>NW_012123452.1:0-1177 GCF_000951035.1 Colobus angolensis palliatus
GTATACATTCCCTTGATGTCTACAATATCATATTTCTTATAGATTCACATATATGTGGCCAAAGGAACAACTCCATGTTTTTTCCAAGGCCTAGAGAAGATATACTGGATGCCTCTCCTCTTTCCCTTTGTGTTAGTCATTTTGGCAAATTACTGGAAGATGGCGTGTTGGGCCAAAAGGCAGTATTTTTTATTTTTATATTAAAGACAGGGTTTCGCTCTGTTGCTCAGGCTGGAGCACAGTGGTGCAATCACAGCTCGGAGCAGGCTCAAACTCCTAGGTTCAAGCGAGTTTCCTGCTTCTGCCTCCAGAGTAGCTAGGACTGCAGGTGTGTACCACCATGCCTGGCTAATTTTTAAATGTTTGTAGAGACAGGGTCTCACTTTGTTGCCCAGACTAGTTTCAAAATCCTGAGCTCAAGTGATCCTCCTGCCTGTGCCCCACAAAATGTTGGGAATATAGGTGTGAGCCACTGTGCCTAGCTTAAAGTGAGAAGAAGAATATATGACCTTTATCATGTGGTATTTGTCAATATAAAATAAAGAAACATACATAACTAGGATTTTAAAATACAACATATGGCCAAGGCAGGCAAATTGCCTGAGATTAGGAGTTCCAGACCAGCCAGGGCAACATGGTGAAACCCCGTCTCTACTAAAATACAAAAAATAAGCCAGCATGGTGGTGGTGTCTGTAGTCCTAGCTACTAGGGAGACTGAGGCACAAGAACAGCTTGAACCCAGGAGGCAGAGGTTGTAGTGAGCCTAGATAGCACCTGCACTCCAGTCCGGGCGACAGAGCGAGACTCTGCCTCAAAAAAAAAAAAAAAAAAAAAGAAAACAGTAATAATGCTGTAAAAGACAAGACTAGAATTACATCAATTTAATCAATTCTGACCATTAGACCAGTTATTTTACCACTTGACTACACTATTGAGCAATAATTTCGTGATATAACCATTTTCATGTAACAAAATGCTGCAAAAACCTGTATGAAAAATCAATACACCCCTCAAGAAAAAAAGCCAAAGTAAATGAAGGGACATTCAAGATGGTTTAACGTAGACGCAGTACGTCATAATCTGACTACTTGAGAAACAACATAAGGCTGCTTATGAGAAAAAAGAAAAAATATATAATAAGATGGCATGAATTAGGATCTTTTTTTTTTTTTTTTT
>NW_012123453.1:0-1152 GCF_000951035.1 Colobus angolensis palliatus
TTTTTTGAGATGGAGTCTCTGTTACCCAGGCTGGAGTGCAGTGGCACGATCTCGGCTCACTGCAACCCCTGCCTCATGGGTTCAAGTAATACCTCTGCCTCAGCCTCCTGAGTAGCTGGGATTACAGGCACCTGCCAGCATGCCTGGCTAATTTTTTGTATTTTTTTAGTAGAAACGGGGTTTCACCATATAAGCCAGGATGGTCTCAATCTCCTGACCTCATGATCCACCCGCCTCGGCCTCCCAAAGTGCTGGGATTACAGGAGTGAGCCATCACACCCGACCTGATATGCAATTTTCATTGCAGAGATCTTTTGCCTTCTTGGCCAGATTCAGTTCTAAGTATTTTTTTGTGTGTGGCTATTCTAAGTGGAATTGCTTTCTTGATTTGCCTTTCAGATAGTGTATTATTGGTTTAGGGAAACGCTACTGATTTTTGTGTTGGTTTTTGTATCCTGCAACTTTACTACATTCATCAGTTCTAAGAGTTTTTTGGTGTAGTTTCTAGGGTTTTCTTTATAAGAAAAGAAAACCTAGGTTTTGTCTTTACAAGACACAGTCTTATATAGACTGTGTCTTCTGCAAACCAGGACAATTTAACTTCCTTTTTTCCAATTTGGATGTCCATTATTTCCTTTCCTTGCCTTATTGCTCTGGGTAAGACTTCCAGTGCTATGTTGAATAAGAGTAGTGACACTGGGTTATCTTGGTCTTCTGCCAGTCCTTAGTGGAAAAGCTTTCTACTTTTTCCTCTTCAGTATAATGTTAGTTATGGGTTTGTTGTCTATGGCCTTTATTGTGTTGAAGTACATTCCATCTATACCTAATTTGTTGAGAATTTTTATTATGAAGGGATGCTGAAATTTTATCAAAGGCTTTTGTTTTTTGCATCCATTGAGATGATCATATGGTTTTTGTCGATTTTGTTGAGGTGATATATCACATTTATTGATTTGTGCATACAATGCTTGTATCTTTGGGGACAATCCTACTTGATTGTGGTGTATCGTCTTTTTAATGTGCTGTTGGATTCTGTTTGCTAATATTTTTGTTGAGGATTTTTTTTTTTTTTTTTTGGAGACAGAGTCTCGCTCTGTTGCCCAGGCTGGAGTGCAGTGGCACATCTCAGCTCACTACAGGCTCCACCTCCAG
>NW_012123454.1:0-37920 GCF_000951035.1 Colobus angolensis palliatus
TGTGACATCTTGTGACTCCCCTGGATGCTACCAGCAGGAGAACAAGAACTTACAAAATCTTCAAGAATGTAAGGCACAGGTTTTAGCAGTAAGGCTTCAGTGTACACACTTTCACACACATTTTATATCCTTTCAGTGAAGCCATCATATAAATTAAGAGTGACTCCAACTTTGTGCTTTACATGTTATTGAAGCAATCTCTAATTTCAGTGTTTCTAGTTGTTGTCCCAAGAAGGAGTTGCCCAAAACTAGTCCTGAGGAAAAATCTACCTTTTGGTCAGCTGTCCCTCTAATTATGATTTTTTTCTGTATCAGCTACTTAAGTATTAACTATAGGAAGGCAGTGAGGTAGGGAGGCTTACGTGATAATCCTAGGAAATAAACCAAATGACCCAGCAAACATTTATTGAGAGGCAACCAAACATCTAATAAATACAATAGAATATAACAGAACTCTTTGCCTTTCAGCTGTTATCCAGATTTTCATAAAGCAGTCAAGATCAACATATAATTCAACATCTATTAGGAATTTTTCCTGTTGTTTCTCATATCTCAGCCTAGTATTCTGTCATCATATTCACTTGAAAGCCATTATGTGCCTTATTGTTGAAAGGTAAATCTTATTTGAAGACATCAAAGGAAGGAAATAGTCAACTGGTCTTTTGAAGTCCAGATTCAAAAATCAAGACAATAAGTGGTATCTGCCTAAAAGTAATATGCAATAATTTTTAATAAATAACTTTTAATAAAAATTAGCTATTGCCTAAAAATACTATGCAACAATTTTAATAAATAATTATTTTTAATAAAAAATTTCTTTTTATTAAAGCAGGCAATCCAATGGCAGTCCGGCTGTGCAATCTCTCTCCATATGGAGAGATAGAATTACAAAATGTGACCATAGGAAATTGCAATGAAAATCTGGAAACCCTGGAGGAGCAGGTATGCCATGTGACTCACTGATGGGCAACTGGAAGAAGTTCTCATTCCGTGCAGTTTCTGTTCTTCAGATACCTGAGGGTCAAATCAATGCTTTTAAAACTCTCAAATTAGAAATAACAAAAACTAGTGACTGAAGCCACTCTTATTTATTTATTTATTTATTTATTTTGAGACCTAGTTTTGTTTGTGTCACCCAGGCTGGAGTTCAATGGCACCATCTCAGCTCACTGCAACCTCTGCCTCCCAGGTTGAAGCAATCCTTCTGTGTCAGCCTCCTCAGTCAGCTAGGATTACACATGCCACCATGCCTGACTAATTTTTGTATTTTTAGTCGAGACGGGGTTTCACTGTGTTGGCGGGGCTGGTCTCGAACTCCTGACCACGGGTGATCCGCTTGCCTCGGCCTCCCAAAGTGCTAGGATTACAGGCATAGTAAGCCACCGCACCTGGCCGCCGCTCTTATTTTTAAAAGTTGACATCTGTTTGTGAAAAAGGACAGTTGGTTCATCAAATTTCAGCAAACGATCATCAATAGCACATTGAAAACGGCTTCATCTTTGTAGATCAGTGAAGTTTTGACGGGATATAGATCCCTGACATTTGAGACCAAAGGAAAGCCTCTTGATGGTGTAATTGGACCAGAATGAAGAGAAAGAAACTATAATCAAAGACCCTTTGAAACAGGAAACTCCAAACCTGATACAGGTCTCAGGGCAGTATCTATGAGCAGGTGAAACAGAAAGTACATCTAACTAGATGTTTTTTTCATGCAGATTAAATTATTTTGACTGAAGTTGTACCCAAATGCACATGCATGGAAGAGCTAACACTAGGGGACAAGCAAGGGGAGGAAGAGGAAACCAACCTTTATATATAGCCTTTCATGTGCCTGGCATGTTGCATATGTTATCACATTTAATCCTTAGAAAACTTCTGTGAGTTGAATGCTATTTCCATATTATAAATAATTATAGCCAATAACACTTACTAATTGTTGAGCACCTACTGTATGCCAAATAGTGTGCCAAATATTTAATGTATTTATTAATCATATTTAATTTTTATAACACCATAGACAGGTATTAATGTACGCATTTTATAGATGAGGAAAATGCGGTTCTGAGAGGTGAAGCATTTTGTCTAGTGACCACAGACAGAAAGTGATAGAGCTGTTCTTTATTGAAAAGTTCACATTGTACTACCCTGGCTCCCTAATCACAGATGGGCAGGGTAGCATTTGGGTGGGGACAGGAGATGGAGAGTGGAGGTAGCTGCCAATCCCACAAGTGGTGCCAACCCACAGACTGAGGAAAGATGCTAAATTTGGAATCTGACAAACCAGAGTTTGGTTCTTAGCTCTGCCACGTCTAAGCTGTGAGAAACTTGGTTGAGCTCCCTAACTTCTCTTGAAGGTGCACAACTCACAAAGTTGTTTTGCTTATTAAATGTGATAACACCTGTAAACATCTAACAGAGTGCCTAGCAAATAGCAGGATCTAGCAACTGAACTGGAGTTATTTGTTTCTGTCTACTGATTGGATATTGTTTCTGACACTTACCCAAGTGTGAATAACCTGTAACATTGGTGTAATTTGTGAAATGATGCTGCCATCTAGTGAAAACCAAGAGACACACACACACACACACACACACACACACACACACACGCGTGTGCGCGCACGGACACCCAGCTTCACCGATGACAATATGGATTGGCATGTTTTAGCCCCCACAACACAGAGTCCTGGGGCTAACTGGCACCTAGAGAGGTTGTCTTGGCCAGTGTCTCCCAAACTACCAGTGCTGAAAAGCCAGTTTAAAAAATTTTGAACCCATTGCACTACAATAATTTTGTGAAATACAATAAAAATAAATTACTGGAAAAATGAAATGAGAAATATGCATAAAACGCAAACCAAAATTTTAGAACTATGAGATTCAACAGCAAAAAATTGCTATATCCATTTCTGACCAATTACTTTCAGTTTCTGTGCTTATCTCTCTATGACCTTCGTAACACACAGTGAACCAGTGCTGGCCCATGGATACACTCTAGCAGCTCCAATCTAGCTAAGGCAGCCCCTTATAGTTAATCAATCCTGTCAAACAGGAAAGGCTGGGAAAACTGGCCTGCATGTACTTTGTCCTTTACACAAGGAAAGATGCAAACGTGGAAAACTGAGTGAACATGATGTTCAGGAGATTGAGGCCCAGCTAAACTCCAACTTATTTACCTGCAGTTGCTTACAAAATATTTGGACATAATTGTGTAAAGCTAGGGGTTTTTTCCTGGTTTTTTAAACAGGTAAAGGATGTCACAGCACCACTTAATAACATTTCTTCTGAAGTCCAGATTTTAACATCTGATGCCAATAAATTAACTGCTGAGAACATCAGTAGTGCTACGCGAGTGGTTGGACAGATCTTCAACACTTCCAGAAATGCTTCACCTGAGGTAAAACTCATGAAGTTTTTTTTTTTTTTTTTTTTTTTGAGGGGGTGTTGGGAAAGAAAGAGAGATGTTCTGAACTCCACTCCTTATTCCACAATATGGATTTGAGCATGGTTTAGGTTGCTTAAAGGTATTTTGCATAGCACTCCTGAGAGGTGCTCAAAGATATTAAAAAAAGGGGCCTCTTGTCCAAACATTTTCTTTTAGGATATTCATAATGATCATTATCATGTTGTCTTTTTTTTTGAGACAGAGTCTCATTCTGTCACCCAGGTTGGAGTGCAGTGGCATGATCTCAGGTCACTGCAACCTCTGCTTCCCAGGTTCAAGGGTTCAAGTGATTCTCAGGTCTCAGCCTCCCAAGCATCTGGGACTACAGGCACACACCACCACACCTGGCTATCATGTTAAGTCTTTTAGGAAGTCCTGGAATGCATAAGTCTACTTCACCTTATGAATATGTTTACCAACTACATTTGACCTTACCATCCCTAGTGCATTCCAAGTGAATAATGGTTCAAGAACTTACTTTGGAACATGTGATTTTAAACTGCGATGTGTTTCTATTAAGAATATTTACATTTTAGTCTTGGCTTTCTGAAAACTTTAAGTCTAGTTTATATTCTTGATATTTTAACCTGCTAAACCCTGGTACTTGAAAACAAGTATACTCAACATTTACTAATTGGTATTAACATTTACTAGCTGGATAGTGGTCAAACAGGGCTACAAACCACCAGTATGGACTCACCCTGTGTTCAACTTTAATATCAACATGCCCTGAAAATAGTTACTCCTTTCTTCCATTCCCTTGAAATGTTTTATTTCAGAAAAAAATATTTTTGAAATGTTTTTCTTACTGAAAAGTAAGTGGGATTCGAGTTAATAAAAATGGAATTGAAAGAGAAAATATTGACCTCCAAATGTAGAATTAATGGAAGGATTAACCAGTAGGCAGGAGGGCTTCAACACTCCCAAAGAGGGAAGTTAAATAGTAATCAAACACCAAAAGATCATCTCTCTGACACACTCCTGAGTTATTGATTGAAAGAAGACTACAAATTATTTTACTAAGTCTAATAGTTATTAAGACTAATAGTTACACTAAGTCTAATAGCCATACTAAGTATAACTTAGTTATGCTAAGTATTATGAGCTGTAATTTTTAACAACCAGAATACTGCAGTCTTCTTATTTTGTTTCTGATTTTGTATTCAAGTATTTAATTTTGTGTTCTTGGAGTCTGGTGGGGATTCCGTGAAAGATCTTGCTATGAGGTCGAATTCAGAGACTTAAACCTCCTAATTCACTACCTTAATTTATATTTTCACTTTGCCCTATCTTGATTCTCTCGATCATCTTATGTGGATCAAATAATAAACCTTTAATTTTGTAAAATGCTTGCCACTACATTATCATATCAGTGATGCCACTTGCTGCTGTAATGATTCACAATGATAATGATGGTGATAATAACGTATGATATGTGCTTCTCTGATGATCAGTATCTTCTCCTTGGCAGGCAAAGAAAATTGCCATAGTAACAGTGAGTCAACTCCTAGATGCCAGTGGAGATGCTTTTCAAGGAGCTGCTGCTACTGCTAATAATGATGCCCTTACAACGTAAGCACAAATTCAATTTGGAGAGAAAACTTGACTAAGTGCTATTTACTTTCCTAGGCTAAAGTATTTCTCTCATGGATGCAGTAACTGATTCCTCTGGAATGTAGATAAGAGCTGTGACTTTCCACTTGACCTTCAGTTACTAGATGGAGTGGTATATGTTACCTCCTGCATCCAGGGGTGCTGGCCATGGCCTGGGAGATAGGGAGTAACTGGGCTGATTTAGATTAGAACTTGTTTTCCTCACCTTAGTTTAGTATGACCAAGGGGCAACTTCCATGCACGGCAAGACCTCTTACAACTTCTTTTGCAACACTTAGAGCTACAGAGAACAGCTCACTTTGCAGGACATACTGCCATCCCCCAAGCTGCACCTCACTTCTCTCTTTCCAAGGCCCTGGTGTGTTTTGATTATTTTCCTTAGCTTTCCTGATGATGTTTTCTTGACCCCTTTGTGGGACTTGTGAGAAGGGTACCCCGTTGACTCAGCCCACTCCACTCAACCCCTTGTGGGAGGGAACTTTTAGATGAGCAAGTGTGGGAATCAGCCAGTCACTTCTCCACTGGCAGGAGCAAACTCTCTGCAGGCCCCATGGCAGCATCCAGGTGGAGTGCCTGCAACCCCAAAGCCCCAGAGGGCATGTTACAATGCTCTGTTAGCTCCACCATCCATGGACAGCATTGCATTACCAGCCCAGTGGGCCCTTTGCCTTGTCACATGGGGTGGCTGCCCTCTGCCAGTGAGGGCGAAGGGCCAGTGTAACAGACTTTTTGGGTACCTGCACTTGGCGGGTCCCAAATTCTTGTCCAGTGCCCAAGAAGAATTAGGTCACATGGACAAATTGAAGGATGGTGAATGCAGAGAATTTTATTAAGTGATGAGGGCAGCTCTCAGTGGAGAGGGGAGCTGGAAAGCATGTGAGAAGGACAGGATGCTCTCCCCTGAAGTCAAGTCACCTCTCAGTCTCTCTCTTCTGAAGTCAGGTTGCCTCTCACTGTCTCTGAAGTCAAGTCACCTCTTCCTGACGTCCAGCCACTTCTCTTCTCTACCAGCTGAGTCTGGGGTCTTTATAGGCACAGGATAGGGGAGTAGGGCAGGCTGTAGTTTTGGAAAAGGCAATATTTGATTGGCAAAAATACATTATTCAGAAAGAACCAACCAGTGGGAGAGAGTGGGTAAACAGGGATTGAAGTCTCACTTTGGGTTTCAGACTACTTTTGGCTTGAAGGTTTCCCCCTGGGATCCACCCCTTTCTGCTTAGAGTTTCTCTGCCTCCTCCTTTTCTGACCAATACTACATTGGAAAAAAAAAAAAAAGAACTCCACTTGCTTTCTCTCCTTTCTCCTCCTCTTTTCTGGATTACTATTGATTGAACATTTGTATTAAAACTCATATACTTTATTCATAGAGACCCCTTATTGGTATTCACTCTATTTTTACCTTATGTACAGTTGTCAAAACCTTTTAAAACTTACATCAGCATGCATGCTTTTGTAGAAAAATAAGAAAATATGTAGCTTAGCAAAATTGAAAAAATTATCTTACCTTTATTACCCTGTTGGCCTATATTCCAGGTTTTTTCCCTCTGTTTCTCTCTGTGTGTGTGTTTGTGTGTGTGTATGTATGTGTATGTATATTACATACTATATTGATTCATAACTTGCTTTTGTCACTTAATACCTTACAAACTTTTTCCTATAAACATCTTTTATATAAATATCTATACACCTACGTCATAATTTTAGATTACTGCATTATATGAGCAAACTTTCATCAAACCAGTTATCTGCTCAGCAGCTGGACATTTACATTGCTGGGAGTCTTTTAATGTTCTAAGTAATTAGCATTCTGGTACATAATCTTTATTTACACGACCCATTATTTCCTCAGGAGAAATTCCTAGAAGTAGTTCTTAGTTTTCTGATGATTACGACCAGTACCTACTTAGTGTTGAATTTTCAAAGTAGAAAAAGCGCAAAGGCACAAAATAGAGCATTCAAAGATTATAATTCTGAGAGGTGGTGGTAGAGGTTGAGTGAACAGTTTTACTAGCATACTTTGTGACTTCAGATTTCAATAGGAGTCTGGGCCCTTCTCATGGAGAATGTGGATGTCTCTCATTTTTCTTGACATATGAGAAGGAAGTGGCCATGGGGTCCAGAGTCTATGTTCAGTTAACAGAGAGGCCAAGAGCCAGAGTGGGCTCCCTTCACAGCTGAAAGTTTTGTGTTTGCAGAGTCTTGCTAGAGGGGAGGAATGAATGTTTTTGGTGAGAAAGCTGAGAAAAGAGAAGTTGTGGGATTTGAACATCACAGGTCACAAAGCAGATAGGAACATTTTCCTAAAAGTAAACAATTTTACTGGCTTAATATATAAAGGAAAATACAATTTTGTGTGATTTATATGTAATCTCCAAATAGTTTTAAAGGAGGTGGTTAGAGGATAAATAAAATTTTAAAGTATAGGATACATTGAACTATAAAATAGTGTAAGCATGCTCAATTCCTCCTTTTATCACTCTGAATTTCCAGTCCAACTATTTTCTAATAATGTTCTATCAGTTTATCCTCTACCAGTGTGATCTTTTGCATAAGCTCTTGTGGACTCAGATCCTTCCTTCATTCACTTAGATAAGGCTTCTTCCTCTGCCTCTAGCCCCAAGGTCAGGTCACCAACCCTTTAGCTCTCTTTAGGAGAATACTCTTGATGAGCTGCCAACAGAGGTCATCTCTCCCCAGAAGGAAATTAAGTGTTGTTCAGGACGACACTTGATTTCCAAACTCTATCTTCTGAACCTAGGCCAGATGCTGGGTTCCCTGACAGACATCAGGCCTTAGTCATCCATTTCACTTTGACTTCTTCCTTCTTTCATTCCAGTTTTCTCTTGGTGTCTCTCAGTAGCTCCCTTTCTATAGCATAGGGAGAAGTGGAGAGGGTGAGACTAAAGGGGTGGAGAGTGACAGGGCAGAAAGACTCTACCCCAGCTTCAGCCATCTCAAGTTGTCAAAGAGAAGGTGTCTAGTGCCCATTCTCTTTTTCTAAATTGAGTAGAGGCAGAATGTCAATGTGGGCAGAGCTCTGGGGGTGTAGGGTTTCTGCTGGTGAGGGCATCATAGTACAATCAAGTTTAGGACTTCATCTCACAATTTTTTTTCCTTTTTTTGAGATGGAGTCTTGCTCTGTCACCCAGGCTGGGGTACAGTGGCACGATCTCAGCTCACTGCAACCTCCGCCTCCCAGGTTCAAGCGATTCTCCTGTCTCAGCCTCCCTAGTAGCTGGGATTACAGGCATGTGCCACTAAGTCCAGCTAATTTTGTAGTTTTAGTAGTTTAGTAGAGATAGGGTTTCACCATGTTGATCAGACTAATCCGGAACTCCTGGCCTCAAGTGATCCACACGCCTTGGCCTCCCAGACTGTTGGGGTTACAGGCATAAGCCACCACGACTGGCTGACCTCACCATTGTAGACACTGGTTGCAAAGTCTGATCTGTAACCTTAGACCTTTGATCTCATATTAAAGGTCATAATTATCCTGATTTATCTGACTTTGGGAATGCAAAATGCCTCCCTAGCACTGACCACCTGTATATTTACATTTCACTTTTCTTTTTGTATTTCTCTTCCAGCTAGCCTGGCACCCACTCAGATTATCTTGACCAAATAGAGATTTATTATAAATGGGCATATGGGGTCTCATGGAGGTCCAAGAACTGGATCATAATATAGTGGGCCTTGTCAACCCAAAACAATCAAAAAGGTCAGAATCTAGTTTAAAGAGAGTTCATTCAATTGCAAAGTTTAAGGACAGCTGCCTGGGAAGCACAAATTCCAGAATATGAAAGTCAATGTTTTGAAGTATATAAGTTTGGGATCATTTACATAAACAAAGTTTAGGGAAGCTTAACAGAGTTTTAATGTCTTTCTGTGTAAGGCTTGATGAATGGTCATAGTGATCTGATTAACTGAGGTGGTCTTTTTCTTTTGGGAAAGGTGTATTTAACATTCCACACTGAAGATGTAACAATTACACTGAAGACCTAACAATCATGAGTCAACTGGTCTGAGTTAGGTACAGGACAAAAAAGGAGGCAATTAATCTGTAACATGGATCAATCATTAGAAAGGGGAAAGGTCTGGCCTCTCTGAGTCACTTACAGAACAAGAACAGTGAGGAAGAGAGTTAATCTATAATCTAATAAGCAGAAGTTGCAAACATACTACACGTGATTCAGTCTCCAGGGCTTAACTTCCTTTTTGACGTAATAAATTTAGAGGGTCTTGAAATTTTAGTTTCTTTTATTGCCGTATGGACCCTGGAGCAGGAAGATGACTGAGGATCCAAGGCAGCTTTGGAAGCCTTAGTAGAGAAGTTTACAGGTCTTTTCTTATTTTCAACAGGAAGAATTAGCCTCTTATTTTAAATTTGTGTTTTTTTCTTATGACATAATGACCTCTTTGGCTCCCTCTAAATTATGACTTTCCTGATATAACTACAGCACTAATAAAAAAAATCCTGTGTCCAAGAATTTGATGCCTTATTTTTGTCAATTGTGTCAGGTGGATGACCACTTTCTGGATTGGCTTCTCCAGGGCAGGTGTCCATCTGTAATCTTATCAGTTATGATAAGAGGAGGAAAGAATTACAGGAAACAAAAAAATGACCTTAGAAGTAGCTGTGGTTAGAGCAACCCTGTAAAAGTGGGAACATGAAAAACACCTCCTGTATATCTACCACGTCTTCCTTTTAGCTTGCAAATGCCTGAGGGAGCAGCTGCTGGTACTCCCACTGTTTCACAGAGTGCTGACCTCTAAGTAGATACTCAATAGGTACTGTTTGGGAGAATGATATTCTTAGCAGGTTGGAGTTTTGTTAGGTATTCCTCCCATTGAAAGCAGCTCTGGGGTATGTGTGAATTGCTGAAAATGGTTTTATAAAAGGAAAACATTTCAATCAGAGGATCTAACCTGAATGTTTCCATATGAATGATGATTACATTCTCTTTATCAAGCAATCCTCAATTATTGTAAACTTTCTCTTTATCTCATTTGGAGGTAGAGAAAAGATATTTTAGTGTCAGAAATAAAGATTTGGCATATAGAACAACTACATTTTGATGAAATCCTTTCATTTCTGGAAAAACTAGACTGATTATTTTACATACAGAGGTTTTGTTTGGTCAAGTACAGAAACAGTTCAAATATATGGGAAACAAGAAAAAGGAAAGGTCTTATGACTTTTCTTTGGAGAACGCCAAATCAACAGGTTGCTGCTACTCCCTCCCACCTTCCATCTAATCTATCTTTGAACTTAGCCAAAGTAGAAAAGAACATTGTAAAAACCTTCAGGGTCTAGTTCAGAGCTGAGGCAATGAGCTCAGAGCTCTGCTCTTTGTTGGTTCCATCTAAACTGTCACCTCAGGAACGAACAACTTATAAAACATGCTTTGGATCCTAAGGGATTTGGGTGAGAGGAAGAAGATGAATAAATGGAAATGGATTCTCACCACTGGAGAGAAAATTAGAATTGCATTCCTTGCCAATGGTGGGTGGCAACACCATCCTTCTGTGTGAGGAGCATCATGATAAAGACTATTTCTTTAGGGAATTCTATAATTCTGGAGTTCTACCTTTTTGCCATCTATGCTCAAAGGGTAGCCTTCAGTGAGGATGGTCCACCTGAACTGTCTTATTTAAGTACATGTAATGCAACACAACTCTAGAAAAGAAAACCAATTATTCTTAGGCAGTTGTTAATGCTGTCATGACCACACGATTCTATGCTCATGTTTTTCTGCTGTAGTGTAAGACAGAACACATACCTTTCATTTTATGACAAAATCTTGAGTATTAAGTTGTGTTTTATTATATGCAGGCTTATTGAGCAAATGGAGACTTATTCCTTGTCTTTGGGTAATCAATCAGTGGTGGAACCTAACATAGCAATACAGTCAGCAAATTTCTCTTCAGAAGATGCTGTGGGGCCTTTAAATGTTCGCTTCTCTGTGCAGAAAGGTGAGCTGTTAATCTTATTTGATTGTAACAGTAAAGAGCATTCTGCTACCAATGATGACTAATAATGCTCTACTCACGATAATGTAGACTTTTACAATTCTACTGTTTCCCTTCTCATATAGGAGCTAGCAGTTCTCTACTTTCTGGTTCAACATTTATACATACAAACGTGGATGGCCTTAACCCAGATGGACAGACTGAACTTCAGGTCTTGCTTAATATGACGAAAAGTAGGTCTCAAACTTTGTGACATTTTAAAAATTGGACTCGAATTCATGGAACTAATAACTTCTAATTTACTGAAGGAGAAATAATGTCTGCTTAGTTTCATACTGAGTAATTTGCATTTGAGTATGTTTGAGCTCTGACATATTATGGTAATCTCAACTCTACTATTCTAAGTCAAAAAGATAATTTCTTTGTTTTTTCTTCTTTCAAAAGCCTTTTGGAAGGTAGCAGAATTGAAATGTTCAGGCCACGTACACAAATATGTTTTCCTACAGAAATCTTGCTAAGGTGGTTCTGTTTTACACTTACACATTTAAAACATGTTCAATCACAAGCTCTGACCATGTTTACTAGCGGCATGACACTCTCAGGCTCAGATGCACCCCGCAGACCTAACCCTGGAGAAGTCCATGTAATTGGCACAGTCATCATTTCATAGTATCAATTTTAGGTGATCTCCTCTCTATGGTGTCTACCACGTGCTCACTATTATCCTGCATATAACCTTTCAGAAATTCTTACAAGTCACTTGAAGTGGTTGTATTTTTCAAAGCCTAAAAAAAAGATAAGTAAAACAAACACACACATTTACTTTTCATTTCTCCCCAAACAAAAAAACCTGATGCCAGAAAGTATATGTGTTAGATAGAATAAATGTATAATAGCAGTAAAAAAGAAGAGAGTATTATTCGTGGATCTGGCACTCTGGAATTTGCTCTCATTTGCTTTGGCCACATGCTTTGCGATGGTAAAGACTAAACTAAGTCTTCTATGTTCTTGTGCATTTTTTCTTTTAATTTAAAAATACTTCATGCATACAGAAAAGTACAGAAAGTAATGTGAGGAGTACCTATGTAACTACCAGCCAGGTAAACAAATGTCAATTTTTCCTATATTTGCTTCAGATCTCTTTAAAAAAGAGAGAGACGATATTACAGTTGCGCCTGAAGCCTTCTACCTCACAAATCACTGCAGCCTCAACTTCCCAGGAGGCAGCAATCCTCCAGCCTCAGTCTCCCAAGTAGGCGGGACTATATAGGTATGCCCTGCTAATTAAAAAAAAAAAATTTAAATTTTTTTATAGAGACAGAATCTCGCTATGTTGCTCAGGCTGGTCTCCAACTCTTGGCTCAAGTGATCCTCCTGCCTCAACCTCTTAAAGTGTTGGGATTATAGCCATAAGCCACTGTGCCTAGTCTCATTCTTTTATTTTTAAAGAAAACAAAAAAACCTTGCTCTACTTTTAGGGTTAACTTTTCATTTAGTGTCCAGGAGAAACAATTTGGTGATGTCAATGTACTGTGAACAAAAGCCAGCCACCCATCCCTTTCTCTCCAGGTGGAGGCTCCAAGAACTGCCACAGAGGAGGACAATTTGGGGGCTGTCGGGGACTTGCCTGTCTCCCTCTCAAATCAGATGACTGAATACTCTGGTCTCACACCACAACATTTTCCTTTTATCACTTGTGAAAGACAACAGAGTTTAGGAAATTAATTCAGTTAAAATGTATACTGTTGATGCTTCTGCTGTTTTAAATATGCCAACAGTTGTATAAAGAGTTAGGAGGCAGTCCTGGTTCTTTGACTGCTGCTGCCAATGGGCTGGGTGCAAAACCCTCCACAGCAGCGATGGTCTTTCAGGATCTTTGATGAACAGCTGATTCCTTTTTCCAATGTCCAGAAGATGTTTCACAGTAGCATGCTAGCCTTGGGAGAAGCCCATGATTGTCATGACACAGCAGGGGACAATAGTTGAAGAGATGGTGAAGAGTGCCTGCCTCAAAAACTCCACAGAAAAAGTGACTTGAGCTCCTTGCTCCGTGACTTAACACCACTCATCCCCTTTGAACAGGAGACCGACCTCATCTGGGCTCAGCCATCCTGGTCTCCCGGCTTTGCTATTTCCTGTCTCATATTTTGTCACTGCAGGAGGCAACATGGGCTGGGGCTGCCCACATGTCGTGTTCACTCTCTCCATCTCTCATGTATAAAGCAAGACATTTACTTTATACATGAGATCCTTGCAATACCTTTTTTAGGCAGAAATTCTCATTCCTATGTAGAAGGTAAGGAAACTGAAGCTCAGAAAGAAAAATTAATATGGTGGAATGGCCTACCATGGGTTATATGTATTACTTACATATTGCAATTAGGTAAAGGTACAACCAGTAAACCATTTTTACTGTACTTTATTAAAATATTAAGCAGCTATGTACTTCTACAACAATGTGAGATATTGTTTTTTGTTTACCCTACAGTTCACTTATTGATCTTAATGTCTTTTTCTCCCTATAGGTAACAGCAAGGCATGTGGCTTTGTAGTTTATCAAAATGACAAGCTTTTCCAATCAAAAACTTTTACAGCTAAATCAAATTTTAGTCAAAAAATTATCTCAAGCAAAACTGATGAAAATGAGCAAGATCAGAGTGCTTCTGTTGACATGGTCTTTAGTCCAAAGGTGAGTTTTTCATTGCAGATACAAGAAAAAAGTGTCCTCATGCTTTCTGTCTTTCTGATGGTGGCAGCTGAGACTGAGTAGAGTAATACAGGGGAAGAAGGGAGTAGAAGGAAAGGGCGGGGATTTCCATGAACAGAAATAATAAAAATTCAGACCAATCTTGAATACCAAAAGCAGGCATATTTTGAATAAAAGAAATCTACAGCAAAACTCTTCAAAAGATTCTTTGATGTATCCATTTAAATATTCCTCCCAATCATATCTTTTGTCAAACTAACTAAATGCAAAGTTAACTAATTTAAATTTTATCTCCTTTTTTTCCCTCTCCTTAATCATAATGAATGTGCTAATGCTTAGTATATATTTAATTCATTTCTCAGATGACTGTCTTATACTACTTGATTTTTTTAGCCCAATTAAGCATTTAGAAATAGTAATTGTAATTGTCTTGTCAATTCACAGTACAACCAAAAAGATTTTCAACTCTATTCCTACGCCTGTGTCTATTGGAATTTGTCAACAAGGGACTGGGACACGTATGGCTGTCAAAAAGACAAGGGCACTGATGGATTCCTGCGCTGCCGCTGCAACCATACTACTAATTTTGCTGTATTAATGGTAAGGATGTACATAGCAATCTCTTTCCAGATGAGAATTTTCCTTACACACAATTCTAGTATGTGCTCCTTGGAGATAACTTTGGGATTTAATTTACATAGATTCTCAACTCATATTAAATAGAAAAACAGGAAATAAAATAATAGGACTAAAGGCTGGGTGCGGTGGCTCACCCCTGTAACCCTAGCACTTTGTGAGGCCGAGGTGGGCAGATCACAAGGTCAGGAGTTCAAGACCAGCCTGACCAACATGGTGAAACTCCATCTCTAGTAAAAATACAAAAATCAGCCGGGCGTGGTGGTGCATGCCTGTAATCCCAGCTACTGGGGAGGCTGAGGCAGGAGAATTGCTTGAACCTGGGAAACAGAGGTTGCAGTGAGCCGAGATCGTACCATTGCACTCCAGCCTGGGCGACAAAGTGAGACTCCGTCTCGAAAACAAAACAAAACAAACAAAAAAATAGGACTAAGGTAAAGGCAAGTAGAATAGAACTTTTTGCTATGTGGTCTTAGGATAGAGAGGTCAGCACTATGTATTTGATCATGGGAAGGGAGCCCATGTGCGGAAGAAAAGCTGGTGGACTCCATTCAACTAACTCACATGTTCTGAAGCGTAAACTTGTTATAGCCAGAGGTAAAGCTGTATAGCTGTGTGTCGGAGACAGGTTCAATATTTCCTTAGCTATATGTGGACAGTTTAAATCATTACCCAAAGCTTTTCCCATTGAAATTGCTCAAGTTACTAAGTTTTTGCTAGAAGATACAAAAGAAAAAACTCTTTAATTCCTTCAATTTGTCCCTTGGTTTCTCCGTGTATTCTTTAATTCTTTTACTCTAAAGCTATACTGTGCAAGCAACTGATAATACTTAGCTCTGGTGTGCAGCTGTGCTTGCATCTCTCAAGGTTCTTGTGCTGACCCTTGTAAGAAGAGGGGCTTCTGTATGTTCTATTTCCAGAAATCTGTTATTCTGGTGAAACAACGAAAATGTTAGTTATATACTTGATGGAATGTTTTTTATACATAATGGAGTGGGGAGTTATGGAGAATGTTCTTCTCCTTAGTAAGGGACTATTAATGTTATGAATCTCCCAAGGAGAAGCAGATGTTTTCATTTCCCAGTAGCTATGATATAGCCATATTTGGGAAGCCAGTGGAGACTGGTGGAATGTACTTGTATAGCTTACATTATCAAAGCATAGAACCTTGCTTTTTAAAACTTTTTGAGATAATGGTAGTTTTCTCATTTTAATTATAAAAACTCTCTTATTTTAATTCATTTGGATTATTTCTATTCTAACTTGTGTTACAGAGAGGTCTGCTTTCTCAATCAGGAGATACAGGAGAAAAATTTAACTTTTTGATATCTTAAAGTCATAGGATCATTGATTAGCTATGTAAAGCTCAGGTTGCTATACATGTTAAATGATACAGTTTACTTTACTACAGTTATCTATTCCCTTTCTTGAGGTTAGGCTTTCAGCTATGTCTTCTCACTAGTATCTGACTGCCTCAATGCCTATGTACCTACATTTGTAATTAGTTTTGGTTTGCAATATTTTTTTTAAAATGGCTGATTAAAATTGCATGTGAAGTAAGAGCAAATAGGCTCTGAGTGAAAAGATTATTTTTAAAATCTGAAGACCTATGAATCTTATGATTCTTTTTGCATCTACTTAGTATACTACACACAAGAAATAACATAAAATTTTTGTTTTATTATTTTTAAATGTGTATTTTGTTTTTATTTCTATAAAAGCAATATACAGGCATTGCATAAAGTATGAAAGTATATACTAAACAAAAATATGCTGATATGGAAAAATGTTTATGAAAAAGTAAAATGGCAATTTGAGCATAATGTTATTAGGTTAACAAACCCCTGTGTGTTTGTGTAATAGACATAGATAGTATTTTTAAGCATGTAAGAAAAAAAGATAGGCTCTCAAGAGGTAGGTATGGTGTGCGGTAGCTGGCAGTATACAGGAACATATGCTTTTTTATTAGGCCTCTATATTCCTTTCATATTTTACAAGTCAGTATACAGTGCTTTTCTAATTTTAACAACTTAAAAAATCAGAAAGTACAGATAAGCAAAATGAACTATACATATCCAACCCACCCTGTGACCATCACCACTACCTCACCAGCTTTCTAAGATTACATACTCATATGGTATATATTTTCATATATATATACACACACACCCACACAAACATGTTGAGAAATATATAAATATATTACACAAAAATAAGACTTCCTTTAAAAAATTAACAGGGTATGAGCATCTTTCCATATTTATGAAAATATTTCTGCAACTTTATTTTTAGTGCATCAAGTTAGATATACTTAGAGTCCAGTTACACATAAAAATAATGTCATGAATAAGTGAGGCAACTTTTGACAATTTAGATCTAATTCAAACAATTTTGATTTTAGACATCAAGGAAGAGTATAAATAGTTGACTTGTGAACAACATGAGACTGTATGGGTCCACTTAATATGTGGATTTTTTTCAATAAAAAAGTCTGCCCTCCACATGGGCCCTCCACATTCTGCATCCACAAGGAAACATAGATGGAAAATAACACAGTATTTTCAGAGTGTAAAACTGGTATATGGAGGCCAGCTTTTCATATCAGCAGGTTCCACAGGACCAACCGCAGGACTTGAATATGCACAGCTTTTGGCATCTGCAAGTTGTTTTGAAACACTCCCCCCGCAAATACCAAGGCATGACTGTATATTTTTCCCTAACTGAATGAGTTAGATAATTATTCTCAAGCCTGTACTTCAGGTAAACTGCTCAGCAATAAGGGGTTGATGTATTTCACTTTTAAATATATCAAGAGCTTTTCAAAAGGAAGACATTCTGGCAACTGTCTGGTTATTTTGACCCATGTAACTCTGTGATGTTGACTTTCATTAACATTTCAGGGATGATTATTTAAAAATATGAGTCTTAACTTGTTTTTCAGACTTTCAAAAAGGATTATCAGTATCCCAAATCACTCGACATATTATCCAACATTGGATGTGCACTGTCTATTACTGGTCTGGCTCTCACAATTATATTTCAGATTGTCACCAGGTAAGAGCAGAAGCAGGCTCTTTTCAGAAAAGAAATTGCTATCTTGATATAATTTACTCTGAGAATTCTCATAAGAATGTAGTGTCTTTGAACTAGACGAGAACTCAGAAATGTACTTACTTTATAGAGAAGGACATTCAGGCCTGGAAAGGCTAAGAAATACACACTAATAAATATATAATTTTGTGGCAAGTGCCTTGAAAGAAAATTATATGCCACTTATTTACAAGTTTGTCATGTAAAATTAATGTGGTCCTGCAGCTCATGAATGCTATAATTCCTTAGTGTTGAATAGAACCATGCCTATCAATTTGTATTTGTAAAGGAAAGGGACATTGCAAACAGCATTTTTTTAAAAAAGTAATTTAAAAAATATATCGAGCTTTCAAATGGTGAAACGTTTTCCAAAAATATATGGTTTTCAAATGATGAAAGTTTTTGAATCCCATACCTTAAAGTCTAATTTTAAATAATGACCTACAAACAAATACTTCTCTCCACCTTGACCCCTTCATTTGAGGTCCAATTTTGTATCCCATTCATTATGTTTTGTCACACGCTACATTTTTTAACTGCCTGAGGTCTTTTAGAAGCTTGTTCATTTATTAATTTACTCTGTTTACTGTGTGTTTCCTCTGTCAACTTCACATTTCATGTTTGTTTGGTCTTTCATGACACTGAAATATTTCAAGCATCCAGGCCAGTTACTTTGAAAAATGTTCCACAATGAAGATTTGTCTGAAATTTTCTTCATGAAGAGATGCAGGTTAATTATTTTTGGTGGGAACACTGCAATCATGGATTTTTTTTTAGTGTGACACAACAAGAAATGCATATCAGTGTGTCTCATTATTGTAGGCTGTAAGTTTGATTCCTCGTTTAAAGTGATGTCTGCCAGATTTCCACATTTTTTCCCCGTGTAAATAATAGGTGACTCATGGGGTGCCACTTTGAGGCTGCATGGTATCCTGTTTCCCAAAAATCTTTTACTTAATGATCTTGTTACTCATCCTTACTGGAACAAATTATTACATTAGTAGTTGAAAAATGGTGATCTTCTAGTCTATCATTCTTTCTGTATTTGTTTGCTATACTCTTTTGCAAAAAGCATACTTCCCAGTGTAGCCAGAGGGAGCCACTTCATGTTGTTTTGTCATGTCTCAGTCTTTAGTCACTTCCTTATTTCAATCACAGCAAAATGATCATCTTTCACTTTCTGTGCCTCATACCTGAACCAGCCATTTCTCCAAAGAGCCAGAATTGTTTTCGATTCCTTTTCTTCCCCTTTTCACATTAAATGAGTCTCTTGCCATTCATTTAAAAGTTTTACAGTGAGTGCTTATGTTGCAAGGAGCTGAATACAAACCTATGAACAGAGAGATAATCTCCTCTCTCTCATGAAATATACGCTTTTGGGGGGAAGAAGGAAGACATTATAAAAATATATACACAACTGAATATATAGTTACAAATTGTGGTAAGT
Source organism: Colobus angolensis palliatus (assembly GCF_000951035.1). NCBI lineage: Eukaryota > Metazoa > Chordata > Mammalia > Primates > Cercopithecidae > Colobus > Colobus angolensis. The sequence goes on from NW_012123454.1 coordinate 18,910, forward strand.
GCCTTGAAGGAAAATTACATACCACGTAATTACATGTTTGTTATGTAAAATTAAATGCCTCTTAAATTTGTCTCATTATTTGTATTTCTACCATCACCACAGTTGTACTGATGATTATTTGGCCCCATAAGGATGAGTCATAGTTGCTGCATAACCAGTTTCTTTGCCCAAACCTTACTCTTTTCATTTGTCATCAGATTTCTTTACTCCTTCATCAATACGTTTTCTAGCACAATTGTGCAACCATAGATGGCACTAAAATTCATCAGGAAACAAAAATAAAAATAAACGCCAGGCACGGAGGTTCACACCTGTAATTCTAGCACTTTGGGAGGCCAAGGCAGGAGGGATTGCTTGAGCCCAGGAGTTTGAGACCAGCCTGGGCAATACAGCAAGATCACATGTCAAGCAAATTTTTTCAAAAAAGACAGAAAAAACAAAAGAAAAATAAAGACAAAATTTTATTGACTTTAAAATCCTGAATTATAAAATTTTCTTTGTTCTTGGACAGGTTCCCATATAATAATAACACACAGAATACAGATAGTCCCCTACTGACCATGGTTCAACTTACGATTTTTCAGCTTTAAGATGGTGCAAAAGTGATAGCATTCAGGACGTTTCTTGATTTATGATAGGGTTATGTCCCAATAAACCCATTGTAAATTGAAAATACGGTAAGTTGAAATGATGTTTTTAGTTTTCAATGGGTTTATTGGGATGCCATCTCATTGTAAGTTGAGGAGCATCTATATAGTAATAATGTATAAGAAGGGCCAGGCTATTTGAAAATCACCTCTTCTTCCTGTGGATTATAATTGATAAAATTAGATAAAAACTAGAATCTAATCTTGCTTTTATATAAAAAGATTCTTTCGAGTACTTTTTGCAGTTCTGGTCATTAAACCTCTCAATAGATTTAATGAAATTTTGAATTGTCCCAAAATCTCAACTAAAATGTCAAGCAGAACGACTAAGTGCTGTTTGAATGAAAGCTTTTTTATTCAGTGTGGGAATCCAAAGATCAAGAGAGGTCATGATGAAACATCATAAAAACATAAACAATATATAATGGGCAAATAGACTTCATCAAATTATGAGTTATTAAGAATAGAGAGGTACTTGAAGGTTAGAACTTTAGGCATAATAATAAACCTGGGAAATGGTATTCCAAGAAGTCTTGCAGTCTGAAAAATCCAGAAGGCTTTAAATGGTAGTGAGTAGAGATTTTATAACTTTTATTGGTGTAGCACTATCTGCCATAGTAGACATGAAACTGTAACATGCCTTTAAGGGGATATAAGGGGATTGCTTTTAAGCAATAAGGAAAATAACACATGTACAAAAAAGAGTATACATGTCTTACTTTTTAGATCAACTTTACTAAGAGAAATCTTGCATTCTCTGCCAATCTGAAAATACACATTTGGGCTAGCACAGAACATATACATGAACTACACACAGCACACCATACATATACGCACACCACACCATACACACTCATACACACACACACACTCATACACACTCAAACACTCATACTGCCTTCTGAAGATTACTGGTAAACAAGGCTGGCCTGCAGACAAAATCAGAGAAACAGCTGCTCTTTTAGAGCAAAGACATTAGGTAAGCATGAGAAGGAAAAAAAGCCAATTTTAAAGAGCACTTGGTTATACACCCAGAAATTATATCTTCCAATAAAGGAACAGTTCTTGGGAATGATTTACATTCAAAGTGCAGTTCAGGACATCTTGACCATCTGACGATCAGCAAGCATTTCCCAAAATGTGGTCCCTGAAACATTAGTCCTGGGGAGATTCTTGATGAAAATAAGGTTCTGAAAATTCTTGCAGAAAAGATATGTGAAATTTTGTTGTGTATAAGCCATTTAAAAAGACAGTAATCATTAGTCTACTTAAATTATAAAGAATAGCATCAGTAACAATAGGCCATGAAACAAATTAAAAATATTTTTACCTAATTTAAATCTTCACGGAAGCCTCACTCTTTAAACATAAAGTAAGCTGAATATTACCTAATTTTGTTGTAAAGCTATTACACTGTTATGGGAAATTATTTAAAAATTGTCTTTGGCCTTATTTTAAAAGTGAGTTTTAAAGATAAATTACATTTTAAAACTCAAGACAAACATGAGTTCCTCTACTAATGTGCAATTTTCTGTTATAAAAAATTTTAAAACTCCATATAGGGCCTCTTCTACAGATGCTTGCAAATTTAGAGTAGAACTTATTATCTAGTGTTATATTAAAAAAAAACTGCCCCAAAACTCAGTGGATAGGAACAGATATTATTTCTAATGATTCTGTGGCTTGTCTGGTTCGGCTGGGTAATTTTTCTACTGGTCTTGCTGGAATCTTGCAGTCAGATGGCAGCTAGGCCAGAGTCATCTGGAGGCTTACCTAGGATGCTAGGACAGCTGAATCTTTCTCCCTCTCCATACAGTCTCAGAGGACTTCCACGCAGTTTTTTTTTTTTTTTTTTTTTTTTCAGAAAGGTGGCTGGGCTTTTTACACAGTGGCTCAGAACTCCCAGGAGCACAAAAGGGAAAGCTGTCAGTGTTGTAGGACTTTCTCCTTTGTTCAGCTGAAAGCTGGGTTATTGTCACACGACCATGAAAGATTAGGGTCACAGACACTTTGAAGGGTAAAAAAACCAGGGTTAATTGGGTGAAAAGGGAAAAAAAGGGCAACAGGGACTCTCAGCAAACTGAAAGGCCTGCTGGTAGGCTTCCCGCCTGCACAGATTGAATCCCGATACCTCTCCTCCTCGGAAGAGGAGGGGCCAGGCTCCTCCCCTCTGCAAAGGGCGGGAACTTCCCACAGCTCCACCCCGTTCTCCGAGCACGCTGGTCAGTTGGAGGTTCTCCTGGTACAGCTTTGTACTAGGTTGCCTCACCTGGAGGGCCATGTTATGACATTTATATTCCCCAGGCACTTGTGCCTTTGTGAAGCCTTTCATTCATTAACGAAAGATTAAAAATTATATTTTATGATTGCATTGGTACAAAGATGAATATATTACTATTCTTTGAGCTAAGAGTTCTCTTTTTTCTTTTAAGTCTAAAAGAAGTTAAAACATTACTGTGGAATACAAACACTAAGCACTATTGTGTCTAATGGATAAGTCGGCCTTGGCTGCCAGGACTTCTGTTGCATCCCATCAGTTAAATCAAGGTACAGGCCAGACTACTGTGAAGGGACTATACAGGGCTACCTACCAGGAAGTAGGGTTCACCGGGGGCCCTCTTTGGAGATTAGCTATCACTTTTGATCAGAACACAGTTTCAAGAAAAGAGACGTCAACCTGTTTCCTTTAACTCATGACTTTGTGGAAACGATAAGAGGAGAGTATAGTTTTCTAATGTAATTGAGAAGGTAGATTTACCAACTGTCCCCACTGGGCTATGAACTGAATTTACATTGGGCAATAATATTCTTTGTTCCCAGAAATTTCACTGCAGTTTGTTTTGTGCAGTTGTTTTGTTTCATTTAATTTTTTATATGAATTTACTTATTTTCAGGAAAGTCAGAAAAACCTCAGTAACCTGGGTTTTGGTCAATCTGTGCATATCAATGTTGATTTTCAACCTCCTCTTTGTGTTTGGAATTGAAAACTCCAATAAGAACTTGAAGACAAGTGATGGTGACATCAATGATATTGACTTAGACAATAATGACGTACCCCAGACAGACACCATTAACATCCCGAATCCCATGTGCACTGCGATTGCCGCCTTACTGCACTATTTTCTGTTAGTGACATTTACCTGGAATGCACTCAGTGCTGCACAGCTCTATTTCCTTCTAATAAGGACCATGAAGCCTCTTCCTCGGCATTTCATTCTTTTCATCTCATTAATTGGATGGGGTAAGTGTTTGCATCTCCCCTTTCTCAGGAATTTAATTTTGTGGAAATCATTTAAACAAACACTTATTGAAGGCCAAACAGTCCAAGGTCTTGATGTAATTAAGAGGACATAGAAAATACAGTGATTGCTAAGAATACTTTCTCTCTAGAAGCTTATACTCCAGTGAAGGAGGCAGATATGATCAAGGCAAGAATACGAGATATATCACAAACCAACTTAAAAACGTTAATTTCCTTTAACATCTCTTTTTATTAATTTGGTTTGAGATTTAGGCCACAAATAATTAACTTCCAGCTACTTTAAAAGAAATGTTTCAAGAAAGACAGAGTGACTCTTTAAGCAAAAATATTTGAAAAATGTATTGGTTTCCAGCAAAAGAAGACTTGTTTCAGGGATATCTAAATTTAAATTTATTCAAGTCACAGAGGAACTATGCCGCTGAAACACGACAATTCTGGTAAGAGTTACAAAGAAACCGGAAATAGGATTGATATGTAGAGCCATCACTAAAAAGGAAGGGAAAACACTTGGAGAAAATTATGTCCACTGTCGACCTGCATCTGTAGGATCACTTTGTATATTGTCCATAGTGAAAACAACACACATCCTGAAGAGGGTCAGTTGTATAATTCATGTATTGTCTTTTATAATTAATCCAAGTCTGGATAAATCATTAATTCTGTGCTTCTCTTTATCACATAGGAGTCCCAGCTATAGTAGTGGCTATTACAGTAGGAGTTATTTATTCTCAGAATGGAAAGAATCCACAATGGGAGTTAGACTACAGGCAAGAGAAAATGTGAGTTTATATTTTTTTAAATGTCCAATTGTTTGACCTAAGAGTGTAACTGTTTAGTGATATTGACTCCAAGTGTTGCTGTAATTTGCATTTCACTTTATAATTGTCATGTTTAGTGGTAGACATTTCAAATTCCCAAACAACATTATATTTTAAATGTGATGACATGGAAATTTCCCATAAGTCCTTTTGTAAAGCAACTAATCAACTTCTAAATTTATAAATGTGAACTTTATTATGTTAAATTTGTCTTCTTTCATTGAATCTGAAAATCATGATACAATAGGTATTATCCTTAGTAATCCTATATCTTAGTTTTCTCATCCAGAAAATGGGAATAACAATAATAGTAATTCCTGTTCTGGGGTCACTGCAAGGGATCAATCAAGTGTGAAAACATTTAATAACTTGAACACTCTCTATATGTCTCACTCATGTAAACCAATTCTATGTTGATATGATTTTAGTGAATATTTCATGATGATTTATCATACATAACAAATTCTTCCTGTGATTCCAGTGTGAATAATTAACTGTTGTAACAGAAGCATCTGACTGTATGGCATTTGCTTTTTTTGTGTGGGGGAGAAAAGAAAGTGGAGCTGAACTGAGACTCAACTCTTTATATGCATTTCTGCTACCAAATGGCAAATGCTCTTCAATTTATCTTCCCTTCTCATTTTATAAATCTAACTATTATTTTCTCCAAATTCCACCTGAAGTTGCAAACCAACACAAATGAAAGCACAACTTTTGGAAATGGGCAAGTACACCAAGGGAAGGCTGTGGTGTCTGGGAACTCACCTCTTTCCCAGGGCTGATCACACCCAACTGTAGGTTGGGGAGCTGACTGCCTGGCCTTATTTCATGCCTCCAGACACTATGTTTGATTATGGTTAAATATCGTTTAAGATTTAAAAATTTTAACACCACAAGTAGAAACATCTAATTAGAGATACCCAAGTTGCAAATATCTCATAGGGGAGGTAATTCACTTCAAATTGCATTATTAATTGGTGTTAACCCAGGCACAGGGCTAGACTCACTCCTTTAAAAGTCTTCAGAAGAAAGAAGCCAACTGACTTAAATTTGTTCACACTGAGCTATAAATAATTAAGGGCAGCTTCTTTCCTGATTATGGTGTTAGTTGTTGGGGAAGATACGAGGTAACTGATAATAAGAGAAGCTGGGGAGAGAGGAAAGGATGTGTGACATCAGCATCCACCTCCTCCTGGACTTTCTCCCCCACCTTCCACCCTACACACATACCATCAAGGGCCACATTTCTTTAGGATGTATTGAGACCCAGGAGGGATTATTTTTGGTTTTCCTGAGTTATTCTCCTAGCAGTTGCTCCTCAAGAGCCTCTGTGCTCCCCTGTTGCTGCCAGTTCTGCCAATCATCCTGAAATCCCTGACCCAGTTACCTGAAGTAGTGTTGTCTCTGCATAGACCCAGTTGCAGGGTGAATGTAGGGCAGGCCACATTCCTCTTTAATGCTCTACCCCTAGTTTTCTGTACCACTACCACGTAGGCCATTTCAGGCATTCCCGAAGGGTTGAGGTTAACATGGGAAATTATAATTGGGGGAAATTTTTCAAGAATTGCTTTTATGCTGTAGCTGTCTTTCCCTATGTTCCATGGCAAACTTGTCAAGGAGTTAAACGCTTAATCTGCGTCCAATTATAATGCTCTCCAGACCTCAAGTTCATAGCTATTTGTCGGATCAACCTCCACCATCCTGAAGATAAACTTGGCACTATTTTATTTATGGATGGACTTACTATTGTATCTGTTAGAGGGAAGCATGCCTTTGCATTTTTAGATTCATTATAGAGAATGGAACATCATCTCAGTTTCCCCCTAGATCACTCAGATTAGAAATATGATTTCCAATAATTTAAATTAAAACTATTTCAATGCAAAAAAATTTAGAAATTCTTTGGAATGTATAATAATGGTGTTTTACAAAACTCCAGGGGAAAGAAGATAAAATTAATTGAATGCCAAATATGTGCCATAGCTTCTCACATCATTGTGACACCTAAGGGCCTACCTGACACCTCCACTTGACTGTTTAGTAGACATCTCCTCATCTTCCCTCCCAAACCTGCTCATCTCATCGTCTTCCCCAGTTAATAGTAATTCTATCCTTCTAGGTGCTCAGATTTTGGAGTCATTCTTAATTCCCCCGCGTACCACATCCAACCCATCAATAAATTATTTTGCTTTACTTTTAAATATATCAGGAATCAGACTATTTCTTAACATCTCCTCTCCTGGTCCAAACTACCATATTATTGCAATAGACTCCTAGCTATTAGGTTGGTGCGAAAGTAATGACAGTTTCCAACCTAATATTAGTACCAACCTAATATTTCCTACTTTTGCTCATGCTGTTCTCTCATCACTGCACCTGGAGTAATGCTTTTAAAACTCAAGGCAGATCATGTCATGTCTCTCCATGTTGTCTATGGTACAAGCAATTACCCACAAAGTTCCTACATAATTTGTATCTTTGCACTAATGTTATCCACTTTCTGTGGTTCAGCCACGCTAGCCTTTTTTTCTTCTTAAGCTGTCACCTCAGGGCCTTTGCACTTGATGTGATTTCTGCCTGGAACACACTTCCCCATCATCTACTTCAGGTCTTTGCTCAAATACAGCTTTTTTCCATGAGGTTTTCCCTGATTACTCTATTTAAAATGAAACACTCCTACACTCCACACACATATACACAGTAATTTCTACTCTCATTACCTGATTTACTTTTTCTCCATGGCATTTGTCACCATCTGACATATTGTGTATTTTATTTACTTTGTTTTATCTATTTCTCTGCACTAGAAGGTAACCTCATTAAAGAAGGGATTTTTGTTTTGTTCACTGCTAATACCTTGGTGTCTAAAACAGTATCTCTAGCACATAGTATGTACTCTGTAAATACTCTTATTAAATGAATTAATTAATTCTTTCAACAGTGCCAGTAGGTGGTTACTATTATTCTCACCTCAGATGAGAAAAAAACACCACTACAACCACCACCACCAAAAACAAAACAAAACAAAACAAAGCCCACAAAACAAAAACAAAACAGATACGATAAGGTTAAATAACTTTTTCAAACTCTTTTTAAGCATTTAATATTTTAAAAATGCCCATCAATAGGAGACAGTTTAAAGTTACAGTATATTATTTCACTTTTCTAGTGGGTGGAATTCTTGAAAGTCATCTCAAATGTATAAAATGGAGAGGGATGTTAACTTTTAGCAGATCTTTCAGCTGAGTGAATGTCAATAATGTTAATAGCACAAGGAACCAGTATGTGTACCTTTCGTAGTCTGCTGAAATAATATTTTTTTTTCTCCACAGCTGCTGGCTGGCAATTCCAGAACCCAATGGTGTTACAAAAAGTCCACTGTTGTGGTCATTCATCGTACCTGTAACCATTATCCTCATCAGCAATGTTGCTATATTTATTACAATCTCGATCAAAGTGCTGTGGAAGAATAACCAGAATCTGACAAGGTAAGATTCTCAATGAATGGGAAGCTGCCAGGCAAGGCTCATCCAGCACTTAACAGAGCACCATAACACATCCACAGTTCCAGGAGCTTTCAAACTCAGACAATGTCAGGGCTATGTGGTTTGCAGGAGAGATTTTCTCTTACACTTTGACTCAGAAAGTGGATCTTCTCGTCTTCTCACATCAGTATAGTCTGCTCTCAATATCCTGGGTTTCCACATCTGTGGATTCAACAAAACGAGGATCAACTAAAAACTAAACCTAGACTTCAAGAAAAAAAATTTTCTTCCCTTGTCCTAAATATTCAAGAAATCATATTTGAATAATTAAAGAAATGAGAGGGTTGTGAGGAAATGCTGGTCCCTGGATTTTCATTTTATTAATACAATCCAGTACCTGTTGGCTGTATTTTACATGTATTGCTTGAATTACACAATAGCACTAAAATTTCTTATTTATTTTATTTTATTATTATTTCTTGAGACAGGGTCTTGCTCTGCCATCCAGGCTGGAGTGCAGTGGCACAATCACAGCTCACTGCAGCCTTGATTTCCTGAACTCAAGCGATCCTCTCCCCTCAGCCTCCAGAGCAGCTGGGACTACAGGCACACACTACCATGCCCAGCTAATCTTTTTCTATTTTTTATAGCGATGTAGTCTCTGTCAAAAAGAGGCTGGTCTGGAACTCCTGGGCTCAAGTGATCCTCCTCAATTGGTTTCCCAAAGTGCTGAGATTACAGGCATAAGCCCAGCCTTAAATGTTTTAGATTAGTGGCAAACATACAAAAATTTGGAAAGCTCACTTAAAAATTAAATTTTCGGCAGGGTGCAATGGCTCATGCCTGTAATCCCAGAACTTTGGGAAACCGAGGCGGGTGGATCACCTGAGCTTGGTAGTTTGAGACCAGCCTGACCAACATGGAGAAACCCTGTCTCTACTAAAAATACAAACTTAGACAGGTGTGGTGGCACATGCCTGTAATCCCAACTACTCGGGAGGCTGAGGCAGGAGGATCACTTTAACCTGGGAGGCGAAGGTTGTGGTGAGCCGAGATTGCACCATTGCACTCCAGCCTGGGCAACAAGAGCGAACTTCGTCTCAAAAAAAAAAAAAAAAAAAAAAAGAATTGAATTTTCTCTTGAAAAAATTGGAATATCTGGTCACTCTAAGCTGACATTCCCTGCAGGGGTCATGTGCTTTCTGATTTGCCAGTTCACATCCATGCTGCTTCTCTCCTTTCTATAACCTTTCTGGCTCCAAAAAGCATTTTCATTGTCATCCCTGCTATACAACAAGAACATTCAGTTGGAGAGACAAAAAGCAGAAACTATTAAACACTTATACTCCACCCCTCCTGACCCCATCTCCATAGCATAAATTGACGGGAATACAGTGCTAATGAGACTATGAGTTCAGATTTAATTCTGTAAGTTTTTGTTCATATTTAAGTAGACTTAATAAATGCAGGCACATCTGTGAGCTTATAGCCAGCTTACAAATAGATGCACTTAGTGTGACCAGATGAGTAAAAGCCACCATCTTTAGTGGGACTATGTCTTTTGTTTCTTTTAATGCTAACATTTTAATTAAAAGAGTACAAGCACCATGCTTAACAAAAGACTGTCCAAAATAAACATGCAATATGAATTAGCAGAGATTGAAACCACAGCTTAAGAAGTTGTGCCAGTTGTTGGTTTTTTCAAATGATGACAGAGAACTGTTAAAATTCACAAGACTAAATCATTAATGTTTCCAGCCTCCTGAATGAGATTATATTGGACCATCGAAATCAGCAGGAACTGCCCTGGCATGTTAATGATCTCAAACAATATTCAAGTAATTATATTTATATGAATTATACTCCAAAAAGCAAGAAAATACAATTTCTATCACAAGTTTACTGTATATGAGCACTGATTTGAAATGTCAAATGGCATAATAAAAACAAATTTCTCAAGAATTTTCAGCTTGGGACCATTGATTTTAAGTGGCCTAGAAGATTATTACATTCTTTCAGAAACACAAAATAAGATTTGTCCAGAAATGTTTGAAACACATCCTCACAAAAGTTGTTAACGGCTCAAACTCTACAGATTCCAGTATTATCAGTTTATTGAACAAATAGGGAAAGCAACCATAGTAAGAATACTTGAATTTGTAGAATACAAGTTACCCTGTGCTTCCACCAAATAACAGCATTTAAACTCTTATGAAAATATCTATTCATCACTTGTCCGCATATGGATTAATGACATTGCTCAGGTTTTAGAAGTAGTTCAAACATTTTTTAAATACACCTTGCTTAATATCTGTATGGGTTGGGGGGAAACAGCCAAATTTAATTTGGCAATAAACTCCCCTAACTGGAAGTTTTTAGCTAAAGTGTCAGACAAGGATATAGTTTATGGCTACATTTGACCCCGAAAATAGGAGATAAAAAGGGAGGGAAAAGTACTGACACACATTTTGGCGCACAGATTATTTAGTAATGACAGTAAAAAAATTTAGCTACACGCTCTTAAACAACAGTATGTTTAACTGCACTAGGCATTTAGTAAACTTTTAGAACTAGACAATTTGCACATTTATTTTAGAAGTCAATTAAACTAAAGCAGTCAACCAACTTTTTTCCTAATATAATTGCATCAATACCAGAACAAAGTGATCACTATTCAAAACTCAGACATTTTGGAATTTCAGCGTACTAACCTGAGAAGTTTTCTTCATATGTATTTTTGGTTGTCATGGAAGCCACACTAAATAATATTGTGATTACCAGTTGATTTTATTTTGACATTAGATGCTATGCAGAACTTACGCAGGGCCAACAATTTCAAAACTAACGCGGACTTAGAAGACCATGAAGGAGGGTCCCAAGAAAAAACTTGCTGCCAAAAAGGAAAGAAAGATTAAAACTGAATGGGAATGGTTGCACCAGAAAGATACGGAATGTAAAAACTGGAATTATGAAACCTGGAGTTATTATTTGGGGAATGGCAGAAAAAAGACACTAAATAGGAAATATACTTGAAAAGAACAATGCAAACTTTAATAAAATGAAAGGGAAATCTATACAAATGTTTGAGAACACTTTAGAGCATGAGATTTGTAAATCTCCCTATAGAACAGATGAAATAAAAATGCCCTACTGATCCTCCCATAGAACAGATGAAATAAAAATGTCCTACTGATCCTCTAACCTCAATCTGTTGTGTTGCAAAAAAGATGTTATTGACTAGGAGTCAGGCAAGCTCAAAAAAGCATGGTTTATCACAGCTCTTTGCTCCTGTTGAAGAGAGTAGGGGAGGTCAATATTATCTGACATTATGGAGGACCTCCAAATTTAAAAATAAACAAAACTAAAACATGCAAGACAAAATAAGGAACTTCATTTAAAAATACATTCTTGCGGCACTAGTTTCTCTTATTGCTGCAAACCAGGTGAAACAAAACCCCATTTCCTTCATTCAGAAATATTAAAAACACTCTCCACGCACTTGGATTACATTTGCATTTCTACAGAATTATATGCATGTTATTCTCCAATATCAAAATACCTGTTTAAAGAATTGTTAAACTTCCTGGGTGAGTTTTCTCTCTCTCTGGAAATTGGAATAAAGAATCTTTTCCCACCAAGAACCAAAGCAAACACCTACTCTAGAACTTCCTCATCTCCAACTAACTTTCTGTTGCTTCCTGACTTCTAAATTAGTGAAGCCAAAGCTGGGAACAGAAGATGGTTCTATTCAACATCATGAAAATTCCAACTATCTTTACTTCTCACAGAAACCTCAAAAATAAAATGCAAAGAGCACATGAATGGAAAACATGCCAAAATTTAAATTTTGCTAGTTTTGAGATGACTAAGATGTTCTTAATATAAGAATTAACTCACCAAATTTGGTTAGTCTTTAGATTCTCTAGACCTATTATCAAATTCCTATTCAATGGTTACTTATATATTTGTTTCTACAAGTATGCCAAATAACAGAATCCTTGCTTTATGCCAAGAATACCATCATCTAACAAGACTGGTTTAGTTAACTCTTCAGGCATCCAGTTCAGAATATCTTCTGACATTTAGGATATAAGACGTGATATTATTGTTTTAACGTTATTAACTATGGACAAAGTTTAAAGATATTTTTTTCCTATGGCACAAAACTAATCACAATATGCCCAAAATTATAACTCTCAACTGCCGTATACTCACCAATGCAAGCAGATAGTTGGAATTTTTAAAATATGAAGTTGATTTTATTATAAATTTCACATATACACATTAGAAAATTATTTTATTTGGACTCTTTAAAAAAGTATTAATTTCACCAAATCTGGAATACTGGCAGTGTAAAAGTCTTAAACTAACTTTAAAGCTAACAAATCAAAGGCACATTATTAACACATTTAAAATAATTAGGGTTCATTAGTGACGTTAAGTGATGCTTTATAAATGAAGTGTTATTAACCTAGATGCAAAACTGTTTAGAAATGACATGAAAGGAATGAAGCCCTTGATTATTACAACCCACCAATTTCTAAGACTACGATGCTATTTTCCATAAGGAGAAAAGCTAACAGTCATAATTCTATCATAAAATCTAACTCCCCAACCTTAAAAATTAGTGATTGATGAACATAGTTTCTAGATTTGATTAAAAAGATAAAGGAAACCAAACAAGATACAGAACTGACCAATGTACTTGTGATGCAGGTTACACTACAGTCAATTATTCATGACTCAATACTGGGTCTCTCAAGTCTTTGACCCCAAATTAATTTCAATGATTTGACAAGTGATAATATGCTATTTTTATAAATAAACTGCTAATATCCAGTGTTTGTCAAAAGGAGGCAACTGTTGTCTCTCACAATCTAATATATGTACATTCCAATGGTGTCTGTAAATAGTAACAAATTCTGAATCATAAGTTATAGAAATTAGTCACAAGGGTGCAAAAAGTCCCTGGAGAAAAGTAATCCACCTAACAATTACCAATACAAGGAAACACCACACAAAGGTTCATTACTATGAAGATAATTTCCTCTTGGTTCAAACTTTGCACAAATGAAGAATTTTTTTTTTACTGCAGAAAACAGACTGTAAGTAACAGTGCATTTTTAGACACAAAGAAGTATTGATGTCTGGTTCCAGTATGGTCAGGTCAATACGTAAATACTTTAGAAACACGGAAGTTCACATTAGTGGAAAAATCCAAGTTTATCACTTAACCATTCTTCAGTTAGGTCTTCCATATTTCTTATTTCAAATACCTTGGTTAGTTCAGCTCTCTGGACTAGCTTATTCTTACTCCCAGCATACATCATCTGTTGTTCAGGCTTATGTCCAACAGGACTGGAGAAAATAAAGCACAAAGGATATGGAACTCTCCCATCCATTATGTTGATATTTATAACTATACACCGTGAAGTGAGGTTGTTGTTCAGGCAGTTCATCTTTAAGTTCATCTGGTGAAATACCCTCAAGCTCCTCATCCAGTACCACCCGGCGTTTATCCTTGTGAATCTTCATTATAATAGAAGCATTGTTCATTTCTTTGTGAAAATGAAACTTTCTCAGCTTTTCCACTAAATCTTCAGCAACATTACAAACCACCAAAGACTCACTCATTTCCTTTCAGGCTGTCAGCGGCCTGTTGCCTTCACTTGGGCACCTTTTTCTAGTGGTACTATATCTGAAATATGTACTTTACAGATCAAGGGTAAGTATCATTCTTCCTGTATGAATGGTAGTTCATATTAAGGAGAAATATGGTAAAAAAATTTTCACCGATAAACATTAAAAGTATGTTTACTGAACATAAGTGGTGAGAGTGAAAAGAAAAAATAGTGTATTTAATAGCAATGCAGAAAAACCTTGGTAAAGTCTTCTGTACCTAATTGCACATTAGGATATATTTCCTTCATACAAAAATTATCGTGTTTGGCCAGATACCAGTTAAATTTATATTGCTAAATTTTGACTGATAGTCTGTGATTCATAAATTGGCCTAGTTATAATGACAAGCAGACTGTGATTTAATTATTTAACAAATAACTTTCATGTGTTCAGTAGCTACATAACAAATTGCCCCAAAACTTAAGGGTAAAGAATGACAAATGTTTATTATTTGCCATGAGTTGAGTGTTGGCTGGGTAGTTCTGTCTTGACTGGCTTGGATGCTTATTAATAATCTAGGATGACTCACTTTTTTTTTTTGAGATGGAGTCTCACTCTGTCACCCAGGCTGGAGTACAGTGGTGCGATCTTGGCTACTGTAACCTCCGCCTCCTGGGTTCAAGCAATTCTCTGCCACAGCCTCCAGAGTAGCTAGGATTACAGGCACTACCACCACACCTGGCTAATTTTTTTTATTGTAATATTTTAAGTTCTGGGTTACATGTGCAGAATGTGCGGTTTTGTTACATAGGTATACACGTGCCCTGGTGGTTTGCTGCATCCATTAACCCATCACCTACATTAGGTATCTCTCCTAATGTTATCCTTCCCCTAGCCCCTCACCACCTGACAGGCTCCAGTGTGTGATGTTCCCCTTCCTGTGTCCATGTATTCTCATTGTTCAACTCTCACTTATAAGTGAGAACATGCAGTGTTTGGTTTTCTGTTCTTGTGATAGCTTGCTGAGAATGATGGTTTCCAGCTTCATCCATGTCCATGCAAAGGACGTGAACTCATCATTTTTTATGGCTGCATAGTATTCCATGGTGTATACGTGCCACATTTTCTTAATCCAGTCTATCATTGATGGACATTTGGGCTGGTTCCAAGTCTTTGCTATTGTGAATAGTGCCGCAATAAACATACGTGTGCATGTGTCTTCATGTGTCTTTATTGTAGAATGATTTATAATCCTTTGGGCATATGCCCAGTAATGGGATGGCTGGGTCAAATGGCATTTCTAGCTCTAGATCCTTGAGGAAGCACCACACTATCTTCCACAATGGTTGAATTAATTTACACTCCCACCAACAGTGTAAAAGTGTTTCAGGTGCCACTGGGGTATGGGGGAAAAAAAAAAAAGAGCTCCTGAAGCTAGTTCGGTGTCTGCCCAATTGGCCGCCCAGTTTTGTGCTTGAAACCCAGGGCCCTAGTGGGGCAGGAACAAGAGGGAATCTCCTGGTTTGTGGGTTTCGAAACCTGTGGGACAAGCGCAGTATCAGTGCAGGAGTTCCTCAGGCTCAGACCCTCAAGGCTTCCCTTGGGTAGTGGAGAAAATTCCCCAACCCCCTGCGCTTCCCAGGAGAGGCGACACCCCACCCTGCTCCAGCTGGCCCTCTGTGGGCTGCATCCATTGTCCAATCAGTCCCAGTGAGATGAACTGGGTACCTCCTTTGAAAATGCAGAAATCAGCCGCCTTCTGCGTCAGTCTCGCTGGGAGCTGCAGACCGGTGCTGTTTCTATTCGGCATCTTGAATCCTTCATGACTCACTTTTATGTCTGGTGGTTGGTGTTTGGTTGGTTTTAGTAGCAACTGCTCAGTTGGGAAAGCTCATCTCTGCTCCGTATAGTCTCTCATCTGCCATTAAACCAGTCCAGCCTTCTTAACATAGTGGTCTCAGGGTTCTAAAGAAGTGTGAGGGAAGGCAAATTAATAAACAGATGCTTTCAAGTCTCTGCTTGATAAATTTGCTAATGTTCCACTGGTCAAAGTAAGTCACATGGCTAAGCCCAGGATCCAGGGGCATAGACTTTCCATAAGAGGAAGAAAATCACTCTGGATCTAACTAACCTTTCTCTCCCACATCAACTTAAGGCTCAGGAAGGTCCAAGGTGCCAAAAAAGGGGATTCCTCCATTGGCTGATCTGTAGTAATACAACATTAAAATTCCATTTCAATGAAGAGGTTGGTTCTTGAAATTTGCCTGCTGTGGTGTTAAGGAGCTGTGTTTGCCTGAAGTTTAAAAAAGTATCAATGTAGTCAAAATAAAGCTTGCTAAATCAGATTTTCTCCAGAGTGATATAAGACTTAGCATCATTTTTCCACCTGGGGCATAATATTGTTAAGTGAACAATGTGTATGGGCAGCTGAATATGCATTCTAAATAGGAGAGTAATAATGATGTTGATGAGTAAAACCCTAATGAACTACATTATTTTTCTTGTTTTCTTTCACCTAGCACAAAAAAAGTTTCATCCATGAAGAAGATTGTTAGCACATTATCTGTTGCAGTTGTTTTTGGAATTACCTGGATTCTGGCATACCTCATGCTAGTTAATGATGATAACATCAGGATCATCTTCAGCTACATTTTCTGCCTTTTCAACACTACACAGGTATGGTGTGGATTAGAGTGAAAGTAGCAGAACATGCAGTGGTGGCGATATCACCTTGACCCATTCCTGAGTTACCTTTAAGAGACTATTTTAAAAAAACTAGTGAGTACATAGTAGGTGTGTATATTTATGGAGTACAAGAGATATTTTGATACTGGCATAAAATGTATAATAATTACTTCAGGATAAAAGGGGTACCCATATCCTCAAGCATTTACTGTTTCTTTGTGTTACAAACAATCAAATTACACTCTTAGTTATTTAAAAATATACAATTAAATTATTATTGACGGGCTGGGCATGGTGGCTTACGGCCTATAATCCCAGCACTTTGAGAGGGCAAGATGGGTGGATTGCCTGAGGTCAGGAGTTCAAGACCAGTCTAGCCAACATGGTGAAACCCCATCTCTACTAAAAATACAAAAAAATTAGCTGGATATGGTGGCATGCGCCTGTAATCCCAGCTACTTGGGAGGCTGAGGCAGGGGAATTGCTTGAACCAGTGAGGTGTAGGTTGCAGTGAGCTAAGATCACCCACTGCACTTCAGCCTGGGTGACAGAGGGAGATTCCATCTCAAAAAAAAATTTTTTTATTGACTATAATCACCCTGTTGTGCTGTCAAATACTAGATCTTATTCATTCTAACTATATTTTTGTACCCATACCCATTAACCATTCCCACTTTCCCTTCCCCTCACTGTAATTCCCAGCCTCTGGTAACACTCATTCTACTCTCTATCTCCAGGATTTCAACTTTTTAAACTCTTTAGGTCCCAAATAAGTGACAATGTGCAAAGTTTGACTTTCTGTGCCTGGTTTCTTTCACTTAACTTAATGACCTCCAGTTTCATCCATGTTGTTACAAATGACAGGATCTCATTCTTTTTAATGGCTGAATAGTACTCCATTGTGTATATGTACTGCATTATCTTTATCCATTCGTCTGTTGATGGATACTTAGTTTGCTTCCAAGTCTTGGCTATTATGAATAGTGCTGTGAAAAACATGGGAGTGCAGATATTTCTTTGATATACTGATTTCTTTTCTTTTGAATATGTATCTAGCAGTGGGATTGCTGGATCATATGGTATTTCTATTTTTAGTTTTTATTATTATTATACTTTAAGTTCTGCGGTACATGTGCAGAATGTGCCAGTTTGTTACATAAGTATACATGTGCCATGGTGGTTTGTTGCACCCATCAACCCATCATCTACATTAGGTATTTCTCCTAATGCTATCCCTCCCCTAGCCCCCAACTCCCCGACAGGCCCCAGTGTGTGATGTTCCCCTCCCTGTGTCCACATGTTCTCATTGTTCAGCTACCACTTATGAGTGAGAACATGCAGTGTTTGCTTTTCTGTTCTTGTGTTAGTTTGCTGAGAATGATGGTTTCCAGTTTAATCCATGTCCATGCAAAGACATGAACTCATCCTTTTTCATGGCTGCATAGCATTCCATGGTGTATATGTGCCACATTTTCTTTATCCAGTCTATCATTGGTGGGCATTTGGGTTGGTTCCAAGTCTTTGCTACTGTGAATAGTGCGGCAGTAAACATACATGTGCATGTGTCTTTATAGTAGAATAATTTATAATTCTTTGGGTATATACCCAGTAATGGGATTGCTGGGTCAAATGGTATTTCTGATTCTAGATCCTGAGGAATCACCACACTGTCTTCAACAATGGCTGAACTAATTTACACTTCCACTAACAGTGTAAAAGTATTCCTACTTCTCCACATCGTCTCCAGCATCTGTTGTTTCCTGACTTTCTGATGATTGCCATTCTAACTGATGTAAGATGGTGTCTCATTGTGGTTTTGATTTGCATTTCTCTAATGACCAGTGCTGATGAACATTTGTTTTCATATATTTGTTGCCTTCATAAATGTCTTCCTTTGAGAAGTGTGTGTTCATATCCTTTGCACACTTTTTGATGGGGCTGTTTGTTTTATTCTTGTAAATTTGTTTAAGTTCTTTGTAGATTCTGGGTGTTAGCCCTTTGTCAGATGGATAGATTACAAAAATTTTCTCCCATTCTATAGGTTGCTGCCTGTTCACTCTGATGATAGTTTCTTTTGCTGTGCAGAAGCTCTTTAGTTTAATTAGATCCCATTTGTCAATTTTGGCTTTTGTTGCCATTGCTTTTGGTGTTTTAGACATGAAGTCCTTGCCCATGCCTATGTCCTGAATGGTATTGCCTAGGTTTTCTTCTAGGATTTGTATGGTTTTAGGTCTTACATTTAAGTCTTTAATCATCTTGAGCTAATTTTTTGTATAAGATATAAAGAAGAGGTCCAGTTTCAGTTTTCTGCATATGGCTGGCCAGTTTTCCCAGCACCATTTTTAATTTTATTTTTATTTATTTATTTATTTTGTTTTTTCTTTATTATTATACTTCAAGTTCTAGGGTACACGTGCATAATGTGCAGGTTTGTTACATATGTATACTTGTGCCATGTTGGTGTGCTGCACCCATCAACTCGTCAGCACCCA
>NW_012123454.1:41946-43181 GCF_000951035.1 Colobus angolensis palliatus
ATTTCTCCTTCACTGATGAAACTTAGTTTGGCTGGATATGAAATTCTGGGTTTAAAATTCCTTTCTTTAAGAACGTTGAATATTGGCCCCCACTGTCTTCTGGCTTGTAGAGTTTCTTCTGAGAAATCTGCTGTTAGTCTGATGGGCTTCCCTTTGTGGGTAACCCGACCTTTCTCTCAGGCTGCCCTTAACAGTTTTTCCCTCATTTCAACTTTGGTGAATCTGACAATTATGTGTCTTGGAGTTGCTCTTCTCAAGGAGTATCTTTGTGGCATTCTCTGTATTTCCTGAATGTTGGCCTGCCTTACTAGGTTGGGGAAGTTCTCCTGGATGATATCCTGCAGAGTGTTTTCCAACTTGGTTCCATTTTCCCCCTTATTTTCAGGCACCCCAATCAGATGTAGATTTGGTGTTTTCACATAATCCCATACTTCTTGAAGGCTTTGTTCATTTCTTTTTCCTCTTTTTTCTTTAGACTTCTCTTCTCGCTTCATTCCATTCATTTGATCCTCAATCGCTGATACTCTTTCTTCCAGTTGATTGAGTTGGTTACTGAAACTTGTGCATTTGTCACATATTTCTCGTGTCATGGTTCTCATCTCTGTCAGTTCGTTTATGGCCTTCTCTGCATTGATTATTCTAGTTATCCATTCTTCCATTCTTTTTTCAATATTTTTAGTTTCTTTGCACTGGGTACATAATTCCTCCTTTAGCTCTGAGAAGTTTGATCAACTGAAGCCTTCTTCTCTCAACTTGTCAAAGTCATTCTCTGTCCAGCTTTGATCCATTGCTGGCAATGAGCTGCGTTCCTTTGGAGGGGGAGATGCGCTCTTATTTTTTGAATTTCCAGCTTTTCTGCCCTGCTTTTTCCCTATCTTTGTGGTTTTATCTGCCTTTGGTCTTTGATGATGGTGACGTACTGATAGGGTTTTGGTGTGGGTGTCCTTCCTGTGTGTTAGTTTTCCTTCTAACAGTCAGGACCCTCAGCTGTAGGTCTGTTGGAGATTGCTTGAGGTCCACTCCAGACCCTGTTTGCCTGGGTATCAGCAGCAGAGGCTGCAGAAGATAGAATATTGCTGAACAGCGAGTGTACCTTTCTGATTCTTGCTTTGGAAGCTTTGTCTCAGGGTGTACCCCGCCATGTGAGGTGTGGGGTGTCAGTCTGCCCCTAGTGGGGGATGTCTCCCAGTTAGGCTACTCAGGGGTCAGGGACCCACTTGAGCAGGCAGTCTGTC
>NW_012123454.1:48171-70561 GCF_000951035.1 Colobus angolensis palliatus
GCATCCCTGTCTTGTGCCAGTTTTCAAAGGGAATGCTTCCAGTTTTTGTCCATTCAGTATGATATTGGCTGTGGGTTTCTCATAAATAGCTCTTATTATTTTGAGATGTGTTTCATCAATACCTAGTTTATTGAGAGTTTTTAGCATAATGGGGTGTTGAATTTTGTTGAAGCCTTTTCTGCATCTATTGAGATAATCATGTGGTTTTTGTCATTGATTCTGTTGATGTGATGGATTACATTTATTGATTTGCACATGTTGAACCAGCCTTGCATACCAGAGATGAAGCCGACCTGATCATGGTGGATAAGCTTTTTGATGTGCTGCCATATTTGGTTTGCCAGTATTTTATTGAGGATTTTCACATCGATGTTCATCAGGGATATTGGCCTGAAATTTTCTTTTTTTGTTGTGTCTCTGCTAGGTTTTAGTATCATGATGATGTTAGCCTCCTAAAATGAGTTAGGGAGAATTCTCTCTCTTTCAATTGTTTGAAATAGTTTTAGAAGGAATGGTACCAGCTCCTCTTTGTACCTCTGATAGAATTCAGCTGTGAATCCGTCTGATCCTGGACTTTACTTATTTTTGATTGGTAGGCTATTAATTAATGCCTCAGTTTCAGAACTTGTTATTGGTCTATTCAGGATTTGATTTCTTCCTGGTTTAGACTTGGGAGTGTGTGTGTCCAGGAACTTATTCATTTCTTCTAGATTTTCTAGTTTATTTGCATAGAGGTTTTTATAGTATTCTCTGATGGTAGTTTGTATTTCTGTGCAATCGGTGGTGATATCTCCTTTATCATTTTTTACCGTGTCTGTTTGTTTCTTCTGTCTTTTCTTCTTCTTCTTCTTTTTTTTTTTTAGACAGAGTCTCGGTCTGTCATCCAGGCTGGAGTACAATGGTGCAACCACAGCTCACTGCAACCTCTGCTTCCTGGGTTCAAGATATTCTCCTGCCTCAGCCTCCCAAGTATCTGGGATTACAGGCGTGCACAGTCATGCCTGGCTAATTTTTGTATTTTTAGTAGAGATGGGCTTTCACCATGTTGGTCAGGCTAGTCCCGAACTCCTGACCTCATGATCCACCCGCCTTGGTCTCCCAAAGTGTTGGGATTACAGGCGTGAGCCACCACACCTGTCCTCTTTTCTTTTCTTCTTTATTATTCTGGCTAGTGGTCTATCTTTTCAAAAAACCAGCTCCTGGATTCATTGAGTTTTAAAAGGGTTTTTCGTGTCTATCTCCTTTGGTTCTGCTCTGATCTTAGTTATTTCTTGTCTTCTGCTAGCTTTTGAATTTGTTTGCTCTTGCTTCTCTAGTTCTTTTAATTTTGATGTTACAGTGTCAATCTTAGATCTTTCCTGCTTTCTTTTGTGGGCATTTAGTGCTATGAATTTCCCTTAAAAACTGCTTTAAATGTGTCCCAAAGATTTGGGTACATTGTGTCTTTGTTCTCATTGGTTTCAAAGAACATCTGTATTTCTGCCTGTTTTGATGTCTGCCTGTTTTGTTTCTGTTTTTATGCCAGTACCATGTTGTTTTCATAGTACAGCTCTGTATAATTGAAGCCAAGTAATGGGATTCCTCCAGTTTTGTTCTTTTTGCTCATGATACCTTTGACTCTTCTAGGTCTTTTGAGGTTCCATATAAATTTTAGGATCATTTTTTCTTTTTCTGTGAAGAATATCATTGGTGTTTTGATAGAGATTGCATAGAATCTGTAGATTGCTTTGAGTAGTGTAGACAGTTTTAAAATATTGATTTTCCAATCTATGAACATGGAATCTCTTTCTATTTTTTGTGTCCTCTTCGATTTGTTGCATGTAGGTTTCAGAGTTTTCGTTGTAGAGATCTTTCACTTTTTTGATTAAGCTAATTCCAAGGTATTGCATTTTGTTTATTTGTAGCTTTTGTAAATAAGATTGCTTTCTTAATTCATTTTTTTTTTTTTTTTTACAGAATCTCACTCTGTCACCCAGGCTGGAGTGCAGTGGCACAACCTCAGCTCACTGCAACTTCTGCTTCCCAGGTTCAAGCAATTCTCCTGCCTCAGCCTCCTGGGTAGCTGGGACTACAGGCATGTGCCACCACGCCTAGCTAATTTTTTGTATTTTTAGTAGAGACAGAGTTTCACCATGTTAGCCAGGATGGTCTTGATCTCCTGATCTCAATGATCCACCCACCTCGGCCTCCCAAAGTGCTGGGATTACAGGCGTGAGCCACCATGCCCGGCCCTTAATTCCTTTTTCAAGTTGTTTGATGTTGCCATATAGAAATGCTACTGACTTATGTATGTTAATTTTGTATCCTGCAACTTTACTGAATTTATCAGTTCTAATCTTTTTTTTTTTCTTGTGGAGTCTTCAGTTTTTTCCAAATATGAGATCATATCATTTTCAAACAAGGATAATTTGATTTATTCCTTTCCAATTTAGCTTTTTTTATTGCTTTCTCTTATCTAATTGCTCTGGCTAGGACTTCCAGTACTGTGTTGAATAACAGTGGTGAAAGTGGGTATCCTTGTTGTGTTCCAGATCTTAGAGGAAAGGCTTTCAGTTTTTCCCCATTCAGCATGATACTAGCTATGAGTCTGTCATATACAGCTTTTATTGAGTTGAAGTATGCTCTTTCTATCCCCAGTTTTTAAGAGATTTTACCATGAAGAGATGTTGAATTTTATAAAAAAATTTTTTTAGCATCAGTTGAAATGATCATGTGGGTGTTGTCCTTCATTTTGTTAATATGGTGTATCACATTGATTGATTTGCATATGTAGGCCATCCTTGTATTTCTGGGATAAATCCCACTTTGTCACAATGAATGACCTTTTTAGTGTGTTGCTGAATTCGGTTTTTTAGAATTTTGTTGAGGATTTTTGCATCAATGTTCATCAGATATATTGGCCTGTAGTTTCTTTCTTTCTTTTTTCTGATGCGTCTTTTTCTGGTTTTGGCACCAGGGTAATACTGGCCTCATGGAATGAGTTTAGAAGTATTCCTTCTGCCTCTATTTTTTGGAGTAGTTTGAGTTGGATTGGTGTTAGTTCTTCTTTAAATGTTTGGTAAAATTCAGCAGTGAAGCCACAATTCCTGGGCTTTTCTTTGCTAGGAAACTTTTTATTACAGCTTCAATCACATTACTTGCTACTGGTGTATTCAGGTTTTGTATTTCTTCATGATTCAATCTTGGTAGGTTGTTCGTGTGTAGAAATTTGTCCATTTCTTTTAGGTTTTCTAATTTATTGGCGTAAGTTGCTCGTAGTAGACACTAATAATCCTTTAAATTTCTGTGGTATCAGTTGTTATATCTCCTTTTTCATCTCTGATCTTATTTGTTTGGGTCTTCTCCCCTTTTAGTTAGTCTGACTAAATGTCAATTTTTTTGATCTTTTAAAATAACTTTTTGTTTCATCAATCTTTCATTTTCTTCATTTCAATTTCACTTATTTCT
Source organism: Colobus angolensis palliatus (assembly GCF_000951035.1). Lineage (NCBI taxonomy): Eukaryota > Metazoa > Chordata > Mammalia > Primates > Cercopithecidae > Colobus > Colobus angolensis. Next base: position 51,619 of record NW_012123454.1, read on the forward strand.
ACTGTGATCTTTATTATTTATTTTCTTCTACTAATTTTGGTTTTGATTTGCTCTTGCTTTTCTAGCTCCTTAAGATGCATCATTAGGTTGTTTATTTGAAGCTTTTCTGTTTTTTTTTTTTGATGTGGGCACTTATTACAATAAATTTCCTCTTAGTACTGCTTTCACTGTGTCCCATAAGTCTTAGTATGTTGTGTTTCCATTTTTATTTGTTTCAAGACATTTTTCAACTTCCCTTTTGATTTCTTTCTTGACTCACTGGTAATTGAGGAGTATATTGTTGAGTTCTATGTGTTTGTATAGTTTCCAAAATACCTCTCGTTATTGATTTCTAGTTTTACTGTGTTGTGGTCAGAGAAGATACTTGATATAATTTCATTTTTTTGAATGTTTAAATATTTGTTTTATGTTTTAACATATGGTCTGTCTTTGAGAATGATCCACATGCTGAGGAGAAGGCTGTGTATTCTGCAGCCCTTGGATGAAATGTTCTATAATTATCTATTAGGCCCATTTAGTCTATAGTGCAGAGTAATTCTGATATTTCTTTGTTGATTTTCTGTCTGGAAGATCATCCAATGCTGAAAATAGGGTGTTGAAATCTCTAGCTATTGTTGTATTAGGGCATATATCTCTCATTAGCTCTAATAATGTTTTATTTATATATATGTATTGGGCATATATATGTATATATATTTATATGTGTGCATATATACATATATGTATCTATATTCATATATGTGTATATACACATATATGTATATACACATATATTTATGTATTTATATATGTATTTGGCATATATATATATTTACAATTGTTATATCCTCTTGCTGAATTGACCTTTTTAATCATTGCATAGTGAACTTTTTTCTTTCTTTTTACAGTTTTTGTCTTGAAATCTATTTTTTCTAAGTAAAACTACTTCTGCTCTTTTTTGGTTTCTGTGGAGTATCTTTCTCCACTCATTTATTTTCAGTCTATGTGTGTTTTTATAGGTGGTTTGTTTCTTGTAGGCAACATATCATTAGGTCTTGATTTTGCCTTCATTCAGCCACTCTTGATTGCAGAGTTTAGTTCAGTTGTGTTATTGTGTTATTATTGATATGTAATGGCTTACTCTGCCATTTTGTTACTTGTTTTCTGGTCTCCTCTTCCTTCTTTTCTGTCTTCCTTTTAGTGAAGATGATTTTTCTTTGGTGACATGTTTTAACTCTTTGCTTTTTATTTTTTGTGTATCTATTGTATGTTTTTTGATTTGAGGTTGCAGCAAGGCTTGCAAATAATATTTTATAACCCATCATTTTAAGCTGATGACAACACTGATTGCATAAACTAACAAACAAGCAAAGAGAAAACTAATAAAAACTCTATAACTTTTTGTTTTTTCTATTTATATCTTATTATACTGTCTTGAGAAGTTGCTATAGTTATTATTTTGATATGTTCATCTTTTAATCTTTCTGCTCAAGATATAAGTAGTTTATACACCACAATTATAGTGTTACAATATTCTATTTTTTCTGTGTACTTACTAATACCAGTGAGTTTTGCACTTTAAGATAATTTCTTATTGCTCATTTTCTTTCAGATTGAAGAACTCCTTTTAACATTTCTTGTAGGACAGGTCTGGTGTTGATGAAATCCCTCAGGTTTTGTTTGTCTGGGAAAATTTCTATTTCTCCTTCATGTTTGAAGGATATTTTCACCAGATATGCTATTTTAGGCTAGAAGTTTTTTCCTTCATCACTTTAAATATGTCATGTCACTCTCTCTTGGGTTATAAGGTTTCCACTGGGAAGGCTGCTGCCAAACAAATTGAAACTCCTTTGTATATTATTTGTTTATTTTCTCTTGCTGCTCTTAGGATCCTTTCTTTATCCTTGATCTTTGGGAATTTTGTTATTATATCTTGAAGTTGTATTATTGGGGTCTAATCTGCATGGTGTTCTATAATCTTCTTATACTTGAGTATTGATAGCTTTCTCTAGGTTTGGGAAGTCCTCTGTTATTATTTGAATAAACTTTCTACACTAACCTCTCTCTCTACCTCCCTTTCGGGCTAATAGCTCTTAGACTTTTCCTTTAGGGGCTATTTTCTAGATCTCGTGGGCATGCATCATTAATTTATATTCCTTTTTCTTCTGTCTCCTCTGACTGTGTATTTTCAAATAGCCTGTCTTCAAGCTCACTCATTCTTTCTTTTGCTTGATTAATTCTGCTGTTAAGAGACTCTGATGCTTTCTTCAGTATATGTCAGTTGCATTTTTCACCTCCAGAATTTCTGCTTAATTCTTTTTAGTTATTTCAATCTCTTTGTTAAATTTATTTGATAGGATTCTGAATTTTGTCTCTATGTTATCTTGAATTTTTGTTATGCTTCCTCAAAATAGCTATTTTGAATTCCCTGTCTGAAAGGTCACATATCTCTGTCTCTCTGGGATTGGTCACTGGTGCCTTCTTTTTTATCTATTTACTTATTTTTTGGTGAGGCTATGCTTTTCTGGATGCTCTAGATGCTTAGGTATATAGTAACAACAGGGTTGGACCACTTTAGTCCCTCTTCTTAGAGTAGGAGAGTTTTTTGTCAAGTAGCTGGATTGGGACACACATTCTTTCCTTTTCTCCTATGCAAGGGGTTCATGGCAGCTCCTCACCATGATTGATGTAGACAGTGTTACAGTTGTTGTTGAAGCTTAGACTTCTGTGGGATTGGCTGAAGGTTTTCTTTCAATTCTTTAAAATTTATTGAGTCTGGTTTTATGGCCCAACATTTGGTCTATTTTGGTGAATAAAACATTTACTCTGGAAGAAAATGTGTATTCTGAAGTTGTTAAAGTATTCTTAAAAAGGTTGTGTCAAAGTGATTGTTAATGGTGCACAAATGTTCTATCCTTACCAATATTTTTGTCTGATTCTCTCAATTGCCAAAAAAGGTGTATTAAAATCTCCACCTATGATTGTAAATTTGTGTATTTCCTTAATTCTGTCCATTGTTGCATCACATATTTTGAGGTTCTACTATCAGATGCATATACATTTATTATTGTTATATCTTTTGAATGAGTTGATAATTTTATAATTTCGATAAAAAGGTTTCTTTACCTCCAATAATACTTTTTGTCATAAAATCTACTTTATCTGATATCCAAGTTTATGCACATTGGTTGCATGATATGTATGTTTTCATCCATTTACTCTCAATCTATTTGTGCCTTTGTATTTTAAGTGTGTATCATGTGACAGCAAATACAAGTCTTACCTTTTTATCCATGCTGGCAATCTCTTTTAATTGAGTGTTTAGTCCATATAGATCGAATGTATTTTTTGATATGGGTTAATTTGTGTCTATCATTTTCCTATTTGTTTTCTGTGGTCATTCTATTTTTTATTCCTGTTTCTCCTTTTTTGCCTACTTTTGGATACATTTAATGTTATTAGGATTCTAATTTTAATTTATATTTCAGTTATTAAGCAATACTTCTTTGCATTTTTGTGGTCAATTTAGGGATACATTATACATCCTTAACTTTTCATTGTCAACTTAGAGCTAATATTTTACTACTTTCCAGTAATAGCTAAGAATCTTATAACAATATAAGTCCCCTTGCCATCTCCCTTCTCTCGTATTATACCTTTATGTATTACATCTGCATACATTACAAACCCTACTATGCAATGTTCTTATTTTTGCTTTAGACATGTATTTTAAGAAAATTAAGAGAAAAGAATTTTTATATTCAGTCACATACCTATGATTTCTAGTATTCTTCATTCCTTTCTGAAAATCTGAATTTCTTGAAGTGTTTTGTGGCATAATTTTACATTGGACTGAAGATACTTTTATTCCTTGAGTCTTATCTCAAGGACATACTTAACCACAAACCTTCAAAAAATTAAATTCACACTTTAAAATTCTGAAAAAAGTTATATATTTTCCTTTGGAAATAATTCTACAAAGGTAAACATTTGGATTTTGGCCACCTTCTGATTTTACCATCATGAAAATAGTGATGAAGATAAACCAAAATAGTGGATAAAAATAAATTTGTTTGACTTTAGAGAGTTTTTTTTTAAAACTTTGTAGTTATGTATTATGTGTGAAGAAATGTCAAGACTTTTAAATAAAACAAAGATGCATTATTGAATGACATCTTTTATTTATTTATTTATTTATTTATTTTTTGAGACACGGTCTCGCTCTGTCACCCAGACTGGAGTGAAGTGGCATGATCTCAGCTCACAGCAACCTCCGCCTCCTGGGTTCAAGCAATTCTCATAACCCAGTCTCCTGAGTACCTGGGATTACAGGCATGTGCCAGCACACCTGGCTAATTTTTGTATTTTCAATACAGACAGGGTTTCACCATGTTGGCCAGGCTGGTCTCGAACTCCTGACCTCAAGTGTTCCACCTACCTCAGTCTCCGAAAGTGTTGGGATTACAGGCATGAGTCATGGCACTGGACGTTGAAAGACAACTTGAAATCAGAATTTCTCTGTACACTTGTTAGCCTATGCCTCCTCCCACAGTGAACATTGCTCTTTACTGTGATGGAAGAGCAATGAAATTACTAAATGGCCTTTACTCTCTGTAGTACGGAAACGTGTCTTCTCTAAGCTGGCAGAATTCATTAAACTTCAGTAGAATGATAACTTCTCCCTTAAAGTACTCACACCCTACCAGGATCATCTGTATGAACAAACATCACCACTGAACTACCTGCACAGGGCAAGGAAAGGAGCCCCTTCTGAAAGCTCACTCCTGAAACTCTAGACCATGAACCCTAAAGGCAAGGGAGTAATTCAAGGAATCCACATGATTGTTAGAACTTTTTGAGAATTTTCAGTTTTGATATTTATTGAGATTACTTCCTAGTGATGCCAGCGGCAGGCCATCTGAAGTGGCCGCTGCCATGACTCCGGCTGCAGTAGAGTACAGGCGCAGGCTATGAGTCCTCAAGTGCAGATGCTGAGGCAGGCAGTCCCCAGAGCCTGCCCCAGGGAGCGCCCCCAGAGTCCACCGCCCTGGGAACCCGCCCCCGGGAGCTGCCCTGATGGGGCCGGGCCCAGCCGCCCACCGGTGGGAGAGCAGTGCAGTCGGGCAGGCACAAGAGCAAGCAGAGAGGGGCCCCGGGTGGAACTGGGCCTGGGTCGGTGCCACACTTGCACATGGAACGTGGGGGCCAGGCCCGAGATGTAGAACTGGGGTCACGCTTCAGCGGACTGGGGTGGGAAGCGGGAGCGGTGTCCACTTCGAGGACCCAGCGAGCAACATGGCCACCGCGCCCAACCCGCCGACGGTGCCAAGTTCCTGCGCCTCGGGAACAGTCCGCGCTCCTGGTCACCCGAGGCTGTGTCCCCAAGATCTGCTCCACATCAAGGTGACCGCCGAGCCTGACGTTTCCAATGGCCAGGCTCAGGGCCCATGATCGGCTCCCGGAGGTGCCCTCCAGGCAGGGCCATGAGCCAGGCAAAGGGGAGCCCCAGGCGGTCCCTGAGTGCTGGGGCCACAAGAAGAACTTGCAGTGACGTCACCCCTGCCGCTGTCGCTGGCCCGGGCCCAGCAAGGACCTGAATCTCCCACTCCAGGCTGTGAGGAGGGGCGGCCAGGGCTACCCACTCCACTGAGCCAGCGGGAACCGGGAACTAGCGGGAGCCCCACGTCTTCTCAGTTGGCAGGGTGGGAGCTCCCTGGGTGCAGCTGCAGCTGCCTTGTCGCAGCTGCTGACCGAGGCATCTTTGCATTCTCAGGGGTCCAGGAAGATCCCCCTGCCTGGGTTCCATGAATAGAAGCAGGAGGCAGACCGGCTCTTGGGCGGAAGGGGGCGGGTCCGTGGTGAAGCCCCACCTTAAAGCCGGGGAGGGCCTGGTGACCAGCTGTAGTGAAGAGCGACCCTCTCTGCTGAGAGCTGAGCACTCATCGGAACACCCTGGCTAAGGAGAGGAGCTACCCACTGCGATTGCGGGTGTCCTCTGAGCTGTTCTATCACTCAATAAAGCTCCTTTTCCTCCTGCTCACCCTCCACTTGTCTGCATACCTCATTCCGGATGTAGGACAAGGATAGGGACCCACCAGAACGGCAGGGCTAAAAGAGCTGTAACACAAACAGGGCAGGGCTGAAACATGCCCTTTGCTCTCCACATTGTGGGCAACAAGGAGGGGAGAGAGGAGAGAAGAGCTGTGGCCCTTCGGGGAGCCCAGACCTAGGAGCTCCCTGAGCCAGGTTTGTGACACCCTCTTTAGGGCTCTGAGGTTCCTGGTGTCTCCAAGCTTCTGGGTGTCACCGGGTTCCCTGGTGTTAGCCATGCAAGCTGCTTATGGTAGGCCTGGTCCAGCTGCAGCCTTGCAGGTAGCTGGCGCTCGTGCCAGTGCCTGGAGCTGCCTGCCCCACCGCAGCTGGCATGCCTGGCTGTGCACAGTGGCCGGACCCCATGCTCGCTCACACACCCCTTGTCGCTCCACACCTGGCTTGTCGTTGGCAGGTGTGGGATCCAGGCCGGTAGCTAAGCCAAGCACAGCCTGCCAGGCTGGGTGGGAGGAATGAGCCCGGTGGACCAGAGCTAAACTTTGGCAAAGGTGCCACTGGCCACGTGTATTTCTGTCTGGTGAAACAACACCCCAAGGATCCCGTAACACTAACAATACTTTTTTAAGGTGCTTGTTATCTTCAGTTCTCAAATTATTTTGTAATAAAACCTCGTTTACCTTTAACTTGTTCATCAGAGACTGAAAGAGGTGTGTAAAACTTCCTTTTATTCATTTTTCTTTAAATTTTTCTTCTGACTGTTTTAGCAATCTGTCTTTATACAATTCAATGCTGTATTATCATGTTCCTGTTAATTTATGGATATGATATTTTATATATCTATGGAGCATTATACGTTTCAGCAGTATAAAAAGTCTCTCAGTCCCAGTTTATCTTGAAATCTGATTTTCCTTATAGCAATGTAGCAACTTCTAGTTTGTTTTTGTTTGATTTTATCTAATTTATTTATGCTAGTTCTCTTATTTTTAAGTTTTCTTATCACTTTGTTTTTAACTTATCTCTTTTTAGACCCTGCATATTTAGATTTGTTTTTGATAATTTTCTCATAGTTTTTCCATTTTATCTATTTATTTATGTATCGAGACAGGGTCTTGCTCTGTCACCCAGGCTGGAATGCAGTGACACAATCGCAGCTCACTGCAGCCTCAATCTCCTGGACTCAAGTGATCCTCTCACCTCAACCTCCCAAGTAACTTTGACTACAGGCATGTGGCGCCATGCCTGCCTGATTTTTTTTTTTTTTCAATTTTTTTTACAGAGATAGGGTTTCACTATGTTGTCCAGGCTGTTCTTGAACTTCTGGGCTCAAGTGGTCATCCTGCCTCAGCTTCCCAAAGTGTTGGGATTATAGGCCTGAGCCCCTGTGCCTGGCCAGTTTTGCCATTTTATTAAAAATGTTAAACGTTTGGCTATTTAGTTAAATACTAGCTATTAAAACTAATGTTTGTTTTTATTGTGTTATCTTAGTATTTTTTCCCTGTACATGTATCACTGCCTCCTTAATTTTATATATTGTGTTATATAAATTATGTTTTTTAGTATAACTTCCTCTATTTGTAGTATTTTCATTCTATTTTAAATTCTACTAATTATAGTCTTTGTTTATTAAATATTACTACAACTTATAAGATACAAATTTCAATTTCCAGAGTAAAACAATAGATACTGATTTCTCTCTTTTTAAGGTAGTAATATTAACACAGTTTAACTGCTTCTTGCAGTTTTGTTGGTACAATTTAAAATTTCTCATGTTGTGGTTAAGTTATGCTGTCTACATTATTGTCTTTTAAGAAATATTTATAATACATAGATTATGTTTGATAATTATATTAACTGTATTTTCTTATACTTAACTCTATGTTTAAATGTTTTTAATGTTTTGCCAGTCCTTTTATATTGGAATGTCCTGTTATTTTGACTTTCTTACTTTAAGGAATCTCTCATTAATGGTAGTGATTTTTGAGTAACTATTTAGTGGATAGTTGGTAAACATTAATGAGGACTTTTCTAGTTGATAATTTTTCTTTAGATACCATGACACATAAACTACAAATTAGCTTGGCATTTAATTCTTGGCAATCAGCTTTATTCATTGACACTCTCTAGACGCACGGAAATTTTATGTTGTGAAAATAAAGCCTGAGAAGGAACCAAAATTCTTGTATTTTTCCCCATTCTTATGTCATCTCTTTTTAAAAATAAATTATTTTGAAATAATTTTAGACCCATAAGAAGTTGCAAATAGTATGCAGAATTCCCCTGTACCCTTTCCTCAACTTTTCCAATGATCATATCTTATGTAACTTTAATACATTATCAAAGTGACATTGATACAATCTACACAGATTATTTATTGATGGGCTTTATTTCTTTGTGGTATTGACTTTCATTCTAGCTTTATTAACTATCAACTAAATGAAGAAATATGACTCATTATCAAATACAAATATTGTTTTGTAAATGTTTTTGTCCCCTCTGCTTTTTACCCTATAAAGTTAACTTTTTATGCATACACTTCTCATCTCCACAACTAGAATATCAGTTCTCTGAGTGCAAGGAACTTGCTTGTGCATATCTTTCACAGTAGATAACATCTTTATTGAATATCAGGATGAGCTATTCTGTATTTCTTGAAGAAACTGCAATTTTGATGACTATCCCATTAAGTTGCTAAGAACGGTAACTACGGTGTGAAGCTGGTGCCATGTTGGCTGTTTCTGGCTATGGTAAAATATCATTGAGGAGGAAAGTCTTTGATACAAAATAGAAATTGTTAGGAAAGGCATTTGATCAGACTATATAATGCAATTGGGTAGCTGCCTGGCTTTTTGAATTGCTACCACCATATTTAATGCCTTTAAGAACCTCATCCTTTATCCCAGGTAGCCCTCTCCAGTGCCTTTTAGGATTAATTCTCTTAGATAATGGAGGGGTGCCTGCTACTAAATTTACATGGATATAAGCAGTTCTTTACAATTGTCAATATCTAATGGAAACTCCTAGAAGGTCAATAAATAGGGTAAGCCTAATCTGACATTGCCAATTGATTCATGGGCTTGTTGCCCAGAGTGAGCAGGAATTTAGGGAGGAATCTGAATGAAGGCATAGTGAAGGATATTCTCTTCTCCATGCATAAGAAGGGGACATTATAAAAGAGAGGTCCGTAACAAAATGTTAATGGTAAAATAGTAAAAATTATACATGGTAAAATAGAGTGTGACAATGTGGCAAAGACATGGAACTAAAAGTCAGGAAACTTAGGCTGTTATCCAGCTTTACCATTGATTCCTATGATTACAGGAAAATCACATAACCTCTGTGGGTGAGCTATGCAAAATACAAAATGGGGTGGGGGGCAATATGTGTGTTAAAATCAACACAGTGTTTTGTAAAATGGATCTGAATATTACTTACATAAGAACTTACATAGTATGTTAAAATGCTGATTCCTGGGCCTCACCACTTACCTACTCAATCAGAATCTACAGGCATAGGAGCTGGGACTCTTCATTTTAAACAAGGACCTCAGGTGAATTCTATGTACATTGAAGTGTAGGAATAACTAGATTTGTTCACACATAAAACTTCTAGATTTAGAATGCTATAATTCTAATAAACATTTACTATTTGCTACAGATATTATTTAGAAGGCACAATTTGATCTTTGTGTTAGTGGTAATCAGTCTGACCTACACATTTTTTCTTTTCAAATAATATTTGTGGGATTTTAGGAAGCACAGAAATACTGGGAGTCCACCCAAACAGGTCCAACAGGATGGTGTTGTTATGAATTATCCATGGTCTAGGGTCTTTTCCTAATTATTGTACCAACAGAAATTTGATTGAATCGTAGTTTTACCTTAGAATTTAAATTCTGGAAAAATCAGATTAAATAGTGTATGCCACAAAAAAAGATGGTTTTCTAGAGACTGGATTTCTCATGTGCCCCAAATAAATTTCTCTCCCTTGAACAATCAGGATGGCCAATGACTACTTCTGCTCTTCTGAAACCTGTGTCTCCAAGCACACACTGTCATAAGGGCCTTTCTTCTGATGTGTTAGATACCACCTGTTGAGTAATAAGGAAGCTATTTTTTCTACTTTTGGCCAGAGACTCTCTTGCCAACACTTACCGATATTTTAGTCGAACTATCAGGGCCTTTCCATAGTACCAGAAGTCTTTAATAACAGTACTGACAGAATATGATTCCAAAAATAAACCCTTAAAAGGGTTGGGGCCCTATAGATGCCAATGTGGGAGACATCCATGGATATTTATTTTTAAAAATAACTTTTCATTTTGAAATGATTTAATAAAAAATTTTGGAAAAATAGTATCGCTCCCACATATTCTTTGTCCAGCTTTCCCAAATGATAATATCTTATATGGCCATAGTATACTGTCAAAATCAAGAAACTGACATTGGCACAATATTATCAACTTAACTACAGATGCTATTTACTCTGTCATTTCCACAAAGGATATTAATAAAGAATTAGCAGAGGCATCTTAAAAACTATGCTACACTTTGCAGTCACTTTCTATTACTGTTGCAGGCAACAGTGTAGGCAGCACCGTATGTTGGATAGAGGAGGGGTTTTGGAGCCAAAGATGTAAGAATTCAATTCCAGACTCCACTGAGTACTGGTTGGGTGATCTTGGACAAACTACTTGGTTTATCTGAACTTTAGCTTCCTTATCTGAAACATGTGGATGATAAGGCTTGTTGTATTGGGTTGATGTGAGGATTACATGAGAATGATCAAATGAGGAGGATTAAGGGAAAAGCAAGGTTCTCTTACTAATATGACTTCAATAAATGGTAGTTTTTACTGGAAACATGTTGAAAATATTATTCAGTGTTTTGTGGCTCAATTTCTCATGTACATCTGGTCTTCATATGTAAAGTACAGAAAAGCAGTGACTAGAAGGGCTTTACTTTTTCTTGTCCTTAAGTGCACAAATTTCTAGTTATGTTACTAAAATGCAAGGAAATATGGAATCACAGAATGTTAGAACTGGAAGAAGAATTAGGTATTTCATAGTTAATCTTCTTTCTTCAGGAAGTTGAAGATTATCAGGATTAGGAAACAGGCACATTTACACAGCCAGCTAGTGGCAACCCAGGACCTGAACACAGATCTTCTACGTCTGCTACTGTACTATTCCATGTAGATCTTTGTATATGGGAAAAACTTTGCCTCAACCCTCTTAGGTTAAAAAGTGCATGGCAGCTGCAGACTGGCAAATTCAAGTTAGGGAAGTGCCATGCAGATGAGAAGAATGGGTGGCAGAGTGAAATAAAATGTCTTCCTTGATACTGTATCTCAGCACTTACCCAACGTTAAACTGTTGTTCTATTTGCAGGGATTGCAAATTTTTATCCTGTACACTGTTAGAACAAAAATCTTCCAGAGTGAAGCTTCCAAAGTATTGACATTGCTATCGTCTATTGAGAGAAGGAAGTCATTGCCTTCAGTGACTCGGCCGAGGCTGCGTGTAAGGATGTATAACTTCCTCAGGTCATTGCCAACCCTACATGAACACTTTAGGCTACTGGAAACCTCTCCGAGTACTGAGGAAATCACACTCTCTGAAAGTGACAAAGCAAAGGAAAGCATGTAGACGGTAAAACTTACCTGTTGTGGTCTTTTTAATCAACTTGTTTGAGTTTTATCTGTTTCTCTCCTTTATTTCCCAGTCATCTCAGAAAGTCTTCCTCAACGTATTTTGCTTAGGATTAAGAATAATGCACTTGGTAGTTTTTCTATTTTTCAATAGATTTGTACTTGAATGAGGTGAAGAATTTCACACAACATACAAGAGTACCATTGTTCCTTATATCGTTAAATCTTTGTGACACACTTTGACAAAAATGTAGAACCTATAACAAATTCTTTTACAAGTTACTAAAAAGGGCACAAAGAGAAAAATTTACCTTCCAGAACAAAATGATTCCTGATGAACAGTGTGTGGGGATTTGCTTGTATGTATTAAACTTTTGACCTCTGAATATTTTAGAGTTGTATGTGCTTGTACTTTTATTTCCAGTGAAGAATTTGGCACCAATTCAACCTTTGAAAAGGGATATATTTTTCTGTTTTAAAAAAAATTATGTTTTGTGACCAGGGTAATTGGCTCTGTAAGAAATGGGCAGCGAGACAAGTTAGTTTGTTAGTAAATGGATATTTCCTTCCAGTTCTTAATATATCTGCCCTTTCATGGAAGTGACACTAAGACCCCCAAAATGAGAACTTAGTCATAATCATTGTTTATGGCTTTTAAAAGATTTAACTTCTCATGGGAAGTCAAACACTTGAATTATGAGTGGCTTCCTCATAAAAAAATGGCCTCCATTTGGGTGGGGAGCATTCCCACTGGACTTAGGATATATAGTCTTTAAATTGCTGTTTTCTGTTTTGCCATACGTGAGACAGCTGCTGTCAGTGCACGGAATTCAGAGATTAACAAATGTCATGTGGGCTTGGCACTCCCTAAAGAATGTGTGTTTTTTAGACAAATAGTTGTAAAAGACTGTTGGGTTCCTGGGCAAGCCAACAAGAGCCTATATTTACAGGAGAACAGAAAAAATTAAAGGGAAGAGAATAGAGAATAAAAGCAGATCTCAAAAGCCAGTGTTCTTAGTGGCATCATAGGGCTGCACCTAAATGGTAGCAGGGCACAGGGAAAATGATAAGATGTGGTTGACTCAAAATTTGTATTCAGATGAAAATAAACCTTAAGTAAGGGCCACTTTAAATGTTAAAAAAAAAAAAATCACCAAAGAGCCATATTTAGCCTGAGGGTGAGTGTATGTGTTTCCCTTTGTAATTACAGTTGTTTTCTTTGCACTTTTTTTTTTTTTAGCACTTTTGGGGCATAGTAACTAAAATTCCATAAAATGTTGCTGAAATACTGGGCTATAAATGTGCAAGCTCCACATGCAATTGTGGTGACTAATTCAGGTGGACATGGATATTCCTCTGTCTACCCTGAAATGAATCCTACCACTAGGAAATAATTCCTTTGATTTAAATCATTGTCTCGTGCACTGGTCAGCAATTTTCAGTTTAATGATAGAAACCCAATTCAAATTAGGTGAAAGATGAAAGGTAATTTAATGGATCGGTTAATGTAAAGTCCAAGGACCAAGTTGGTAGGATTACTATATGTTTTAGTTTGCCTGGGCAAGTCCCAATTTGTGCCTGTTTTTCTGAGTTAAGCATGACTAGCAGCCCCTTTTACCTTCAAGTGTCATGGTTTGAGTTACAAAATATATGATAATGCTAACTTTAGGTCTATTTAGAACAAGTGATGTGGTAGGGGGCAGGGAAGCGCTGGGTAGAGAAGGGCAGGGTCCCTGGTGAGGGCTCCACCCTCGGGCCTGTTCCCATGGACCTAAGTGAGAACAGGCACTCCTGTTTTCATGCCCAAATGTTGCATTTTCCAAGGTCACTCTGGCCCACGTGACCCCCATCCTGTGCCCATATAAACCTGAGACCTTAGTGACACATACATAAGCAGCTGAACATTGAGAGGAGCAGAGGAACAGAGCGGTGGAGAATGGTGGGGTAGTGTGGCAGAGAAGGAGGGAAGAGGCTTCTGAACATTGGCCAAGGACAGCCAGACTCCAGGGGAAGATCACCTTCCCACTCCATTCCCCTCTTCCAGCTCCCCATCCACCTCACTGAGAGCCACCTCCACCACTCAGTAAAACCTCGCACTCATCCTTCAAGCCCATGTATGATTCGATTTTGCCGGTACGCTAGGCGAGAACTCAGGATACAGAAAGCTATCACACTGGCCCTCTGCCCTGGCGATAAGGCAGAGGGGCTTTTTGAACTGATTAACACCAGCTGTCTGCAGATGGCAAGGCTGAAAGAGCACACTGTAACACACAACTACTTGGGCTCTGGGAGTGGCAGACACCCACCCATAGATGGTGCCGTGGGGTTGAGGCCCACATGCTTTCCCCACGACCCCTTCACCTGCCTGTCTACATGTTCCGCTTGGGAGGCACAGAGCCCAGGGAGCCACACCCCTGTCACATGCCCTATGACAGGGATAAGGGAACTCTATCCTTTCACAGGGAGTGCTAAGAATGTGTCAGATATTCTTTTTCTTTCTGTTTCCTGGCTCCGTGTGCTTCTGTGTTTGATGTCATTCTAAAATTGGGTTTAGGTAGCTGGAAATTGGCTGTTGGCATCCCTAATCTTACAGCATAATGATCTAACAGGAATCTCATGGAATGACTCTAATTCTAGTAATCATTCCAGCAGGGAAAAAGAAAGCACATTAAGTATTTAAAATAAAATTTTAAAGCAGACAGTTGGTTTCACGGTGTTTAACAAGCTCAGAGACAAATTGGAGAATGAGGCAGGAAATGTGGAGATTAGCAAAATGAGAAAGTAGAAATCTCTCTTAAGCCAGAGAGATAAACTAAGAAGAATTTCCATAGCCAGGGCCTGTGGCTGAAATCAGGGGGTGGGCCAATGGTGGGAGCTGGAGCCAAAGAGAGACAGCCTGCTCTACCCAGAAAAAAGAACTGGAGAAGAATCCTGGCTTCCCCTTTCCTCCTGTCCTGCAGCCTCCCATCAGCATCTTCCATTGGCTGCAGCCTGCTGAGCCAGGGCCAAGTCCCCCTGTAGTACACAATACAACAGGTGCAGGGAGAGGAGAGAACTGAGGGCAAACAGGCCCAGGACTGGCATATCTTGCTTGGGTCGTGTACCCACAGACATTGTGTTCCGGGAATATTGCTCCAGCTTGGGTCACATACCCACTGTGAAGTGGAGGGATGGAAGATGACTTGGCTGACAGGATATCATGGACTGGAGAAAGGAAACTTACATCAGGGAAGGGATGTTGGCATCAAAACATTAAAGAACTTCTACTACACTCCCTGACAAAGTACAAGTACCCCCTGGGAAAGAACTACTTTAAAACTTGTCAGTCATCTCCCTTGTCTGAGCAGGGTTTTAATAGGGTCAGTAGGGAGATCGAGAAATTAGGGAGACCAAGAAATTATTTGGTGCCTTGGAAGTTGAGTCGCAAAAAGAGGAATTAGAAAAGCAGAAAGGTGACTTACTTTAAAAAAAGGATATTGCAGGAAAGGGAGACTTAAGGCACTGCAGAACTGGTTTCTGTGATATTGTATATGGGCAGCTTTATTTTGTGTGATAATAGTGCCCAATAGCCTTTGTTTTTGGTTGTGGTGGCTTGTGCTGTTTCTTTGGGGAACAAACCATCCTGGCCTTTGGGTTTCCTTTTCTGGGTCTTAAGTGACAATTCAGTTAAACTGACTGTTAAACTGTCAGAGTTTGGGTTGCTTTTTCTCTTACCTTTCCTATTTTAAAGTTAAAGTTGCCTTTTTTTTTTTTTTCTGTCACCAACAGAGGGAGATCATTCTCAAGTTCATTGCTATCAGCTTGTCATTGTCTAATTCAGAAGAGCTTGGCATTTTTTGTAAGTGTTTGGGAAACCTGAGACAGAAGTGTCAACTGGATTTTACTGGTCTGTCAAACACTGGAGCTCTCTGGCTCTGTGGAAACCCCTTAATGTAACCTTTTCGTTCCTATGGCTCCTCAGAGGAGGTCCAAGACAATTCCATACTGGAGGTTGTGGGGAGGGGGTTACGAGAGAAGAAACTGCTGTAACAATTTCAGCTTTAAAAAATATTCACATATAACTCAATAGCAAAAAAACAAAACCAAAAACCAAAAACCAAAACCAAACCAAAACAAAAAACCTGATTAAAAAATGAGCAAAGAACCTGAGTAGACATTTTCTCAAAGAACACCTATAAGTTGCCAACAAGCATATGAAATGATGTTGAACATCACTAACCATCAGGGAAATGCAAATGAAAGCCACAATAAGATATCACTTCATACCTGTTAGAATGGCTATGATCAATAATGTTAAAAGACAACAGGTGTTAGCTAGGATGTGGAGAAAAGGGAATCCTTTTACACTGTTGGTGGGATTGAAATTGGTACACCCACTATAGAAAACAGTATGAATGCTCCTCAAAAAATTACAAAGAGAAATACCATATGACCCACAATCCCTTTGTTGGGTATATATCCAAAGGAAATGAAATCAGTACTTCAGAGAGATATTTGTGCTCCCACGTTTATTGTGGTATTATTCATGATAGCTAAGATATACAAACAACGTATGTGTCCATTGAAGGATGAATGGATAAAAAAAATTATGATACAGACACACACACACACACACACACACACACAATGGAGTACTATTCAGCCTCTAAAAAGAAGGAGGTACTGCTATTTGTAATAACACGATTAACCTGAAGGATATTATGATATGTGAAATAACCCAGACACAGAAAGAAATACACTGCATGGTCTCACTTATATGTAGAATCTAAAAAGAAGTCAAACTCATAGTAACAGAGAGTAGAATGGACTGGGACTGGGAAGTTGGGGGAAAGGGGAGATGTTGGTCAAATTGTACAACATTCAGTTATAGGATAAATAAGTTCTGGAGATATAATGTACAGCATGGTGACTATAGTTGATAACAGTGTATTATACACTTGAAACTTGCTGGAAGTAGAAAAAGCAATATTCACAAAGTGTATCTTTTACAAAAGCAAAATCCATAATTCCCTAACTTTCACTATGTTCTATTTTTCCATAATTCCTATGCTTTGTCTAAACTCATAAGAATTTTACATAACTAATGACAATACATGATGTGATTTTCACTTACTACCTAATTATGCAGTCTTCTTAATGATTGCATAATATAATTTACTAAATTGTTTCCCTATTATTGTATGTTTATATCAGTTTAATATTTAACATTGTAGTGACACTGTGATGAATAAACTACTACATATATTTTTTCCTTTCTTTTTCATTATTTCCTTAAGATAAATTCTCTTGACTCAGATAAATGTGCCAAATTCTCTTGACCAGATAAATTTAAGACCCTAGTGTATATTGGTATATTGTGTAGAAAACATTGCAAGAATGTATAATGTCATCAACATTTGGAGGACTATAAACTTTTTTTTTTTTTTTTATTGAGATGGAGTCTGGCTCTGTCGCCCAGGCTGGAGTGCAGTGGCCGGATCTCAGCTCACTCTGGGTTTACGCCATTCTCCTACCTCAGCCTACCGAGTAGCTGGGACTACAGGCGCCCGCCACCTCGCCCGGCTGGTTTTTTGTATTTTTTAGTAGAGACGGGGTTTCACTGTGTTAGCCAGGATGGTCTCGATCTCCTGACCTCGTGATCCGCCCGTCTTGGCCTCCCAAAGTGCTGGGATTACAGGCTTGAGCCACCGCGCCCAGCCTAAACTTTTTTAATATAGTTGTTTATTTCAGTATTTTCTTTTTTATATTTTTTACCCATTTTCAATTGAACTATTGTAATTTTTTCTCAGAAATTTGTGTTTCTTATCTATTATAGATCTTAGTCTTTTAGCTATTAATGTGGTGGAAATATTTCTTCCAGTTTATTGTTTTCTTCTCTTTTTAGAATAATGAAGTGATTACTCTGGATTTGACTGGAAATGTCCAAAAGATTAATAGAACATTTAGGATTTTCTGAGTTTATATGCCTTTACCCAGGCAGAATAATTTTTCATGTTAGATTAAGAAATATGTTAAGAACTATGCAGAAACTTCTAAAATGTAGAACAGTGGCATAAATATGCCACGTGAGATCAAATGACTCATGTATGACACATGACATCTCTAACCCTTCTTTATATCAGATAGCAGTTGAGTGGGGTTCCAGGACAAAATTATTTTTTCCTTTCAAATGTTTTCTGTCTCTTTGTGTCCACCTGCCTTTTCTTAAAAAGAAAACACTAAATCTTGGAGAAGTTTTATTAGCAATTATTAATTAGAAACAATTTTAAAACCACAGGGAGGTTCAAAGTAATGTTACATGTGTGTCATCTACATTACTTCATTTACTTATGTACCTATTATAATGTGTAATTGCAAAAAGATATAAAAGTTGCTGAAAAACTGATTAAGAAGTCAGGAGTAAGGGAAAATAAGAATAGAAACAAAAAGTATGAAGCCAGGGATGAGAGTAATACCCAAGAATCATAATCTTGTAATTTTGTTAGGAATCAGCCACAAATTAGACTGTAAGCTTTTTAACACTCAACATAAATATAGAAATATATAGAAATATAGAAATATTACAACATAAATATAGAAATATAACACAAATATAGAAATATTAAATAAATATGGGCATATGGAAATATTACAAGTCTATTTCTTAACAATTAAACCACAATTTATTGGCGAAAATACAATTATTTTAACAGTACATGAAATTGGCATTAAGTTTCTTTGAAAACGTCCGTTTGAATATAGTACCAAATCAGAGGGCAAACTATGTTGAATGAACAGAGACCAAGATGAGATTGTTATATCTCATTTGTAAATTTAGTATATTGGCATACATGCCTGCAAGTCTGCTAAGTGCATACACTGAAAAGTTACGTATAATCAGTGTTACTCTGAAGTTACACAATACTATGTACACATAAAGACACACTTAATGCACCACAGGAAACATTAGTATCAAAAGTGGATCAGTGAGGAGTTTTTTGTTGTTGTTTGTTTGTTTGAGATGGAGTTTTGCTCTGTGGCCCAGGCTGGAGTGCAGCGGCACGATCTTGGCTCACTGCAACTTCCACCTCCTGGGTTCAAGTGATTCTTCTGGCTCAGCCTCCCCAGTAGCTGGGACTACAGGCATGCGCCACCACGCCTGGATAATTTTTGCATTTTTAGTAGAGACGGGATTTGACCATGTTGGCCAGAATGGTCTCGATTTCTTGACCTCATGATCCACCCACCTCGGCCTCCCAAAGTGCTGGGATTACAGGCGTGAGCCTCG
>NW_012123454.1:70611-78393 GCF_000951035.1 Colobus angolensis palliatus
GACGGGATTTGACCATGTTGGCCAGAATGGTCTCGAACTCCTGACCTCGTGATCCGCCTGCCTTGGCCTCCCAAAGTGCTGGGATTACAGGCTTGAACCACCGGGCTGGGCCTTTTTTTGTTTTTGTTTTTGTCTTTTGTCTTATATTTGTGTTCCTTAATTTTGACTGGTGAAATTAGTTTTCATTTTGCTTGTTTGCTTTGGTAGAGGGTTTGCTTTTTTCCATTTTTAAATTAATTTTATTGATGTATCATTTACATACAATGAAATACACTCATTTTAAGTGCACAATTAGATGAGTTCTAACAAATTCATACACCTGTAAAACCACTGTGCCAGACAAGATTAAACATGTTTCCATGACTGCATAACATTCCTTCATGACTTTTCCCCTATTCTCAGCCCCAGGCAAGCACTGATCTGTTTTCTATCATCAGATACACACAGTTCTGTCTCTTCCAGAATATCAAACGAATCATACAGTATGTCCTCTTCTGAGTCTGGGTTATCTCACTCGGGATATTTTTGAGATTCATCTTTATTGTTGTATCAGTGGTTAGTTTCTTTTTATTGCTAAGTAGTATTTTTTTGGATATACCACAATTTGTTTATGCATTCACCGGTTCATGGGCATTTTGTTGTTTCCAAGTTTTGACTATTGTGAATTAAAGTGCTATTAACATTGTTATACAAGTCTTTGTGTGGATATATTTATTCTCTCTCTCTTGAAATACCTGCCCATGTGCAGTGGTTCACACCTGTAATTCCAGCAATTTAGGAGGGCAGGATTGCTTGAGCTCAGGAGTTTGAGACTAGCCTGGGCAACAAGGTGAAACCCCATCTCTGAATCTAAAAAAAAATTAAAAAATAAGAAATATGTAGTGAAATTGTTGAGTCATAGAGTAAGTGTATACTTACCTTTATAAGAAACCACCAAACAGTTTTCTAAAATGTTTGTACCGTTTTATGCTCCCAACAGCAATATATGAAAGTTTTGAAGTCCAATTTGTGAATTATTTCAGAAACTGAAAATAGTTTATTTCTTTCTTTTGTAGGCCACTGATCATGTTTCTAAAAAAATTCCATATATGTTAACCCTTTAACAAAAAGAAGAAAAAGCAATGCAGAGTGGTATGCCCTAAAGCTGCTATCTTTTACAAAGTATTTCTCATAGAACTATAGTTCAATTCTTATCTGTATTTTTCTTGCAATCTTGCAAGTTGGTGCTTCTGTACACGTGGAAGTGTGACCTTTATAATTTGCTGAACTTTAACATAAGCTGCTATGAAGCCATGATATAACAACTGAGACTTTATGGACCTTTGTGATAAAAAAAAAGAAAATGATATTTCTAGCCCGGTACTCAATAGGCAACAGCAGGGTGAAGAAGAATTCTGGACTGGGAGTTGTGGTCTCAGCTATAAGTTATGTGACTTGTGGCAAGACATTTACCCCATTTACCCAGGCATCAGAACCTGAGGCTCTGTCTCTATAAAGGAACTGGCAAGACTAAGTGAACTCTAAATTTCCTGCTATCTCTAAAATTTTGTGAATCTAACTGCAGGCTGAAGTTGTTCTTAAATTAACTTAAAATATTTTCTCATCTAAGTAACACATGAGTATATTTTCCTTAAGAAAAAAAAAACAAAAAAAACAAAGAACAACAAATTAGAGTGTTCCAGATAGCGCTAAAGTCCCCTTCGACCATTACCACCAAATCCAAGCCCCTCTTGTCTTTTTCCTCTTCTCCCCAGAATTAACCACTGTAATGAGCTTTGTGTGTAAGCTTTCAGATTTTAAGAAATATGTACATACATTACACACTCATAGCAACTCATAGTCTTATGTACTTTCTTTTATATCAGTCGTATAAGGAACTGTATCAGTGGTCCCTAAGACTACTCCCAGGTTTGATGAATCACTAGAAGCACTCATTAGATTCAGCAAAGACTCATATTCATAGCTATTATTTATTACAAAGGGATATAAAGCAAAACCAGCAAAGGAAAAGGTTGCCTGGGGAGAAGTGCAGAGGAAACTAGAGCAAGCTTCCAGGAGTTCTCTTCCAGTGGAGTCATACAGGATGCACTTAATTTCTCTGGCAACAAACTGTGACAATGTGTGAAATATTGTCTACCAGGAAATCTCATGAAAGATTCATTAATCAGGGTTTTTATTGGGGCCTGGTCACATAGGCAACCACTGCCTGGTATGTACCAAAATTCTAGACTTCAAGAAAGCAGGTATTCTGCATAAATCACATAGTACAAACAGTTTGAACACAGTTCATCATTCTTACCAAATAATGGGATGAGAAGACTCCTAAAATCCAATTCTCAGACACCAGCCAAGGGCCAATCTTGCAAGTGGGCCTTTCTGAGAACAGTAGTCTCAGGCTACTAGGTTAACTATTTTCTGCATACTAACATAACTTTCTAAAACTTGCTTTTTGCACTTATCAAAATGTTTTTGATATCTAGCTGTATGCATGTGTACATTTCTTTTAATTGCTCTATAGTCTTTCACTTGAAAACAAAACATTAATAAGTGTGCTCTTATGTGCAAGCGTTTCTCTGGTACACTGTAAATGAAATTGTTGTGTCATAAGGCATTTTAGATATTGATACAAACTAATGTCCCCACAACAAAGCATGAATGCCACATACTTTTTTTTTTACAAAGTGTTACGTAACTATTTTATTTTTCTCAGATGAATATATGAAAAATAGTATCTCATTGTAGTTTTACTTCGCATCTTTTATTATAAGTCTCTATTGAAATGCCTTTTTGAGAATGCTGTTTAATTATGCATCTATATGGAGGGACTAAAAGCAGGATCCTTGGCATAAATGTTAGATTAGAGACATGCGTGTCTCCAAGTACCCAGAGTTTGATTTTGTCTCTGATATGCATGATTCCTAGACTCTGGCAACTAGGTTTCTTTTACTTTTTTTTTTTTTTCTTGTTCTTCATTTTGAGACAGAGTCCCACTCTGTCACCCAGGCTGGAGTGCAATGGCGTGAGATCATGACTCACTGAAGCCTTGACCTCCTTGGCTCAAGAGGTCCTCCTGCCTCAGCCTCCCAAGTAGCTGAGACTACAGGTACATGCCACTATGCCTGGCTAATTTTTTGTATTTTTATTTTTAGTAGAGACAGGGTCTCACTGCATTGCCCAGGCTGGTCTCAAACTCTGGGGTCAAGTGATCATCCTGCCTTGGCCTCCCAAAGTGCTGGGATTATAGGCATGAGGAGCCATCACACTGGGCCTAGGTTTCTTTCTTTTCTTTTCTTTTCTTGCTCTGTCACCCAGGCTGGAGTGCAGTGGCACGAACTTGGCTCACTGCAACCTCCACCTCCCAGGTTCAAGCAATTGTCCTGCCTCAGCCTACCCAGTAGCTGGAATTACAGGCACATACCACCATGCCCGGCTAATTGGGCCTAGGTGTCTTAAATGAGCCTAACAAAGCTACTCTTGATCAAAAGTTATATCTTCTTGCACATCTTGTGGCATTTGTATGAGTCTACTAGGACTACCATAACAAAACACCACAGACTGGGTGGCTTAAACCTCAGAAATTTATTTTCTCATAATTCTGGAGGCTGGTAATAAAAATGTTGGTAAGTTTGATTTCTTCTGAGGGCTCTCTCCTTGGCTTGCAGAAGGCTGCCTTCTTGCTGTCTCTTCACATGGTCTCGCCTCTGTGCATACCCATCTCCGGTTTCTCTCTGTGCGTCCTAATCTCCTCTTCTTATAAGGACATCAGTCATACTGGATTAGGGGCTCACCCCAATTACCTCATTTTAACTTAATCACCTCTTTAAAGAATCCATCTCCAAATACAGTCCCTTTTGAGGTGGTTCAATATATGAATTCTGGGGGGAGGATGCAATTCAACTCACAATTCCATTTCTCTTTCAGCTTGAAATCTGACAGGTAATTTCGCACAGAGGTAATTTAGCAGAGAGGTAACTTAGCACTGTCTCCAGAGGATGCAAATGAAGAAAAGTGAATGATTTCAAATTACTAAGAGACAAATCCTACATGGCTAGGGAGCTAGGGACTTACCCGTTGACAGCTGATCCTTTTGTTTTTTCTGGGAGCTTGACCTGTAAAGTGGCAGGGAACTTAGTTTTCATTATTTTATTCAATAACTATGTATTGAATGTCAGATCAGCCTCTAGGGATACAAAATTTAGAAAGAACTGCCTTTGAGAGTAGTTTCTCTAAGGAGAGGCTGGACATAGAGCCCCATGGTAAGGCAAAAACATTTTAGGGTCTTCATGGATGTGAAGCTGGTAGGACAGGTTGAAGCATTTTGCTTCGCTAGTGCTAAGAATCACTCACTCAAAGGCACCAAGTAAGAAAATCGTTCCTTTTACCTTTCTCCTTCATTATCTCTGCATAGGGTGGTAGCTTCCCGTGTTCACACAAGCAAATCTTTACATTTAGCCAGTGGAGGTGAGGCTGAGCTGACCAGCTGGCTCCTGTTTGGTCCTCATGATTCCCCTTCTGTTTGGAGTTCTCTTATTTAGCTAGCTGCTGCCACAACAGAGCTGATTCTCGGCAAGGGACATAACTTCTTCCTGGAAATTCTCATCCAAGGAGGAACGGACACCCTTTCCTTGGTTCTTCTGAGGGTATATAAGATGACTCAAATTTTCAAAATGATGTATACTAAATACTAAAGAAGGATATGATGAAACATAGATTTTATCTAACTTGCTAATGGGGCTCATAGCCTTTGTCTCATTTCTTGTCCAGTCTGAGAATCCTGTTTTCATTCTTAGGATTTTCCCCCCTTTTCCACATGAGGAGTTTTAGCTACACAGACTTTCAGGGAGAAAGAGCAGGTGGTAGGTAAGTTGGTTGGTTGACTCCTTCTCTTAAAACCACAGTGTAAGTCTTAACCCTTCTGCAGATGAAACATGGAAAATAACATGTGTACTGCAGAATCTCATATCTCTCCTTGCTACAGTCTGGGTCAAAGGTATTTCCTTGCACTGCTTCTCCTTCCTTCACATATCCTCAACTTTAATATACTACCATTAAGCAGTATTTTCTTTTTTTTTCTTAGCAGTTACTTGGAAGAAATGAGTAGTATTTTCTAGTTCAAGACTCTGCTCAGTGTTCATTTAAAACCAGATTCATCCAGATGTAGCAAAGAAGGCCAGTATGTATCTACAGACATAGTAGAAGAGAGACCCATGTTCTTGGTAACTGAGGTAACTGGTTCAATTCAGGTTATGGCTCTGTCACTAGTTATCACCTATATTTATTGGGAGCCTAAGTACATGGATGTGCATCAGCTTCGACTTGAGAAATCACCAGAACCCCACCTCTCAAGTTCCACAGAAGTAGTTGGGAACAAGTTTTACCATTAAACAAGACTTTACTGATGGCTTGGGGATGAAGCATGAGGGAAATTACAACATAAAGAGCCTCAAGTTGCTTTCAGAGTCCATGAGCTCCAGACTTTCCACAAGGCCAGCTTATGGGTGCCTCTCTTCCTAGCATACAGATGACCACAGTGTAACAGGGACCAGTTTATTTCTCCTCAGTAGCAGGACTCTTGAGTGCCC
The DNA here is from genome assembly GCF_000951035.1 of Colobus angolensis palliatus. NCBI lineage: Eukaryota > Metazoa > Chordata > Mammalia > Primates > Cercopithecidae > Colobus > Colobus angolensis. The sequence goes on from NW_012123454.1 coordinate 76,194, forward strand.
CCTCACTGGGGATCCTCAGCAGATATTCTTTTCACCTTATAAATAGGCCAAGGTTTATCTCCTTATCTCCTGCCTCAGGATCTGACCTCTTTTTAGTTTAAATTATACTATAACAGTAGTATAATTTACTTCCTTCAGGGAATATTTTAACTTTGCCACATGGTTGTGGTTTTACCCCATCCCAAACCATTTTAATGACATCATAATACTATTATCTGACAGCAGTGCATCTCCTTAAATCTGTATTATTCCATTTTAAAAAATAAGCAATGAATAACATTCTTTGGAGAGCAATCAGGAACTGTTTTTCATTTCTTCTGCAGTACTCCACACCCTTATCCCTGCAAACAATTGCTCAAAGGGCAATGTAACTATTGGCAAATACAAATCAGAAGTGAACAGTCTAAACTTACATTATTTCACTCTCAAACAGAAGTTTCAGAGACTTATAACTGAAAAAGATCACACTACTTATAGTAGTAAAAGAACATACCCTGAAACATCTGAATTTACTCCAGGTCCTTTAGGAGTATCGGGTGTTAAAGTAAACTAAGTATGGCCTGAGAAGGACTGCATACTTTTATATTTGAATCCTTGTGGATGAACTGTAACCTAGCTTAATAGACAAGAATGAAAACCTAACTTAGGAGTATGCAACTGTAACAACAACCTAGTCTTGGCCAATTCCAGCCACCACCCTTCAACCACTCATAGACTGCTAAGTGTTCAAATAAGGCAAACGCCAACCTGTAACCAATCCAGCTGTTTCTATACTTGACTCCCGATTTTTGTACCTCATTTCCCTTTTTCTGTCTAAAATCTTCCACCACATGGCTGTGCTGGAGTCTCTGTGAATCTGCTGTGATTCTGGGGGCTGCCCAGTTCGTGAAATCGTTCGTTGCTCAATTAAACTCCTTTAAATTTAATTCAGCCTAAGTTTTTCTCTTATAACTGGTAAACAACTGGAGACCAGGTAGGGTATAAATGTTTTATTTATCGGCTTAGTCTCCACCTTAGAAGTGACAAAGATTCTCTGCTTGGCGAAACTTCAGGCTCCTGAGCCTTCTCCTAGGTCCATCTGTGCATCTTCTTGTAAAACTCAGTTTCAGCAAAGAACCTTAAGTCAGCATAGTAAGAATCCCTCACCCTTGATCAGGTTCCTCATCCTCCACCACCCCCAGGTGATGTCTGTTATCCTGGCCTGTCTTCATCTAGAATCCTGTTGTGTTGGTTTAGCCAGAATCTCCCTTGTCCCTGACATTTCCTCTTAGTAATTTTCCATCCACTGACCGACTCCCACCCCTTGGCTATAAATTCCCACTTATACTGTATTTCTATTTGAACAGGTAAGGGAGAAGGGAAGAGTACGTAGCGCACACTCAAATGCCTTATCGTCCAAAATCACTCAGGAATCATTAGCCTTAATTTCCCAGCTTTTGTCCTTTACACAGTTACAGATTTGTCTTGGCTTTTAAACGCTGTGGGTCTTCCCTGCTGAATTGGAAACTCCTTCCTCACAAAATGATTCACCCTCATTCCTAGAACAGGGCTTGGCAAAGCGTAGGCTCCCAGTAATGAATGAATGGATTTGTGAAAGAAAAGGTTTTTTTTTTTCATCTGTTACTACAATGGTCAACAACAACGACAAAGACCACTTAAAGTTGACAGACATCTACCTGCAACCGGCTCTCAAAAAGTCTAGAACAACGCACTACGCTCCGCCCATTGGCGAGAAACGGAAAGACATGCTTTCGAGAAAACCGGAAGTTCCTGGTCACGCCCCGCGCATGCGTGAATCGGTGCAGCTCACGCTTCCTACACCCCATCATCCAGTGAGAAAGCAGGGAGTCTTCTGCAGAGGCAGCCGGGACCGAGGCAGCCGGGACCCAGCCAGCCCTGAGCCTGGCGCATGCGTCCTGGTGTGTCCACGCGCAGTAAGGAGGAGCCAAAGGGCTTTTTTTTTTTCTTGCTCCCGCCTCTCTTCTTCCCCCACCTGCCACGTACAGAGCCCGAGTTCTCGCTAGGCTTGTTGGGTCAACGCGATTGGCCGAGGCCCGCGCGAGCCTGCGAGCGAGGTGCGGCGGTCGCGGAGGGCAATAGAGCGGGCAGTGACCACCGCCTCTCCGCGACGCCCCAGTCCAGTGGCCTCGCGTCGGTCCATTCAGCTGAGACCTGCGGAGAGGCGGCGCTGCGGCCTCCG
>NW_012123454.1:78577-106078 GCF_000951035.1 Colobus angolensis palliatus
GGGGAGGGGAAGGGAGGTCGCGGAGGGGGAGGGCAGAGAGGCAACCCCTGGCCGCGCTGGCCAGGAGGCTCGCCTCGGGGGCTCCGGGAGGCGAGTGGGCCAGCTAATGCCTTGGTGCAGCCTGTGTCCAAGGATATGGATTGAGAGGAGAGTGGCTTTGGGAGGCTGGGTCGGCCGGCGCCCAATCCCCGAAGGGGCTCGGAAGGGTGCATAGTGGCGCCTACGGGAATAAGTTGATTGGGGACACTGAATTGGAGCCTCGTTCCTTGGCTAAGTCAACGCTTAATCAAGCGCCAGCTGGAGGCCCAACCTGGTTTTATAGTGATGATTCTAGCTAATTTTAAGAGTTTGCTTTGCTGGACACTATAATAAGTATTTGAGATGCAGTATTTCATTTAATCATCACAAGGATGCCTCCAAATTCACATATTGTTATTTTCATTTCGAATGTGTTGAACGTGAGCCTTCGAGGACTTAAGATCACATCGCTGGTAGTGGGAATCTTTACTGTCTTGCTACACTGCCTCTGAGGCAGGGTTTGAGGCCTGTTGCCTTGTTTAGAATAATTACAGTTGACTTAGTGTTTCTTAAAGGAAACTGCTCCCCTTAGGAGGTGCCTAAGCCACTGCCTCTGAAATTGAGCAGGATCTTAACCCTTACAGAGAGCAGAACCAGAAGTATGGCCACTGAACCTAGATCCTGGTTCAGGAGGAAGGGTTTTTATATGACCTTGAGCATGTCAGATTATTCCCAGTGCTGAGAAAAGCGTTCCTGTTGGAGGGTTGTATTATACAAGTTAGAGGCCGAGACATTTCTGGACTTCAGAGGGGCCGGGGTAGGGACAAGGTGGAAGAAGAGCTTGTTGTAGGACTCCTACTGGCAGTTCTAGGAGCTAGTTGTTAATTCCAGTCTCTACTTTGGAAGAGAAAACGAGTACCAGAATTCTGTATATGAAGTAATGTTGGGATGGGATTTCCCCTTGAGAGGAAACTTTTGTTGCACACTTACTTTTGAGATAGTTTTGTGTTTACTCTGGGGAGATGACTGCACGAGGTAACGACAGCTTTAGGAAAGAAGCGCTGGTTCCTGGCCACAAGATGTTTAGAGTCAATGGGAAACACAAAAAGTGAATTTGCACGCAAACACATGGCAGATAGAAAGAATACGTGACTCATTTTTTTTTTTTTTTTTTTGAGACGGAGTCTCACTCTGTCGCTCAGGTTGGTGTGCAGTGGTGTGATTCCCCCGGCTCACTGCAACCTCCGCCTCCCGGTTTCAAGCGATTCTCCTGCCTCAGCCTCCTAAGTAGCTTGGATTACAGGCACGCACCACCATGCCTGGCTAATTTTTGTATTTTTAGTAGAGACGGAGTTTCACCATGTTGATCGTCTGGTCTTGAACTCCTGACCGTGTGATCCGCCTGCCTCAGCCTCCCAAAGTGCTGGGATTACAGGTGTGAGCCACCGCGCCCGGCCTTCAAAATTTAAATCCATTGAAATTGGGCAACAAACCCGTACCCCAGTCAGAAGGACATACCATCAATTATATTCAAAGCTGGAATTTTTTCTTAATTAGGAGTGTGTCTGACGGAAGTCACTTCTAGCTACATAAAGAAGGTACAGTGTGAGGATCGGATGTAAAGACTGATCTATATTACAGCTTTCTTCTCCCATACTTCAAAAAATTTAAACAAAGTCTTTAAATACTATGTCAGGCACTTTTCTAGGTGCTGCTGGGAATAGATAATACCAGCTCACTGAAGCTAAGCACTGGCTCCTTTTACGTTATTTCTGGTTTACACTTCTTGTAGAAAGGAGAAGGTAACAAATACATTGATTGTTTGAAAGGTCTGTATTACTCTTAGGCTGCCAGAGCAAACAAGATGGAATGTTTATCATCTTGGTAAAATAATTATACTTTAGAGCTTGGCACATAGTAGGTATTTAGTAAGTAATTCCTGAATGCAGAAGGCATTGCAGAAAGCATTGCAGAAGGCGAAGAGTTGGTTATATGGAGATTTCTGTTAATCACTGTCTTCATGAGAAGTCCATTGTGAGAACTGGCAGATAAAAAACTAACTGTATTCTTACTTTGCGTTAAGCTAAGCATGGCATCTCTGGAGTGGAATGCAGTTCACTCTATTCTGCATTGACCTTAGAGTGTTATATTTAGTTTTAATGACCCATTTCATTGAAGATTTATTAATAAAATATCTGTTCAGAGCATGGTGAGGGGTCTAGAGATATTAATTTAAGGACTAGTTAGGTGAAAGGACGAAGGGTATTTATATGAAGAATAGTAGGGCATTAATATATAATATTCATATAATAGGATTCATGGCAACTTTTTTCAAGTACTTGAAGTGTTGATATGCTGGGGGAGTAGGTGAGTGCTTTCACATACCCCGAAAGAATAAACAATAATTGCAGAGAAGTGTGGTGTTAATGAAATAACAGATTTAAGAGGAGGAAGCAGAAAGCTGCTAGTATTAAGGCAGGAAGTTGAAACTAGAATGTGGCCAGTAGGAGTTTTTGGACACCTTTAAATGTCTCAAATCATTTTCTTGGGCAGAAGGAGGAAGGAGTTGATACTTAGGAAATGTTGAACGATTATAGGTAACATTCAGGAACATCTTGGCCTTGAGAAGAAGAGATATTAACCCATTATTTGATAAGTATATCCTCCCTTATTATCTAGCAACTATTTAACTTGCTAGAGACCTTCAACATTATTTTGAATTTAAAATTACACAGTCGTGGCTGGACTTGGTGGCTAACGCCTGTAATCCCAGCACTTTGGGAGGCCAAGGTGGGTGGATCACTTGAGGTCAAGAGTTTGAGAGCAGCCTGACCAACATGGTGCAACCCCATCTCTACTGAAAAAAACAAAAATTAGCTGGGCGTGGTGACACCTGCCTGTAGTCTCAGCCACTCAGGAGGCTGAGGCACGAGAATCCCTTCAACCCGGGAGGCGGAAGCTGCAGTGAGCTAATAGTGCGCCACTGCACTCCAGTCTGGTGACAGAGTGAGACTCCATCTCAAAAAAAAAAATAATAATAATAATAAAAATACAGTCATTACAGGATAGTCATACTGAATAAAATTAAAGATTAAAATGAAACCTAAGGGAAAATTCTGTAATGAATCAGTGTTTAGTGGCTAGTTGTTTGACACTGTCTTATTTAATAAAGTATACAGTCCAATCATACACACCCACCCAGGTGGGAGAGTTAGGGAGTCTGCAGCACAGTAGTGGACAGTCTGTAAACAGTTCAGGTGGGTGTTACTAATTTGTCCTTTCTCCTTCAGTTCCCCCACATAGAGAGGAAATTAAAGACATGAGATCTTTCTTAGAAAAACTTGAGGCTCTATTTGAGTATTCACACATAACTCTGTCTTCAGAGTTAGCATTTAGAGTTTATAGGATAATGGAGTTTTGAAGCCAGTAGTTATTTTTCCCTTTATTTAATAGCTATTGGATGACTATTGTCTGCTAGGCACTGTTGTAGGTTCTGGGAATATGGAAAACATAATTGTTTACTTCCTGCCATCAAGTGGAAAAGACAATAAAAAGTTACAGAGTTTTGATATTTGGTAGTGTTAAGTGCTTTGAAGAAAAATAAAGCAGAATAAGAAGATAATGACAGGGGAGCCATTTTAAATTAGATGGTTAGGAAAGACCTCTCTCAGTTAACACTTGGTAAGGAATCTGAATCATATGAGGGGTATCAGAAAGTTTCAAGACAAAGGGAAAACCTGAAGTATGGGTATAGCAGGGGTGAGTGAAGAACAGAGGTAGGAAATGAAGTTAAATACTTGGCCAGGGACCAGAGGCCAGATGATTTTATAGGTCTTGAGATGAGAATGCATTGGAAGGTTTTGAACAGAATGAGGCTAGGTTTTACTTAACAGCGTTAACTGTGGTGGTGAGACTAGATTAAAAGTGGGCAAAGGTAAAAATCAGGCAGACTGGTTAGGAGTCTTTTCCAGTCATTTAGGCAAGCGATGATGGTGGCTTGAGTCAAGTTGATAGCAGTGAAGGTGCTGAAGTGGTTGGACCCCAGAGTTATTTTAAAGGTAGTGGCAACCATATTTTGTTGGCAGTTTGGATGTAAGGTTTGAGAAAAAGAGATCAACCAAGATTTTTTTGTCTTATACAACTCGAAGTAGGATAAACAGGCCTATAGGAGAGGCAGTTTTAGGTGGGAGATCAGGAATTTATTTTTAGATATAGTAAGAAAAATCTAAATGGTAATGTCAGATGAACAGTTAAGTATGAGAAAGCATTATAGTAGACATAAAATAAAAGCTTATTTTATTATCCCTACAGTACAATAATGTTGCCTCCAGACCATTTTAACATAAATATGGTAACATGGGGATAATGAATCTTTTGGAGGCCAGAGTTTCTTAGCATCTAATAGTAGCATTGCTCTCAACTTTTAAGGTATGTTTTGTTGTTTAGTTATCAAAACCATTTTTATCAGTCTTTCTCTAGAGTTGTATATATAGAACATCCTGGAGTCCACCATGAACGGACAGTTGGATCTGAGTGGGAAGCTAATCATCAAAGCTCAACTTGGGGAGGATATTCGGCGAATTCCTATTCATAATGAAGATATTACTTATGATGAATTAGTGCTAATGATGCAACGAGTTTTCAGAGGAAAACTTCTGAGTAATGATGAAGTAACAATAAAGTATAAAGATGAAGGTAAGAGTATTTTTAAAGCTATTTTTTAAAGTCCTTTTTTTTTTTTTTTTAAAAGAGACAGAGCCTCTGATTGCCCAGGCTGGAGTACGGTGGTGTGATCATAGCTCAGTGTCACCTCAAACTCCTGGGCTCAAGCAATCCTGCCTCGGCCTCCCCAAAGTGCTGGGATTATAGGCATGAACTGCCATGCCTGACCTTAAAGTCTTAGGTATTGTATGTGTTATTTTGCCCATTTTTATTGGACTCTTTCCCGTCCTCTCCTTCATGGTAGTTGAGCCCTTTCTTGTATTAAATGCGATGTTCATATAGTTACTGTAATTCTCTTATCAGTTAAAAATAGCTAAGTGGGGCCGAGCGCAGTGGCTTATGCCTGTAATCCCAGCACTTTGGGAAACCGAGGTAGGCGGATCATTTGAGGTCAGGAGTTCGAGATCAGCGTGGCCAACATGGTGAAACCCTGTCTCTACTAAAAATGCCAAAAATTAGCCGGGCGTGGTGGCATGCACCTGTAATCCCAACTATTTGGGTGGCTGAGGCAGAGAATTACTTGAACCCGGGAGGCGGAGCTTGCATTGAGCTGAGATCGCTCAACTGCACTCCAGCCTGGGTGATGCAGCAAGACTCTGTCTCAAAAAAAAAAAAAATTGCTAAGTGGTTTATTAGAAGGGAAGTGTTAGAACATTTTCACATACATTTTTACAAGCATTGTTTTCTCCTTTTGTCCATATAATTCTGGTTTCTTTTAGCCTAAAATTTTTTTTTCTATTCTTATTTCCCAAAATGAAAGGTTTTAGTGTGCATGGAATGAAAAAGGCTTTCATGGTCAACTACGTATGGGAAAGCTGGTTTAAGCAAAGACAAAAGTGTTTCTTTAGGAGTTTTCAGATTATAATACGTTTATATACGTTTTCAGAAGTTTGTAGTATGCAGTGTTCCCAGACACATTTGTTGACAAAATTCTCTTTATGGAAATAGGTTTTGCATGAAAAATGTTTCAGCAAACACACTAAGTAGAATTATAATAGTAGACTATATTTCCTATTCTTTAACCTGCCTTCTTTGTTAACATCTCTGCTGAAATTTTTTCTTTAGGTGGTTACCAGTGTTTTTCTACTGTTGAACTTACTTGCAGTGTATTTAATCTTGACCTCACTATTTAGCACTGCTACCCACCCCATCCTTGTTTTTAAATACTTTTACCTCTTACCATCTCTGACACTGCTTAACCTGGTTATCTTATCACTAATATGTTTTCTCTGTCTGTGTTAGGGTTGGCTTAAAGTAATGCCAGCAGATATAATAGAAATCTTAAAATCTGAGTGGTTTAATAGTTGAGAAATCTTTCAGGGATCCAGGCTGAAAGAAGCTGTTACCTTCAACACATGGCTTATAAGCTCACCATAGGCATTGACATTGGCGGGCAGATGAGTGAAGACAGAGTATGAAGAGTCATATGGGAGATTTTACTCACTAGGCCTGATGGTGTGTGTCATGTCTGCCCTTATCGCATTGGTCAGTACCCAGTTACATGGCTCTGCTAAGATTCAGATGGATTGAGAAGTATAGTCCCTGGTTGAGCAGCCACTTTGCACAACTTATACTGTGCAAGAGAAGTGTAGATCACTGGTGATCAGTTAATTGACCATCTAGCTAAAGGTATAATTCTCCTTTCTTTTTGTGATGTGTAGTCTAAGAGCACCCAAAATAAATTTTTGAGAGTTGCCCATGTTAAGAAACAATAAAGGATAATACTTTTTTTCCTGTTTTCTTATGCTTATCATACCTTGATTTTCACCTCTGTAACTTTGAAGTGTGTGCCTTAATTTGATCAGTTACTTTTTGTTTGTTTGTTTGTTTGAGACAGGGTCTCTATCATCCAGGCTAGAGTGCAGTGGCGTGATTGTAGCTCACCATAACCTTGAACTCCTGTCCCCAAGCAATACTCCCAACTCAGCCTCCTAAAGGCATAAGCTACCGTGCCCAGCCTACAATAAAGATTTTTAACTTTTTTTTTTTTTTAGCAAAGTCCTAAGAGTGCTTTTTTAAAAAAAATTTTGTTTTAATTGACAAATAATTGTGCATATTTATGGGGTACATAGTAATGTTTCATTACATATAATGGGATTAGATCAGGATAATTTGCATATCCGTCACCTCAGATATTTATTTCTTTGGGTTAGAAACATTCAATATTCTCCTTCTAGCTATTTGAAATTGTATAACATGTTGTTGTTAACTATAGTCATCCTATAGTGCTATAGAACACTGGAACAACTTCTATCTAGTTGTAATTTTGTGTCTTTTAATAAATCTCTCCCTATCCCTCTTTTCCCCTACCCTTCGCAGCCTCTCCTGTCCTCTCTTCTGCTTTTTACTTGTATGCGATCAACTTTTGTTAGCTTCCACATAGGAGAGAGAGCATGTAGTATCCTTTTAACTTAATGTCTTCCAGTTCCATCCATGTTGCTGTGAATGACAGGGCTTCATTCTTTTTTGTGGCTGAATTGTATTCCATTGTGCATATATACCATATTTTCTTTATCAGTTCTTCTGTTGTTAGACACTTAGGTTGATTCCATATCTTGGCTATTGTGAATAGTGCTACAGTAAACATGTGAGTGCAGATGTCTCTTCAATATACTGGTTTCTTTTCCTGTAGTTAGATACCCAGTAGTGGCATTGCTGAATCGTGTGTTAGTTGTATTTATAGTTTTTTGAGGAACCTTCATACTGTTCTCCATAGTGGCTGTACTGTTTACATTCCTACCAATAATATATAAGAGTTCCCTTTTCTCTTTGTTCTTGCCAGCATTTGTTATTTGTCTTTTTGATGATAACCATCCTAACTGGGGTGAACCTCATTGTGGTCTTCATTTTCCTGATATGTGTGCATTTCCCTAATTTGTGATGTTGAGCATTTTTTTCATATATTTGTTGACCATTTCTATGTCTTTTTTTGAGAAATGTCTGTTCAGATCATTTGCCAATTTTAAAATTGGATTGTTTGTTTTTTAGCTGTTGAGATGTTTGAGTTCCTTGTATATTCTGAATATTCATCCTCTGTTAGATGAGTAGTTGTATTTCCTCCTATTCTGTAAGTTCTCTTTTCACTTTCTTGTTTCCTTTGCTGTGCAGAAAAGCTTTCCAGTTTGAGATAATCGTATTTATTTTTGCTTTTATTGACTGCACTTTTGAGGTCTTATTCATGAAATCTTTTCCCGACCTATTGAAGAGGTTATCCTTTTCCTAATGAGAGGTCTTGGTGGTTTTGTCAAAAGTCAGTTGACCGTAGAGAACATGGGTTAATTTCCAGGTTCTCTATTCTGTTTCGTTGTTCTATGTGTTCTGTTGATCTATGTGTTCTCTTGGTCAATGGGTCTGTTTTTATGTCAGTTCTGTTGTTCTGTGGGTCCATTTTTATGCCAGTCCGTGCTTACTACAGCTTTGTAGTGTATTTTGAGGTCAGTAAGTGTTACACCTTCAGCTTTGTTCTTTGTATAGTATTGCGTTGACTGTCTGGGGTTTTATGTAGTTCTGTAGAAGTTTTATGATTTGTTTTTAAATTTTTGTGAATAATTTTATTGGTGGTTTGATAGGGATTGAATTGAATCTGTAAATTGCTTTAAGTAGTTTTGTCGTTTTAATGATATTTGTTCTTCTAATCTATAAGCATGGGATGTCATTACATATGTCAGCTCTTCAGTTTCTTTCATCAGTGTTTTTTTTTGTAGAGGTTTTTCATCTTCGTTAAACTTCCTCAATATTTAAAAATTTTTGTAGCTATGGTTAATGGGATTGCATTTTTTATTTTTATTTTTTGTATTTGTATAGAAACACTACTTATTTTTGTGTATTTATTTTGTTTCCGACAACTTTATTGAATTCATTTATTGGTTCTAAGGGTTTTGGTAGAGTTTTTAGGTTTTTGTGTATATAAGATTATGTCATCTGCAAACAGGGAAAGTTTGACTTCTTCCTTTCCAATTTGGATACCCTTTGTTTTTTTCTCTTGCATAATTGCTCTGCCTAGTACTTCCTTAACTCTTTTTTTAATTTTTAATTTTTATTTATTTTTTATTTTTTTGTCTTGACACAGTGTCTTGCTCTGTCTCCTAAGCTGGAGTACAATGGCGTGATCATGGCTCATTGAAGCCTTGAACTGCTTGGCTCAAGCAGTCCTTGCAGCTCGGCCTCCCATGTAGCTGGGACTGCAGGCATGTGCCACTGCACTCAGCTTCTTCTTAATGTTTATCAAAATGGGGCTCTCACTGTGTTGCCCAGGCTGGTCCTGAACTCCTGGGCTCAAGCAATCCTCCTGCCTTTGCCTGCCAAAGTGCCGAGATGACAGGCATGAGTCAGTGTGCCTGGCCTTTAACTGCCTTTTTTCACTTGAAGATGCTTTGCATTTGTCTCAAACTGACCTCATTGATTGGCTTTCTCTTAACTACCTTGTTTTTGTTTAGGTCTAAGGTCAGCAAACTTTAATAGATCAGAGATAATAACTATTTTAGCTTTGTGGGTCACATAAGGCCTCGGTCTTATCTTTTTTTTACAATGTAAAAACCATTTTTCATTCACAGACCTATAACAACACAGGGATTTTACCCCTTGGTCACAGTTAGTGGACCCTTAGCTTGAGTTGTAATTTGTCTTCCACATTTAGTTACAACTTTGTATTTCATGATTTTTTTTTTTTTTTTTTGAGACAAAGTCTTGCTCTGTCGCTCAGGCTGGAGTACAATGGTGTGATCTTGGCTCACTGCAACCTCCACCTCCCAGGTTCAAGTGATTCTCCTGCCTTGGCCTCCCAAGTAGCTGGAATTACAGGCACACGCCACCACACTCGGCTGATTTTTGTAATTTTAGCAGAGATGGGGTTTCTCCATGTTGGTCAGGCTGGTCTCGAACTCCTGACCTCAGGTGATCCGCCCACCTCAGCCTCCCAAACTGCTGGGAGTACAGGTGTGAGCCGCCACACTCGGCCGAAAAGTTTTTGATTGTTTTGATTTGTCTCCCTTAGATTCTGTTAGTAGAGTGGAGGGATGGCTTAGGTGAAGTTCCTGCCATCGGAGATAACTCTGTTTCTGTTGTAGGATTCAGAAAAGAAAAAAAGTAACAGGAGGTTTTCCTTTTTACATACATAGTTTATTTTCTTTTAAAAATGTGTTTATGAAAGTTGAACATTAAACTGGTATGTTACGGGAAGTGGGTCTGGCTATAAGGAGCTAAAAACAGTTACAAAATTCTCAGTTTTGTCATCTTTGTCCAAAATAAATCCACCTAATTCGTGTTAAAAATAGGTGCAGCAGAGCATCCCAGAAGTAGTCTTGTGGCCTCCCCAGGACAGAACTCCTCCCCACCCAACTGTTTGTGAAGATACCCTGCAGAGGTCTCTGATGAACTCCTTGTCTCTGGCTGCTTTTTTTATTCTTGCTTTCTTTAGAGAACATATTTTTCCCTTAGCCCTTTGAAAGCTTTTGACACATACAGTTGGTATGCTAATTATAGCATTCTTTATCCCTGAGATCTGGGGGACGTCATGGTCATAAATATGCATTGTTTTGAATATATAAATATTTTTCTAGGAAGAGTTGATTGTTTTCATCTTAGTATCAAAATGGTCAGTGACCTGGAAGGATTTACTATCCATTCATTAAAGCAGTTTTGCAACAGTAGTGTTTTACTGTACCTATGATTAAGATTTGAACTTTGGGAAACTTTTTTATTTCTTGGTAAAATACGTAAATTTTTTGGAATGAAAAGATTTCAGTCTAAACCAACAAGTTATGATATTACTGTCTATGAATCTCCTCCTAGTGACTAGTAAATATTAAGGCACTTAATGCATTAACTTTAGCTATATTTTTTCATGTGGATATGTGTAAATACCTTGCCGTAAGAGTAATAAGCAAAACTGATTTAGTGTGTTTTTGAACAAATGTGTTTTTGCTAGACAAACCTTTAAAGTTTAAGGGTTTTATGGGAGAGTTCAACTATGTTCTACAATCTACATTTTGGATTTTTAATTTTTACTAGTTTACTGCTTATACAAATCTGAAACTTTTTTTTTAATTCCAGATGGAGATCTTATAACAATTTTTGATAGTTCTGACCTTTCCTTTGCAATTCAGTGTAGTAGGATACTGAAACTGACATTATTTGGTGAGTAGTAAACTTTCTAATAAATTTACTATTTTATTCATTGTATTTTAAAGATGTTTGGCTTTTTTCCTTTTAAAGACTCAGGTAAGCAATAACTGATTCAAATATTATTACATTTATTTATGTCCAGGTAGTTGTTTTAGGTTACTTGAAGCTTATGGCTATGTATGTTTTAAGCAAATGATGGAAGTTTAATTCAGTAAGAACAGAGTGTTAAGTATGTTATTTTTTTGAAATCAGGTATAACTTAGTTATCCCTGGTACAGTATTATAGTTTTAATTTAGCTGTATTAGAATTTTTGAATTGTAATTATTTTCTTTCACATTACAGTATGTTGTTACTTATTCTCAGGGCTTAACATGTAAGTCTGATACTTGAAACCAGTAGTCTCCAACCTTTTTGCACCAGAAACTGGTTTTGTGTAAGACAGTTCTATAGACGGTGGGGGTGGAGGGGGGAGGTCAGCGGGAGAAGGTTTCGGGATGAAACTCTTCCACTTCGCATGTGCAGTTTGCAATAGGGTTCACACTCGTATGTGAATCTAATGCCACTGCTGAACTGACAGGAGGCAGAGCCCACCACTTACCTCTTACTGTGCATCCCGGCCCGGTTTGGTTCCTAACAGGCCACAGAGCAGCACTGGGTTGGGGACCCTTGCTTTAGACAGTATTTCCCAAGGAGTACTTAAAGATTAAAAATAGTTCTGATAAAAACCAATGCAAGACTAATTTTAATCTTTTAGATTTTTTCTTTTAGATCTTAATAGATATGCAAGGCAGAACTTTAAGGGACAAGATAGAAAAGATTACAGAGTTAAACGTTAGTGTGATTATGTGAAAAATAAAGTGTGTACGCTTTTTGCGGTTTTGTTTAGTGTTTCATTTTTTAAAATTTTGTTGCATGAATCTTAAAGTTCAGTATGAAATACAATCATGGTCTACTGATTTAATTTGTATCTATTTCATCTCCATCTAGGAAGGATGAATATGAATAATCAGAATTTAAATGTTAAATAACAAAAACTGTTTAAAATTATTTAAAATAAAGGTATATTTTTACAGTATTGAGTATAAAATACTTAACTATTGACTAGGCATAAAGCAGATTAGATAATCTGCAGACCCTTAGTTTAAACAGGATCTGCTGGATAAACTTACAAATGTATTTTTTGAATTCTGTAACTCAGCTTGCCCAGGAAAGTAAGGGAAATATCCAGGTAGCAAAAAATAGATGGAACTAAAGCCTGATGTACCAAAAGCTGAAACTTGGGGTGTTCTTGGTGGTGATAGTAGAGATTTTAGCCTCCATAATTTAAGGAATTGCCATCTGGTGTCTACATGGTGTAGGCCCTTGGTACTAGTCCCTTAGTAGGCCATGCTGTCAAAAACAATATTTTAGAAAAGTCTACCTTGATACAGGAAGAGTCAAGGAAGCTTGACTCTTATACCTTGGGCCATCAGGGGCTTGGGAAGTGTCCCTTGAGGATTCATAATTGTGGTCCTTAAGTGAGCTGGGTTTAAATTTAAACTATCCGTGTAGTTTGGTAACTCCGAAGCCCAGATGTTACCATTTTAGAAAAATCTCAGAAGAAAGGCCAAAATCTTTTGAGGGGTGTATTCTCAATCCAGGTCACATAGGTTTCTCACAGACAAAACTATAAGACACACAAAACTGTCATGTAAGCAAGAACCACTGGACACAACTAATAGTAGGATTAGATTTTCAAGAACTTTTGTTAATATATGTGATAGTCTATAAAATTAAAAGTTATTTAAGACATAAAAGAAGGAATAAGAATATAAAAGTGGCCAGGCGTGGTGACTCATGTCTGTAATCCCAGCACTTTGGGAGGCCAAGGCGGACGGATTGTCTGAGCGCAGGAGTTCGCGACTGGCCTGGGCAACACAGTGAAACCCTGTCTCTACTGAAGTACAAAAAATTAGCCAGCTGTGGTGGTGTGCGCCTGTAGTCCCAGCTACTTGAGAGGCTGAGGCAGGAGAATTGCTTGAACCTAGGAGGCGGAGGTTGTAGTGAGCCGAGATCGTGCCACTGCACTCCAGCCTGGGTGACAGAGTGAGACACCATCTCAGGAAATAAAAAACAAAAAAACAAGAATGTAAGAGTAAGGTGCTATTGTGCTATGGAAAAAGAATAAATAGATTTTAAAAAGAAAGTAACTTGGAAATGAGAAATATAATCATTGAAATTAAACACTAAGTGGATAGGTTAAACACATTAGTCCTAGCTTAAAAGAGAATTAGTGAACTGCAAAGGAAATCCAAATAAATTACAGAGTTAAGCACAAAAACACAGGCAAAGAGAAGGTGAAAATGAGAACATCCAGAATATTTCTATTCAGAGTTTCAAGAAGGAGAGAATCGGAGAGTGGAAACATGTTGAGGTAATGGCTAAAGAAATTTTCAGAAATGTATAAAAGATATAAACCCTCAGATTCAGAAGGCACAGGGAGCCTTGAGCAGGGGTAAGTAAAGGCAGATCCCCACTGGACATATTGTCATGAAACTGGAAAATGTCTAAGACAGAGAGATTACCTTAAAAGTAGCCAGAGAGAGTAAGACTGATCACATATGAAACAATTAGACTGTTGGTAGACTTCTTCATAGTAATAATAGAAGCTAAAATACAGTAGTGTCACAGTTGCAAAAAGTTAAGAAAAATAACTAGAAAAGTAGCATCCTATACTCCACTAAATTTCACGAATGAGGATAAGTAAAAATACTTTGACAGACTGAGAATTTACCACTCACAGACCCTTGTTAAAATAATTTTTAACAGTGGTCTTCATCAAGAAGGAAATTTAGTTCAGAAGGTGGTGAAAGATGCAAGAAGCAATGTGAGCAGATAAACTGTTGCTTGATCCCAGGCCCTCAGTAGGGTAAGCTTTCAAAACCAATATTTTAGAAAAGCTTTTCCCTTGATACAGGAAAAGTCAAGGAAGCTTAACTCTTAAATCTTGGGCTGTCAGGGGATTGGGAAGCACTAATGAAATTAATGTGTACATTTTAATGAGCATTGATTGTTACAAAAAATTAATAGTTTTAGGGAATAAAAACAATTTGGGACAAGAATACTGGGCAAAATATATAAGAAAGGAAGGGATGATAGGAATACAAATATTTTAAGGACTTATTTGGGAGGAAGATTGTAATTAACTTTAGATTTTTTAAATTGCATACTACAAATGCAGAAGTATGCATGATATATACATGTAAGAGTTATTATTGAAAAATTAGACATTGTCAGGAAAGGAGAAAAAAAGAAAACAAAAGGGTACCTGTTCAGTAGAAAGTGGTGGCAGAATAAAAGAAATAGAAAGCTTAATAGATAGAACAAGATACTAATCACAGTACACAGAAATTGACTACATATATCAGTTAAAATAATCTCTTAATGGAGTTTAAAAAAAAATTCAGTTCCATGCTACTTCCAAGAGACATAAAATACTATTATGCAAAGCTCGAAAGTAAAGGGCTAGAAAAAGAGACTAGACAAATGCAAAGAAAGCTGGTTATTAATAGAATAGACTTGTATAAAAACTTGAGTAGTAATAGTCACTCTATGATGATAAAAAGAATAATTCACTGCAACTGTATAACAATCTGAACACTTATACATGTTAGCTTTAGATGTTTTCCCCTAAGAAAAATTGACAGAACAAAGATAAATCAATAAATGTACAATTATGGAAGAGCTGATAAATCAAGCAGGCTCAAACAGCCTTGGTCTTCTACATCTAGCAGTTAGGGAGAAATACAGTTTTTTGTTTGTTTGTTTTTGAGTACTCATAGTGCATTATAGAAGTTGACTGTAAATCAAGTCTTCCAGAAAATTCCAAGATATAACAGAGAATAGATATTTTAAAAGTCGTATTCTCTGGCCTCTTTAGAGAACATTGGACAGAATATGTAACCCAAATTTCCCTACTTTTGGAGACAAATACAGTTGTAAATAAGTCAAAGAAGAAATAATAATGGGAATTAGAAATAAGTAGGTAATGACTTCTGTGTAACCAAGTTTTTAGAGAATGCTAAAGCTGTACTTAGAGTAGTACTTACAGCCTTAAATACTTATATTAGTAAACTGGATTGGAAAGTTTTGGAGGTATTCAAACAGTTAGAAAAGGACAAAGCTCAAATAACTTGGAAGGAAATAATAAAGAGCAGATGTGAACTAGAAATCGGAATTGTTAGGATCAACAATTTTGAAAAGATGCCGTTGGCAAATCTTTATGAGGATTAGTTAAGGAGAAACAAGGCACAAATAAGCAATATTAGAAATGAAAGGTTTATAGTAGAAACTTTAAAAATTTATATTATATATACCATGAATTCCTTTATTTAAATTTGAAAACTCAGGTGACATGGACAATTTCTTAGGGAAATTTAATGTACTATTTCAAGAAATAGAAAATTTGATTGCCCCATTTAACATTAAAGAAATTGGACCAACTATTATACCAAATGCTTAAGGAACAGATAGATGATTCTAAATTATACGAACTATTCAAGAGCATAGGCAAAGAGGGAATATGCACTAATTCATTTTGTGGGGTTAATATAACATTAACATGAAAACCAGCCAGGGAAAATGAAGACCAGTGTCACTTATGATCATAGATAGAAAATATTAAGTAACATTTACAAATCAAACTCATCAGTGAATATTAAAACACACCATTGTCAAAATTGCTCACCTAAGGAGTCTAAGATTGCTTTAAATTAGAAAATCACATACTACTTTCTATATAACAGATTAAAGGAGAAAAACTGAATCATCTCTAGATAAAGAAAAGCCATTCATATCTCAATCATGTTGAAAAGTCATAGCAAACTATGAATAAAAGGGAATTCTTTTTTTTGAGACGGAGCCTCTCACTGTCGCCCAGGCTGGAGTGCAGTGGCTTGATCTCAGCTCACTGCAAGCTCCGCCTCCCGGGTTCATGTCATTCTGCCTCAGCCTCCGGAGTCGCTGGGACTACAGGCGCCCACCACCACGCCTGGCTAATTTTTTTTTTGTATTATTAGTAGAGACAGGGTTTCACTATGTTAGCCAGGATGGTCTTGATCTCCTGACCTCGTGATCCACCCACCTCGGCCTCCCAAAGTGCAGGGATTACAGGCGTAAGCCACTACGCCTGGTCAAAAGGGAATTATTTTACCTCATATGGGGGCATTTATTACATAGAACAACTGCTGTGTGCCTAATATAAAAGGATTATAAATGTAACTAACATACCAATTATAATTATATACAACAAAACATAGTTGGAATAAATCTAACAGTCTAGATTGTTTTGGACGAAACATAAAATTATTTAAAATCAAGTAGGGGAATGGGTTTTAAGGAAAGGTACCCTGGGACATTTGATTATGTCTGTGTTGTTTCATTTCTTAGTGGTTAGGAGCAAAGATGAAAAAAATACTAAGGTTTGGCCAGGCGTGGTGTCTCACGCCTGTAATCCCATCACTTTGGGAGGCCGAGGTGGGCAGATCATGAGTTCAGGAGTTCGAGATCAGCCTGGCCAACATGGCGAAACACTGTCTCTACCAAAAAAAAAAAAAGAACATTAGCTGGGCGTAGTGGTGCACACCTGTAGTCCCAGCTACTTGGGAGGCTGAGGCAGAATTGCTGAACCCAGGAGGCAGAGGTTGCAGTGAGCCAGAATCAGGCCACTGCACTACAGCCTAGGTGACAGAGCAAGACTCTGTCTTGAAAAAAATATAAATATATATTAAGCTTTAACAAAGATGGGTGTTTAGTAAGTTTATCTTGTTGTGTGCTTGAAATGGTTCATGAAAGTCTTCCAATTATATTCACACTAATGAAGATACATTATTATGTGTACTAGGGTTCTCCAGAGGGATGGAACCAATAAGATACATGGGAGTTTTTTTAGGGAGAATTGCAAGGTGATTACAACGCGAAGTCCCATGATAGGCCATCTGCAAGCTGGGGAAAGAGAGAAGCTGATGCTGATAGTGGCTCAGTGACTCAGTTCAAGTCCAAAAGCCTGAAAACCGGGGAAGCTGATAGTGCAGCCTTTGTCTGTTGCCAAAGGCCCGAGAGTCCCCTGAGAAGCTGCTATTACAAGCCCTAGAGTCCAAAGGCCAAAACTGGAGTCTCTTGTCCTGGAGTCTGATGTCCAAGGGCAGGACGAGTGGAAGCAAGCATCTGGCATAGGAAGGAGAGCGAGCTAAAGACCCAGCAAGCAAACTTACCTTCTTCTGCCTGTTTTGTCATAGCTGCACTGGCAGCTGATTGGGTGGTGCCCACCAACACTGAAGATGGGTCTTCCTCTCCTGGTTCACTGATTCAAATGTCAATCTCCTCTGGTAACACCCTCACAGACACACCTGGGAACAGTACTTTACCAATCATCTAGGCATTCCTCAATCTAATCAAGCTGACAACTAATATTAACTTAATTAATTTAAACTTAGTTAATTTAAACTTTTAATTGAATATAATTTGGAGCTTAGTGCTCTTAAACCCACTAAGTAGATAATAACAGATTATAGGCCATACTAGGCATGTAAGTGCAAGGTTCTTAAACGTTCTCGTAAGATGTATCAGTGTGCTCCAAAGACTACCAGGAGCGCACCTGTAGTTGAATGAAGTTGGGTTTACAGACTTACTGCAGCAAGGGAGAATGAATACCGTGGAGAACAATAGGATGTTTTACAAATATGTTAGAAAAGGATTTTTTTGTTGGGCTTGGGTTTGTGTTAGCTGATTTTGGATAAGGTTCAAGGAAGTACAACTTTGCTCTGCATTGGATGCTCTTAGGAAGTAGAGATGATTCTATGATTGGATGTGTTACCAGATATTATCTAGAAGGTGAGAGGAATGAATCTTACTAAATCTTATCTGGAGGGTGGGAGGAATGAATTGAGGCTAAAGCTGTAGTTGGTAAAGCAGTAGCTGTCACTCATATTAGCCAGGATAAAAGGTTCTTTGGTCATTTTTCTGGTGTGGTCAGCGTTCTTGTTATTGTCTGAGTTTTGACATGGTTATGGACCGTTGATCTATACAGATGATAGTCTTCTGTGATATTAGTGTTCTTTGAAATATTTATGTTCAACAGGAGGACACCACAGCCTACCTGTGAGTGCCAGGCCAGCTTCTAGCAACACTAGGGCCTATCTTACTGTACCAGAGCAGTTTCTGGCTGCTAGGAGCTATTTTTCTCCTCAAATATTGGAGAAAAAACAGTAATACCAAGTGAAAACCAATAATTAATTGATGTAGGTAGGAGATTGTATTGAACTTCATAGCTGTGCAGGGAGTATGTGAACTACTGGTGAGTTTTCTTCTAAAAGCTTATAATTGGTGGTTTGATTTTGAAACATATTTAACAAAGAATTGCCCTGAACTTTTATTTTCACATAGATGGCCTTTTCTAATTAGGTGCTTCAGGAATTTGTATGTATGTATACTGGCAATGCATAAAGCATTTTAGTTAAGTTTTTGAACTCCTGTCTTGGGGTTTGCAATCAGAGCTTGTGTCACTTTTTTTTCTTTTCTTTTTAAAAATAACCTGAGTGTTGGCAGTGTTGCTGATGAAGGAATTCATTTTTTTCAGTCAACGAAATCATTTGGTCTGGCATCAAATCATTTGACTTTTTTTCCAAAATAAGTTATTAGCCATAGAGAATTCCTTTTTTTTAAAAAAGTTACTCCATTACATTGATACCTTGTTTTTGTTATTTTAAAGGAATTGTATTTATTTTTCCTTGTTGCATATTATTAGTATACTTATTCATGAACTTCTAATTTTAAGCAAATAACTGTTTTTATTTCAGTTAATGGCCAACCAAGACCCCTTGAATCAAGTCAGGTGAAATATCTCCGTCGAGAACTGATAGAACTTCGAAATAAAGTGAATCGTTTATTGGATAGCTTGGAACCACCTGGAGAACCTGGACCTTCCACCAATATTCCTGAAAATGGTAAACCCTGAATCCATTGTATTCTGATTTATTGTTCTTACGTCTTTTTGGAGGTTTGTAAAAACTCTTTTTAAGTAGGAGAAGGATGGCACCCCCAGTGTCACTCTTGTTCCTCTGCCTCTCTACTAGTATTTGTGTCTGTGTTCCTAAACCTAGCTGTTCATCAAGATTACTAGGAGGTTTCATTATACCAATTCCTGGATCTCATCATAGACCTACTGGAGTTTAGGACCTGTAAATCCCATTTTTAAAGTGTTTTCTGGGTGATTCTTTCACAACTAGTCTTAGACTTTTGGGTTTATTACACAGGTCAGTTTTCAAATCCTCTTGACACATGAACCCTTTTTACAGTAGATAAGTAATGAACCTTGGGAATTGAAAATCATTTCATGAATATTACGTAGTGTTGGAAGTAGTTTTAACTAAAAATCACTTAGATTAGTAATATTCATTAAAAATGGTACATTGTAAAGTTGAAACAATTTTTAATAATATTTAAAGAAAAACTTTTTTTTCCCCATTTATAGATGACATGTACTATTTGTGTTAAGATAAACCTAGAAGTATTGACATTTGGAACTGACATAATTTTGGGACCAAATGTATTTTAAAATGTGGACTGAAATTTAAGTATGTGTTATGACTTGAAAGTAGAGTTAAAAAATTGCTTTCTTCTTTTAAGATTCTTAGATGTTGCTTTTAAAGAAAACTTGTATTATTTTTTACAAATTCTTTGTTTGCTTATAATTTTCATATGTTTAAAACTGTCCATATTGTGAAATAGTAATTAAAAAAAAATCTGGTCTGGATGACTGCATGTAAAGGGCTTAACACGAGATAATTTTTGTGGATAAATGGCATGTGTTCTGTTTTTGGCCATTAAATAATTTGGGAGTTTTTGTTTTCTGTTTTTATTTTGGTTACAGTTTAAATAAAGACGTATTTTCCATCATTTCTAATCATGTGGAATTATGTTAATGATAGATGGTTAATAAATATTTGGTGATTGATTAGTGATTTCTAGTTCCACTTCTAATTTCAGAACATAAGGGGACAATTTTTCTAGAAGAATTCATAGATGCTGACACAACATTTGCATATAATTTCAGGGGATTTAACCATCTGCAAAATATTAAGAAATGTAGATGAGAATTTAACCAGTATAGCCAGTACTGTTCAGAAATTAGCTACAGTGGCCCGCATTCTACTCTCAGGAATGGATTTATGAATTTTTTGATTTAGGTGAAACTTTTTCCTCACCTCTTTCTTGCTACTGTTTATACTTCATTCTTTGTTTCTGTATTTTTATACATATTATGGTTAGCTTTTTACCTATGTTAATGTAAAAGATGTTAAAATTGGTTTCTTCTCTGCATCTTGGAAGTCATGCCATGTGTTGTTTTCTTGTATGGCCATCTTCTAGTTATTGTGTCCTGTCTGACGTATCTGATGATAAGATGATATAAGAATAATACAATCTGCATTTTATTTTTAGAGATAGTTCTAATTTTAAAAAACAAAAAAACCCTACATCAGAAACTGAAATCTAGTCCACAAAATGAAATTGCCAAATCAGCTGTCAGTGCTATTTAGAACCTGTGGATTACCCTCACCAAGAAATGTGGCCGCTTGTGGTCTTCAGCTCTCTCTTATAGTGGTTCTTGGATGCTTGTTTTCCTCCAAGAGGCAAATGATGTGTAAACTACCTTAGATAGAAGATTGACCTGTTGGCGGTATCTCCAGCAGCTAATGGAGCAAGTAGTAGGACCTATAGTGTGTTTCCTGATCGTTTTGGTTTGTGATAAGTGAAAAGAGGCGTAGGTAGTGAGATGTGAGGGGAAACAATTTGTAAGACTGACGTGGTATGCTCTGGGGATTAGAGGAAGGAACTTGTTAGGGAAGGTAGATAACTGGTAGACGTGTTTTAAAGGATACTTCTAGGGGTTTTCCTTTTCCAAAAACTTAGAAAATACTAGGGTAGCCTGGAATGGTACGTTAGGAATGAATGAGCTGCCAGCCAGTGTGTGCTGTGGGTACTTATAGTCCGTTTAGCACTTAGTTTTTTTCAGAAGATACATTTTGTATTGATTACAGGAGTGAGCTAAGAACAGATGTTCATTTACTTACTTGGTAACAAAAGTGATAATCATTGCCCCTTAATTGAGTAAATGGTTAACAACAGTCCCTTTGTTTACTTGTTCGTGTGTTTTGTTTGTTTTGGTGTCTTTTGTATCTTGGACTTGGATTCCTATTTGTAAAATGTAGGTTATTCTTGAACGCTGTCTTTCAAAAGACAGTAGTATAAATGCCTGTGGAATATCTTAATATCCTTAGAAGAAAAGCATGATTTTAAATTTAACCTGCTCATAATATTTAACATTTTGTTTTTTGTTGTTGTTTTAAATATTTTATTATAGAAAAGTTTAAGTATATACGAAAGTAGACATTATAATGAATCCCATAAACCCACATACAATTTCAACAGTTACCAACTTATGGTATCATATAATTATGCTACACACATTTCTACCACTCCTGTTACCTAGACTGGAGTGCAGTGGTACGATCTCAGCTCACTACAAACTTCTCCTCCTGGGTTCAAGTGATTCTCGTGACTCAGCCTCCTGAGTAGCTGGGATTACAGGCGTGCATCACTGTGCCTGGCTAATTTTTGTATTTTTGGTAGAGATGGGGTTTTGCCAGCCTGGTCTTGAGCTCCTGGCTTCAAGTGATCTACCCACCTTGGCCTCCCGCCGGGATTACAGACATGAGCTATCGCACCCGGCTCCCCTCCTGTATTATTTTGATGCAGATCCCATATACATCATTTTATCTGTAAGCATTTGAATAAGTATTTTAATAAGTAATATATATTAAAATAGAAGGTAGCAAATTCAAAAATGTTTTTAATGTGCTATTTATGGACGATTATGAATTAATTATGGTTGGCTTGATTTCCATGTAATTTAATAGTGGACCACTAGACAGTAAAAATGAAATGTAAAATTTGAGATCATAACCTTAGTTAAGTTTCTTTTTATAAAATAAAGCCTTAGTTCCTATAATTGTTATCTCCAGAGTGGGTATCTGATACTAGGATATAGGTCATTGGGCTCCAAAAAAAACCAAAACAGTAAAATGTTTCTCTTCATCCAGGAGCTTGTATTTTTTTCATCTCATATTTCTTACGAAAGGAGGTAAATAACTTTTTTGGAAAAGCTGTTGTTCATCTTCTGTTTCTTTTTGCCCTCTCCTCCCTGGTACTAGAAGTAAAAATACAAAAAAGTATAAAGAAAGTAAAATGATTTATAATCTTATATTCAGACATACTTAACATTCCAGACTATCGTTGTACACACACGTTATTTCCCTATCTTGTACGTTTAGGCCTTACTGAGTATAGATAAAAAGGAAACACGTTTTTGTTTATTCCTCTCTTCTTGCAGATACTGTGGATGGTAGGGAAGAAAAGCCTGCTTCTGATTCTTCTGGAAAACAGTCTACTCAGGTTATGGCAGCAAGTATGTCTGCTTTTGATCCTTTAAAAAACCAAGATGAAATCAATAAAAATGTTATGTCAGCGTTTGGCTTAACAGATGATCAGGTTTCAGGTAAGTTAGTTTCCAACTCCTTTATACCCTTCCTTTCCTTCATCTTTCCTTTCTTCTCTTTCGTTCTTTCTTTAATTGAAGAATAACTTGGATATAGTGAAGTGCACAAATCTTAAGTGTTCTGTTTAACAAATTTTTACATATTTGTACACTTATGTAAAAGACTAACTAGATTAAGATGTAGATTATTTCCAGTACTCAGAAAGCTTTCTTATGTCCTCTTCCCCAACAGTAGCACCCTCCCCCTTAAAGAAAAACCACTGTTGGGTTCAAGTAAATTTTTGAAAGTAAAATTTAGAAAGTTTTCAAAAATCTGAACTATTTTATAATTTGATTAGTTGCAGTATTCAAATTATATTTGATTTGTCTTTTCTCTTAGAGAAATTGAAAATTATATGTAGATTTTCTGGTTAAATTGCTTGAGTATAGAGTGGATTTTTATATAAACAAATTTTTAACCTTAAAGCAGTACCTATATTGTTTTATTCTTTTTAACTTTTGGTTGTAATTTCTTCATTATTTTTTCCCGCTTCTTTTTCTCTTTTCGGATTCTAGTAACATACATTGGAGAGCTTGATACTGTCTCATGGGTCGTTAAGGTTCATTTTTCTTCAGTCTTCTCTGTTCTTGAGGTTGGGTGATTCTGTTGAACTCTTCAGGGTCGCTGTGATTTCTAATATGCTGTTGAACCTTTCTAGTGAATTATTTAATTGTGCTTTCAGTTCTAGAATTTCCATTGAGTTTTTATAGTTTCTCTTTTTCTGTTGAGATTATTTTACATTCGTTAAGACTACATTTTCCTTTAATTGTTTGAATGTATTTATGTTTGATTCTTTAAAAATATTTAGAATAGCTGCTTTAAAACGTTATCTGCAACATCTAACACTTGGACCCATTTGGAGTCAGTTTCTTTTTTTTTTTTTTTTTTTTTGAGACGGAGTCTTGCTCTGTCGCCCGGGCTGGAGTGCAGTGGCCAGATCTCAGCTCACTGCAACCTCCGCCTCCCGGGTTTACGCCATTCTCCTGCCTCAGCCTCCCGAGTAGCTGGGACTACAGGTGCCCGCCACCTTGCCCAGCTAGTTTTTTGTATTTTTTAGTAGAGACGGGGTTTCACAGTGTTAGCCAGGATGGTCTCGATCTCCTGACCTCGTGATCCGCCCGTCTCAGCCTCCCAAAGTGCTGGGATTACAGGCTTGAGCCACCGCGCCCGGCCTGGAGTCAGTTTCTATTGACTGGGTTCCTCTCCCCCACACACACTCCCCAACTCCAGTAGAGTCACATTTTTCTGTTTCTTTGCCTGTCTAATAGTGTTTGGTCGAAAACTAGACATTCTGGTTAATATGTTGTAGTGACTTGGGATTCTTTATATTCTTTTGAGGATCTGGCAGGGAGTACATTTGTGTGGACTTTTATCAACATAAATAACAAACAGAAAAGGGCTCTCTAAAAGAAAAAGGTATTTGGGAATAGAGCATTGCATTGAAAATATGCATGCCGTAGTAAACTATGTGCGTATTCAGTGAGGTAGAGTCAGGCAAAGGTTTTTAAAGGAAAAAATGAGGAGAAAACGTAATTGTTTTGAAATAATTATTGTTGGCCACAAAGATCATTAGCAAGAGTGATGCCAGTCTGAGGTTGGACAGGCAGTTTCTGGGCAGATGTCCTCACAGTCACAGAAGTATTGATTTATTTATTTTTGCAAAGTTGTGATGGCCTTTGTGTAGGCTTGTGATTTTTGAACTCTTTTGTGATAGTTTTTCTAAGAATCCTCTCTTCATGGCCATATCAGAGTTTTTTGTATTTTTTAACATTAGTGATTTCATTTTGGTTTTGATAACTTTCACATACTCAGAACTACTCCTCCTTTCTCCCTGTGGTGTATAGCAGCTGATATGTATGCTCAGGCCTTTCAGCTTGCTCCAGGTGCTGCTTTTTCTCTGAGCCTTCTTGAGATATCCTCCTCCGCTCTCCCAGCCCTACAGTCAGCTGGGGATTTGGGCAGAGTATATATACCTAGATTTTGGGTCTTACCCTTTCAGTGCCACCCTCACCTCAGGGATTTTCCTCCTAAATCTTCAGCTGCTTGTCCAGCCATGAGGTGGTTAACACTGTGGTTTTCTGCCATTGGAGCTGCAGAGGTCAGCGCTTTTAATTCTTATCCATTCTAGTTTTATTGGGGTAAACTCTGGTGTCTGGTTGACTTTCAGTTATTTCAAATAGTTCTTTTGTTCATGTTTTTAGTTGTTACCTTGGGGGAGAGTTTATCTGATGGATTTACTTTGCCTTTATCAGTAGTTGGAAATGTATATAGTCTATTCATTTTGTATTTCTTAGAGACTTTCATGAATTACTCACTAAATAAAATTGTGTGAAAATCTGATGAGGTCAGACTTTTAAATTTTGATTTAAATGTACTGTATTCCAGGTAGAATAATATTATTATGATTCACATTATTTGAAGACTGTTTTTCTCACAGCTTTGTGTGTTGAATTATAGTCGGAAAAACTGTACACATGGCCAGGATACTTTTGTAGTTCTTCAGGTGTGATGTGATAAAAATATGGCTTATTACAATAATGAATGTGGCAATGGGAATGAGGGATAAAATATTACAAAGATGGAATGAACATTAACTGTCATAAATTACATATAAGGGAGGAAAGAGGAGCCAAAGTAACAAATAGATATATATTTAGGCTAATAACATAGTATCTTTTATAGGAAGAATGTGTATATGTATTTATCTACATAGATATAAATTTAAGTAAAATGGTGGTAGATAGAAACCATCATCGATTTTATTCTGGCAATCATCAGTCTCTCTCGCATTACCACTATTATATCCTAGTTTAGGTTCTTATTAATACTTGGACTGTCAGCTGTCAACTGTGCCTAATACTGTGGTAAGTTCTGAGAATACATCAGACCAGAAGATAGAAAGCCCTTAGAGAAATTAGTCTGCTGATAATAGCAAGTACTTCTTTGGAACTTTCTGAGTAGTAGTCACTTTTATAAGCTTTTGCTGTATAATTCCTTTTATAAGCCCGTGCCATAAGCTCTTGTTAACTCATAATCCTCACAATAACCTTATGAAATAGGAATTAGTATATCCTTTGTACAGATGAGGAAACTGAGGCACAGAAAGAGTTGATGTAACATCTCCAGAGTTACACAGCTAGTGAGTGACAGCACTAGGATTTGAACCTAGGTAGTCTAGCTCCAAAGCCTATGCTTTTAACCACTCTTCTGCATTGCTAAAGCAGAAAGAATTTAAAGGAATAAGACATATTTACATTGTCCTCAGAATCTGGTTTTTGACTGTCACAGCATTGGAACTGTAGTATATTCTGTCCATTCATTTCTGTGTTCATTATTTTGGAAGAATTACAGTGTCTCCATATGTAAGTTAGAGTGCTAGGCCTTGTGAGTCAGACAAAAACAGTCAACGGTCAGGAGCCCGGCCAAAAGACCGCAGAGGCTTTAAGAGTGAAAGGGGGAGCTGTTCAGAAATGCAAAGTAGAAGTCAGTATGGGTTAATAAAAGTAAACTAGATAGAAGTTCACTAGTGGAAAAAGTATTCATGAGTCAAGAAGGCTTACTAGAAGTGTGGAATTATAATTGGATTTTAAATAATGTCATATTTAATTATGTGAATGTTATATTTAAATATATGGGGTATAGTGGAGAGAACAGTGATAAATGAAATAGAGGTCAAAAAATATTAGATGCGTTATGGGAGTTGGGAGAAGTTAGTTTAGCTGAAAGGGAGACGTGCAAGAAGAGAAATTGTGAGAAATAATGTTTGGACCCTTAATGCCAAACTAGGGGGTTGAACTTTATTTATGGGCAGTGAAGACCCCTGGAAGAATGAAGTGATAATTTTGGTTGATATGCAGAATACATTGCTTGGAGTAGGAGGATATTGGCATTGCAGACATGAGTTTTGTTTTTTTGCAGGAAGAGGTTAAGACTCAGGAATATAGTACTTTACACTTTATAAGGAAGGACTTCCAGTTGTAGCTTTGGATTAAGAGACTGGAACAAAGGAAGAAATAAGTACATACATTTAATATAAAAAGCCATATATGTGGTTATATACTTATTCTATAGTACTTTTAGTATCTTTTAACCAAATTTATTCCTTGAGCTTACTGGGGGAAGGCCATGTATTGGATACTAAACTGACCTGTTTTTTGACTATTCAGGGCCACCCAGTGCTCCTGCAGAAGATCGTTCAGGAACACCCGACAGCATTGCTTCCTCCTCCTCAGCAGCTCACCCACCAGGAGTTCAGCCGCAGCAACCACCATACACAGGAGCTCAGACACAAGCAGGTCAGATTGAAGGTAAAATAGAGTTTAGAACACATATTTGGGAAAGTACATGTGAAGTGTTTATTGCAGCATTGTTGTAAACACTTCATGTATTTAGTCATGCCTTAAACGCAGGAAAAATTTTGATGTGCTGACAGATTTGATGTTAAAAAAACCAAATAGAACAATATGTCAGGTTTGTTTCCAATTAATGGAATGAAAAAAATACCTTAAAAAAGTGTTTCTATGAATATAGATAGAGTGAAAGACCAGTCATTAGTCAGTGGTGACCCTCGGGGAGGGTAGTGAAGTTCAGACTGGTGATTTCACACTTTATTTTGTGTTATGCTTACATGCTGTTTTATCTGCCTCCTTTCTTCAGCATCCGTGCATGATTTTTCTAATTTAAAAAGATTTCTAAGTACAGGTAAAGGATAACTTCAGTTGTAGTGGATTTTTTGGGTAAGATTAGTAGCCTTTTATAATTTTGTAAATTTAGCAATATGTTTTTAATGGAAAAAAAGCAGTGTATTTTAAGTCAGACTTTTTCTTCTGAAATAATCCATCCTTGGATATGCAATTTAGTCTCTCTGGGTTTTGATACTCTTTCACTGTAAAATGTGAAAATTGGACTAAACACAGTGGTTTCAAAAGAATGTCTTTAGTTCTGAATGAAATATAACTTGAGGCCGGGCGCGGTGGCTCAAGCCTGTAATCCCAGCACTTTGGG
>NW_012123454.1:106388-234680 GCF_000951035.1 Colobus angolensis palliatus
CTCTAACTATTTGTTTAATGGGTCAGATGGTGGTATAATGTATTTCCAGCACCCGAAGCAAGTGATCAAAGTTATTAATCACATTAAAACAAAAACAAAACATAGGCTAAAATGAACTGACCACTTTTGGAATAGAATCCTATCATCCTGTGGTGATATTTTCAGAGTTACCTGGCTAGGTGTGGTGGCTCACGCCTATAATCCCAGCGCTTTGGGAGGCTGAGCCAGGAGGATCACTTGAGCCCAGGAGTTTGTGACTAAGCTGGGTGACATAGTGAGACCCTGTCCCTATAAATAAAACGATTTAAAAAAGTTAGCCGGCCGGGCGCGGTGGCTCAAGCCTGTGATCCCAGCACTTTGGGAAGACGAGACGGGCGGATCATGAGGTCAGGAGATCGAGACCATCCTGGCTAACACAGTGAAACCCCGTCTCTACTAAAAAATACAAAAAACTAGCCGGGCGAGGTGGCGGGCGCCTGTAGTCCCAGCTGCTCGGGAGGCTGAGACAGGAGAATGGCGTAAACCCAGGAGGCAGAGCTTGCAGTGAGCTGAGATCCGGCCACTGCACTCCAGCCTGGGGGGCAGAGCGAGACTCCGTCTCAAAAAAAAAAAAAAAAAAATAAGTTAGCCATGTGGTATGGCATGTGCCTATAGTTCCAGCTACTTGGGAAGCTGAAGTGGAAGCATTGTTTGCATTGTTGAATTGAAGTAGTCTGGGCTGCAGTGAGCTGTGATCACTCCACTGCACTCCAGCCTGGGCAACAGAATGAGACCCTGTCTCAAAAACAAAGCCAAAAAAAAAAAAAAACTCCACAGAGTTGTCTGTTGGATGAACACCAGTCATTATGGACTAGCAGGTGACTTTTTACTGATGAATCAGTGGTTTGTGAAGAATTTCTTATTAAGCCTTTTCTCAACCAACTTTAGTTAACCCCTCCTCTGCACCAGAATGCTACTGCCAAAACTAGAACAAACTAGAACTAAAGCAGATGTGGGCTGAAATAGACAAAAGCAGAGTATAGGTATGATGAGAGTTTAATGCCTACATCAAGTGAACTAAAGATTTGTTTTTAAATAAATCCCATTTTAAGCAGTGTATACTGTGTACTGTGTAAGCAGTGTATAATGTATACTGTGATACAGTGACAGTTGGAAGGATCATTGTACCAAATAATCTTTGCTGTTTATGTATAAATAAATGGGAATTAAGGCTTTACTAGCAATATCTAAACATACAATGAAATGTTTGTTTTAATTGAGCATTTTCAAATAAGTAAAATTTTAAAAATGTGAAAGGACATACAGTGAAAATTCTCTCTCCCACCTCTGTCCACAGCAACCAAATTCCTTTTTCCAGAGATAGCAGATTAACACTGTTTATATGCATTTAATTCTTTTAAGTAATATTGTATGCCTTGCTACAATTAACTGTTAGCTTACAATAAAACATACAGTATGAAAATTGTGCAATTAATACGTGACATTGTTTAAACTATTAATAACTGATCTAATTCTAGATCAGTGCTGTCCAAAAGAATTATGGTAGAAGCCACATGTAATTTTTCGATTTAGCTGCATTAGAAAAATGTTTAAGAAAAGGTAAAATTTTATTTAGCCTAATGTATCCAACGTGTAATCACTATTAAAAAGTTAATTTTTTTGGTACTGTGTATTGGAAGTCTGGGATTTGACACTGGTTCGGAACACTTCAAACAACAAACAATATATCACAATTCAGACAAGCCACATTTCAGATGCTCAGTAGCCACATGTGGCTAGTGACTATTTTAAGAGCACAGCTTTAGATAAATATATTCATTATTTATAGATTCCCAGCATTAATTATAGGTTATGTTAATAAATACTTTTTGATGTATAATGAGTCTTTGACATTGCCAGTTATTTAGATCAACTACTGGTTATAATTTGAGCAGAATTACCAACATAAAATGTATTACTTATAATTTATTAACATAGCAATCTCTTACAATGTGTAATAGTCCAAACTAAAATTAAGAATCCTGAGTTGTTACTTAACTCCCATAAAAGGGACCTTGGAACTGTGAATTTTATTCCAAATAAATATAGTCTTAATATGTTGTTCAGTTAAAAGGATCAAGATATTGAGCATCATTAAAAAAACCAAAAGGGATAATGTTACCCTTCTTCATATAAAGCCAGTGCCTGTTACTGGAAGACTGTGTGATGTTGCCAGAAATGTAACTGGTAAGGAGAAGAACGCTAAAAATCATCAGAGACCAGGAGACATTGCTGTTTGACAAACTGAAAAAATGAAAAAGCATATAACTAAAATCCGTAAAATCATATGCCAATATAATGAAAAGCATATGCCAAAATCATATGCCAGTACGCCAATATAATGAAAAGCTGAGTAGACTTTATGTAAATATTGAAACATACATAGAATAATCAACTCTTCATGTAGTCACGTGGCTTCAACATTTACCAATATTTTGGCATTCTTTTTTCATCATTTTCCCCCACTGTACCACTTTTAATTTGCTGGAGTAGTTTAAATCAAATTATGAACAGCTTATTATACTCAGCTATTTCAGTATGTATGTCCAACTGATAATCTTCTTTTTAATATAACCACCATGCTGTTACTTAACAGTGATTCTTTTTTATTTTTAATTGAGACAGGGTGTCACTCTGTTGCCCAGGTTGGAGTGCACAGGCTTGATTATAGCTCACTGCAACTTCAACAGTGATTCTTTTTTTTTTTTTTTTTTGAGACGGAGTCTCGCTCTGTCGCCCAGGCTGGAGTTCAGTGGCGCGATCTCGGCTCACTACAAGCTCCGCCTCCCGGGTTCCCGCCATTCTCCTGCCTCAGCCTCCCCAGTAGCTGGGACTACAGGCGCCCGCCACCTCGCCCGGCTAATTTTTTGTATTTTTAGTAGAGACGGGGTTTCACCATGTTAGCCAGGATGGTCTCGATCTCCTGACCTCGTGATCCGCCCGTCTCGGCCTCCCAAAGTGCTGGGATTACAGGCTTGAGCCACCGTGCCCGGCCTCAACAGTGATTCTTAATGTCGATATGTACTAGTCTATATTTGAATTTCCCTAATTGTTTCAAGAAAATTGACTTGTTCAAATTAGGGGCCTAACAAGGTTCACACTTTGCATTTGTTAATGTGTCTTGAGTCATTTTTTCTAACAGCTATCCCTTACATGTTTCCAAAGTCAAAACTATGTGTATTATGTATTACTGTGTAACTATTATCCCAAAACGTAGATGCTTAGACAACAAAAGTTTATTCTCTCATACAGTTTTAGACAGATATCCGGGAATGGTTTAGCTGGGTGATTTTGGCTCAGCATCTCTCATGAGGTTGCAATTAAAAATGGCTACTGGAGTTATAGTCACCTGAAGCTTAACCAGAGCTGGAGGATTCAATTCTTTACCATTTGGACTTCTCCATAGGGCTGCTTGGGTGACCTCATGACATGACAGCTTCACCAGAATGAGCAATCAGAAGAGAGTGAGGTAGAAGATAACCTGTCTTTTATAGCCTGTCCTCAGAAATGTCACTATCATTTCTGCAGTATTCTCTCGGTATATAGGTCAGCCCCATTCAGTGTGTGAGGGACTACACAAGGGAACAGATACTCATGTGCTTGTTGCTTATTCTTTGGTCATTTTTGTATTGTGGAGTTAAATCTTTCTAATTTCTAAGAATGTAAATGATACCAACCCATTGTCATGAATGCTATTCATGTGCAGAAGCCCGTGAGGGTCATCGTAGAGGTTGGCTATTCTGTGTAATAAATAATTCCCAGAAGTCTTACCATTACTCTTTGCTTTATCCTGTTGTCTTTTACCCCTTAATTTTTTTTATTACTTTTTACTTTGGCATTGATTCTTTTTGAAAATATGCATAAAACATGGCTTATACATAGTCGTGCAGTGTATAACAGCGTTTCAGTCAACAGTGGACTGCATATATGGTGGTGGTTCCATAAGATGGTAATGGAGCTGAAAAGTTTCTGTTGCCTAGTGATGTGTAGCCATCACAATGTAGCACACAGTATTACTTAGGTGTTTGTGGTGATTCTGGTGTATACAGACTTACCTGCCGGTCATATAAAAGTGTAGCTCACATAATTATGGGTAGTACCTAATACTTGATAATGATAATAGGTGACTCTCTTACTCATTTGTGTATTTACTATACTGTATTTTTAAATCATTAGAGTGTACTCCTACTTAATTAAAAAAACATAGCTGTAGAACCAGGTCCAGATAGGTCCTTCAGAAGGTATTCCGGAAGAAGGCATTGTTATCATAGGAGGTGACAGCTCCATGGATGTTCTTGACCCTGAAGACCTTCCAGTGGGACAGGATATGGAGGTGGAAAATAGTGATATCAATGATCCTGATGCTGTTTAGGCCTAGGCTAATGTGTATGTTTGTGTCATAATTTTTTTCTAAATGTTTAAAGTAAAAGAAAATTTAAAATTAAGAGAATAGAAAAAAGCTTTTAGAATAAGGATATAAAGGATAAATATTTTTGTATAGCGGCACAATGTATTTTAAGTTAAAGTGTTAAAAAAGAGTTAAGAAGTTTAAAAAAGTAAAAAGATTATGGTAAGCTAAGATTAATTTATTGAAGAAATGGAATTTTAAAAAATAAATGTAGTATAGCCTAAGTGTGTAGTGTTTGTAAATCTTCAGTAGTGCACAGTAATGTTCTGGGCCTTCACATTCACTCAACACAAGTACCTCACTCGGAGCAACTTTTAATCCTATAAGCTCCAGTCGTGGTAAGTGCCCTAGACGGTTATACCGTTTTTTATCTCTTTTGCCATATTTTCACTGTACCTTTTTTATGTTTTGATACGTGTAGATACACAAATAATTACCATGTGTTAGAATTGCCTAAGTATTCAGTACAGGAACATGCTGTACAGGTTTGTAGTCTGCTCTGTACCGTATAGCCTAGCTGTGTGGTAGGCTTATATATATCTAGGTTTGTGTAAGTATGCTATATGATGTTTGTACAGTGGCACAATTTTCAGAACCTACTCTTATTAAGCAATGCATGACCATATTTTTTATTACTCAAAACATTGCTTACTATAAACAGTGTCTGCATCTTGCTTTCTCCATATGTCCTGTAGATCTCTCAAGTATGTGAAGAAGTTAATCCTTTTTCTTTTTTTAAACAATTAAACACACTTCTTAAATTAATTTTCAGAATACTGTGACAGTCCCATTTGGACTTGAATGAGGTGGGTTTAAAGTAAGTACCGTAAATCCTCACTTAACATTGTTGATAGGTTCTTGGAAACTGTAACTTTTAAGTGAGATGATGTATGAGGAAATCAGTTCTACCATAGGTTAATTGATATGAGTAAGTTGAGTTCCTACAGCATATTTTTGATCACAAAAATACCCCCAGACTTCTAGGTAAAGACTAAAACCAAATGTGAGTTATAGATACATTGAAGAAAGATTAATAAAAACAAATAAGATAATGATTTATGCATTTATTCCAGTTCAGGGTTGTGGGTGGCTGAGAGCTATCCCAGCAGCTCAGTAGCAAAATGGGGACCAACCCTGACAGAATGCTGTTCTATCGCAGGGTACACTTGCAACCACACACATACCCAGAGTCACTCAGACTGAGATCATTTAGACATGCCAAGTAACCCAACATACACATATTTGGGATGTGGGAGGAAATTGAAGTGCCCAGAGAAAACCCACACAGACTTGGGGAGAATGTGCAAACTCCACACAGAACAGTAACCCTGGCTGGGAATCTTTTTTTTTTCCTTCTCAGTGTTTTAATGAAACAATGTCGAACAAAAGATGTTATTTGAGGATCTGCTATAAAAGGAATATTGTGTAGAGATATAATAAACCTCTGAAATTTTTAACTCTAGGGATGTTTTTCAAAATCAATTTATAGCAGTTTATGAAAACATGCAAAAAAAAAAAAAAAGCTTTATGAAGCGTTGTACCCTATACATTTTTAGTGAGGGGAATAACTATGTTTTTGACCAGGAGTTCCTTACTCATTGATGACCACAGTCTACTATATGGAGCCTTAATCTCAAGCCTTTTTTGTTGATGCCCAAGTTAATATTTATATTATTTTGTTCATGAGATAATATATGCAAAACGACTTTATAAACTAAAGCTTTGGAGTTATGCCTGAGTTCCAGTGATGGTTCTTAGCTCTTGATGTTTCTGTTCTTAGCTATTGATCGCAGGTAAGTTGCTTAATTTTTCTGTATCTGAGATAGGGAATACTAATTTGGTTGAATTTTTAAAAATATATTTATTGCCTGTTTGCTTTTTTTTTTATTGTGGAGTTAAGCCTTCTAATTTTGAAGAATTAGAGTTCATTGTTGTGTGCTATACATATTTATTCCCCTTCTGTACCTGCTTGCCTTTTTATTTTAGATTCTGATCACTTCTATTCCAGAAGTTAGTAATGAAGTACAATCCAGGATTAAGGTGGTATCTAAATTTGGTTAATTTCTGTGCTACCTTTTATGCTATTAGTCTAAATCAATAAGAAAGCATTTAAGAAACTTTTGTGAGGATTTCTTTTTTTTTTTTTTTCTTGTCATATTTGGGAATAGGTTAAATAGCTTAAAATAGTTGAGCTGATTTTTATTTTTATTCTGTTTTTATTATAAAGAAACATTTGCTAGTAAATAAGCTGGATATAAACATAATCGTATTTCCTTTAGTGCTACCCAGTGGGCAGCACTTAGACACGTTTAGGGCTGAGCAGCTAGTATAATAGAGTGGGCTCCATCTCGTTTTCTAAGCCTGTGAGTCCTAGCTGCCTACTGCACCTCAATTTGAGTGGCAGTTGATATAATGCCGTTTTTTTTTTCCTCCACTTCTGCAGTAAGTATCTGGTTTGCTCATAGTCTTTTGATTAATAGGTAGTTTGAATGTTTTTCAAAGGAATCAGCCAACGTGATTATTTTAAAGATTTAAATACTTCATAGATACTAAAATGCCAAGGTTATTGCT
The DNA here is from genome assembly GCF_000951035.1 of Colobus angolensis palliatus. Lineage (NCBI taxonomy): Eukaryota > Metazoa > Chordata > Mammalia > Primates > Cercopithecidae > Colobus > Colobus angolensis. Next base: position 113,407 of record NW_012123454.1, read on the forward strand.
ACCAGATATTACATCTAGTTAAATCAACCATTGTGAAATAATTGAGAAGTAGAGATAATAAAGACATAAACCAATAAATCTTTGCTTGAAAATCACAGGTATGGGTATAGATTGTGAGGACAGAAAAATAAAAAGTAAAAAGAAAATCATGAGTGTCTAAAAGGTTTCTTCATAGGAACAGTGATTGCTGACCTTAAATAGGACAAATAGGATTCCCATGTTCAAGAACACATCACCAGTGTTAAAAAGGTCTGCTATTATTAAATAGTGCAATGAAGAACCATTTAGGTTTTATTAGAGTCCACATTATTGGCTAAAGATGTTGGATATTCATAGAAAGTCAAACTTGACAGATTTCAGAAGTGTCTTGCAGCTCTGGAACAAAAGATGTCATGTAGTTCCTTGCTACCAAAGAGTTTGTTCATATGGTAATAGAAGTCCAAACCTTACAGGGCAAATACAGTGCTTTAGGAAGGACTCAGGTGATAGTAATGGTATTTGTCCCTTTTCTCATTTTTATTTACTGATTTTCAACTCACTTGGCTTTTAATGAACATTAGCGTTACTTATCTGTTGGCAGCTGGGTTGGAAAACATTTGTTTTTCTAGACTTTATGAAATGGTAGCACGGGTGTTGCACTTAATGTTTGTTGCCAGTTAGTTCTCTGCAGTTAATCCACAGCAGAGAAATCACACTTCTAAAATGGTTCATTCTCTTCATAGACATTTAAAGGTGAACAAATACTTTCTTGTATATTGTTACTCTGGATGGAGAGAGAATGTATATGTATCTTAAAAATATTTCTCTTTGCCACATTAAACATGCCTTGTTTTCTTGTGTGTGTGTGGGTGTGTGTTTTTCTTTTTCAGGTCAGATGTACCAACAGTACCAGCAACAGGCCGGCTATGGTGCGCAGCAGCCGCAGGCTCCACCTCAGCAGCCTCAACAGTATGGTATTCAGTATTCAGGTGAGCAGGTGTTGAAAGGGAGTTGGCTCATGGCTTTTTGTTTCTGTACTCATTAAACTTTAAGGTCTTCTTAATTCCTTGATTTGTAGTATATTGACATAATAGGTATTAAGTTTTTATTTAGGGGAAACAACATTTATTTATTTAAAAATATTTTACGTTAATATCTATTGTAAATCAACATTTCAGTTTTCTGGTGGGCAAATAAAACTTACAGTAGATGATTCTGCAGTAACTTGTAGTATAAACATTTTTTAATACAAAGCTGTCTCTTACTAACATGATCAGTTTATCTCTTAGGCAACTTAGTGCAAGCTTTCCCCCTCCCCTCCACCCCTCCATTTATATGTAACACATAATTCCAGTGTACTCTTAGTACCTGTAGAAATATGAACAGTTTATTCATACATGGAAAGGTGATCTTATTTAAGAGCTAAATTAAGCTACTTAGATTTTAAAATCTCTTGCAAGTATATAGGAATACCAGAAAGAGGCCATACAAATAAAATCATATAAAATGTAATTCAGGCAACTAAGAACATTGTTTAGTTGTTTTAAATAAGCATCCTATTTTGTTTCTGTTTTACCATCTGTCCACCGAAGATTATATGTATCTAAGTATGATAAATATTATTAATGTAACTTTGGCTATAATTCCAGTATTTGTTACATTTATGTCAGAGAGAGAGTTTGTGTCCAATGCTTGTTTCACAGCCAAAGATTGAAGTATCACAATTTCAACTGTAATTAAAAATAATTTATGCAAGTTGAATCTTGTCTAAATTCTATTTTATGGAGTTTTGTGGTATCAGCTAGAGCAGGAGTCAGTAAAGTATAGCCCACAGGCCAAATCTGGACTATTGCCTGTTTTTTTTGAATAAAGTTTTATTAGAACACACTTCTACTTTTATTTTTATATTCTCTACTGCTGCTTGGTCACTAGAATGGCAGAATTGAGTAGTTGCAACAGAAGACCATGTGACCCACAAAGCCTAAAATATTTACTGTCTGGCTCTTTACAGAAAAGTTTGCTGACTCCTGACCTAGACTGTAACATTCTGTCATTAATTAAAGTTTGAAATATTTTAGCACAAATAATTTTATTTAGATCTTATTTGCTGTGGAGTGACTTAACCTGTAGCTACTTGTTTTTAATTGTATGAAATATATAGAACTTAAGTTTGGAATATATCAGGAGGAAGGTTATTTTTAGGATGCAGTTCTTTTAAAAAAAAATCAGTGTTACAAATTATGTGATTTATAGAAAGAATAGCAGAACTGAAGAGATTTAGTTGTCATTTAATTTCAGGGGATTTCGGCCCTCATTGTGCTTTAGAATCACCTGGGGGAGGCTTTGTGTAGGGGCTGCATTCCCAGAGATTTTTGAATTTCATTTGATTGGGTGTGGGACTCAGGCTTTTGCATTTTATAAATGAGGCAACTAGTTTTCAAAGAGATTGTGACTTGTCAAAGCACATATAGCCATTCAGTGGAGGGAGCTGGACCAGTTCAGTATTTCCCTGTATCATTCTGCGTTCTACAACCTAGACTGGAGTTGGTAGACTTCTTCCATAAAAGGCTAGATGTCCTGTGTATTCAAAAAAACCCCACATAATTTCCATATGTCCATTTTTTGCTATTTCTGATGTCCTTCACCTAAAGTTACTTATTATTTTGGAGGAATGGAAGGGAGACTACACACACACACACACACACACACACACACACACACACACACACAGTGATAGAAGCATTGCCACATTATGTTTAAGAGACTGGTGGGCTGCTAATGAAATCTTCAGCCTGTAGGGTTATTCCCTCCCCTAAGCAATAATTAAGGATCAGATTACTTCCAGGCCCAGTTAAAAAAACAATTTAGATTTCGGGTGCCAGGATGAAAAGGCACTTTTCTTTTTTCTCACAGTCTTAAAATTAATAGGCATTTTCAGTATAAAGCTGAATCCATCTGTTTCTCCAAAACCTTATAGTGAAAATGTAAGTTTTATGTAGAGGATAGAAGAAATTGTATGACATTCAGAATTTTTTATGAATTGGTTTTAGGTCAGTGTTCAGAAGCTACCGTGAGTTAAATGGGTTAAAGATACTTGATTTACTTATTAAGAACTAAGGTTGCTCTTATTTAGTCAGGATCTTCACTCTGAGTAAAATCTAGTTTTTTCGAATTATGATCTTTGTATTTCTGATCCTACTAGTCTATTAACTTGAATTTGATTGAGAGATATGGAAATAGTCAACTAAATACTCTGCTTGGAGACTAAGAGGTGGTGGTGGTAACATTGGACCATCTTTGACACTGTTGGTTTGCCAGTTGCCCTCTGACCTTTTCCAGTTTTGTTCATGGACTATGTCATAAAGGTTTCTTTCATGAGTAAATTTTGAACCCAGGTTCAAGGTGAGTTCAGAATATACTCAAATTCATTCAATCCTTTTTTTTTTTAATGCAGGGTTGTACATATTTTAATAATTTTCTTATGTATCTGGTATTTAATGCTGACAGGATTCCAGTCAATGGAGAGGTTTCATTGCAAGTAGCTGCAGGTGTGTTTCATGGTAGAGATAAAAGTTTTCAGTGAAGCCGACTTTCGTTGTAAAAAAAATGACATCCTAGTAAATAATGCATATAGATGTTGCTTTTTATGGGGCAATATGGTATGCTTTTTATGTGTTATGCTGTACTGCTAAGTCAAAATTTTGAGTCGTAAAGGCAAAAAGCATCAGATACCAAATCTAAAAGAAATGAAAGATTTTACAGATTGTGAAAATGGTACTTTGTATTTATTCTTAATGGCTTAGTTTTTATAGAGTGAGCAAAATTTAAAGCACCTAATTAGTATAATAAGATGTATTTATAGTATTATTTCATATAAAAATGTTCATTCTCCACAATGTGTTTTTATTTGATACTGTTAAGTAGGTCTCCCCTGAAAACCTGGTTAATGACTGTTTAGCTTTCCCATTTTTGGTCTTCCTAGAAAGTATAATAATTCTTTTATCATTTGAGCATCTGTTCTAGGAATTATGCTATGGCAGGAATTTGCTCTCAGGGATTATGTCTCAGAGGGTTTAAAAAATTGTAGAGAATGCCTCTTTGATAACTACTTGGTCTTGAAATATTATGTGATGGAATCTACCACTCTGCTTGTTACATACATATTTATTAAATTTCTCACCATTTTTGGTCCACCTAACAGTAAGACTAATTCTTTGGAAAAGTTTTACTAAAAGATAAGATACATGTTACTTATTTTGCCTTTTCAGCAAGCTATAGTCAGCAGACTGGACCCCAACAACCTCAGCAGTTCCAGGGATATGGCCAGCAACCAACTTCCCAGGCACCAGCTCCTGCCTTTTCTGGTCAGCCTCAACAACTGCCTGCTCAGCCGCCACAGCAGTACCAGGCGAGCAATTATCCTGCACAAACTTACACTGCCCAAACTTCTCAGCCTACTAATTATACTGTGGCTCCTGCCTCTCAACCTGGAATGGCTCCAAGCCAACCTGGGGCCTATCAACCAAGACCAGGTTTTACTTCACTTCCTGGAAGTACCATGACCCCTCCTCCAAGTGGGCCTAATCCTTATGCACGTAACCGTCCTCCCTTTGGTCAGGGCTATACCCAACCTGGACCTGGTTATCGATAAGGAGGCTCATCTACACCAGTTAATGTAGCTGCTAGCTATTGGCCTCCCAAAAGACTCCAGTACTATTTTAATTTTTATTGAAGTTCAGAAATTTAAAAAGCAGAGCATTTTTTATGATATCATTGTTGCTGTTAATTGAAAGTATAATTTGCTGGAACACAAAGACCAAAATGAAAGTTTTTTCCTCCCTGCTTAAAAATGTAGCAGCTTCTTAGTTACTTTGGAACACTACTCTTACGTGTATAAAGTGATTGACTTTCTAGCTTCCTTTGTCCAGAGGATATTAAAATGCTAGGGTGAGGTTTAGCCATCTTACTTGCCTTTTTACTATTAACATGATGTACTAAAGTAGAGCCCTTGGAGAATACAACAAGATATTATGTATAAAATGTAACACTGATAGGTTAATAAAGATGATTGAATCCATTAGTGGTCTTGAAATTTAATTTAGTCATTAACATTATGTGAAAAAACAATTTTTCAGAAGTCCTTATTGGTGTTTGGTCTTAAAATGAAGTATAAACATTTTAACATTTTAACTTACAGATTTCCATTCAGCGAAAACAGTGCCATTTGGTTTTTGTCCTTCCTTTGAAAAAAAAAATGCATTGGTAATCGTTGGTTTAAAATGAACTTGATTACTTCATGGATGAAAGGTTAATGTAGGGCAAAAACAATAGATATGATGGGGGTTTGGTAGAGCCTGGATAACTTTGTGATTTTCCTTCTGAGATAAAAGGTATAGTTAACATACTGATGAACCATTCAGAAATAAAAAAAAACTCAATCTTTTAAAAAAAATTACATCTCTTTATTGCAGAATTTATACTTACGTGAAAAATACAAAATGTAGCATTGATAAGATTGAAGCATGTTGAAAGGTAAGTACAGGGAAAGGTCCTTTCAGAATGACTGCAGCAGTGCAGCAAGGATTCCCATTCCCCGCCTAAAGGAAAATACCTTTTTAATAGAAATGAGTCAGATTTTTATTACAGATTGAATTAAACAGTTAGTTACAAAGACATTCTCTGATACATTCATTCATAGAGGTCTTAACGTATAAATACATAGTAAATATCCTATAAAATGGTAGGCGATCTCATCGTGCATTATTTTTGTGCTCAGACTTCACATTCAGTCTGTACATACAGCTTAATTAGAATCATAAAAACAATATGAAGACAATTGCATAAAGGGATAGTTTGACAGAGCATATTCAGATATTGTAACATTTGTGGTGGGTAAAAATGTATCTTTTGAAACAATATATTAGACTCCGTTTTTAGCTGAAATGAAATTTACTGATTCAGTCTTTCTAAGAATTTGTGGATGTTTAAAGGAAATGTATATTAGCATGAATGTGTAACTATTAAACTCCTCCACAAAGCTATTCAGCTGTTGCTAAAAAATTGAGGTTTAAATATAAATGTGAACATTCGGACCTTTTTTCCCCAGATATATAGGCTGAAGATAATTTGATCCAATAAGTTACACTAAGTAGAGATTTATGGAATTAACTCGTCAATAGGAAGAGTACACATCAATAAAAGTAAATATTTTTAAAAAGTATATACCTTTTTTGATGTTAATTTTGTTATAAAAGTATCTCAAAACATCATTACAACAGTGTGATAAATAATATACAAACGATCTCTTAAAATACCATGAATAGGGAGCCAGCTTCCCCAAAAATGTTATTCTGTTAACATCAGTATCTTGCTTTCTTAAAATGACTTTGTAAAACCTGATAAATACTCTCAGCAATCTTTTCTAATAATAAACATCTAGTATTGCCATTAGATTGTAGACTTTTATACATAGTAAACAAAATAGCTTTGAATGAATGTGACATAGTATTTTCAATGCTTTTGTTTGCCATGATGAAACAGAAGGTAACTTTGCAGCATCTACCATTTTCCAGGAATTGTAGTCCCACATTCATACCACTGAACATAATTGATTTGGGTGTGACCACCTATTTCTCCAAATTGGACAGGTTCCTGGCGAACTGCTCTGAAATAACCTGAGAGAGAAAATAGTTTCATTTTAATAGCTGCTGTATTATATTTTTGCCCTCATAGCTTATAGATTGAAGGATGTCGTTGAATAGCTGAAGGCTAATCTTAGTGAAGCGAGGTAATTTAGAAAACAGAGCAAGAAGCTCTGGTGTTTTTTCCTGAGGTGTAGTCATGGTTGGCAAAATGGACACCTGAGAAATTGTTGACATTTGCCATGGCAGGTTAGGAGGGATGGTTGGTAGGGACAGTTTCACTGCCCATTAATGTGTTCACAGAACTTAGTAGGTCGTCTTTTAGTATTGTTGGTATTTTTAAGTGCCCGTGAACAAAATGTGTTACTGAAAAATGGAATCAAATAGTTTACTTAGAGAACCTCCAGGTGATTCCGGACTAATAGGAACAATTAATTTACCCTCTTCTGCACTGCTTAGACAAGGATTAATTTTAAGTCTTATTCAGTCCTCATTACACAGCTTGGTGCCAATGGGTCTTTAGCAATTTACAGAGGTTATTCATTTCCCACAGAATTATTCTATTTTAATTATATTTATACGGTTACTTGCAAGGTAAGTACAATTTTTTCCATTTATGGTAGCAGTAGTTAAAATTTTTTTTTTTTCTTAAGGAAATAATAATGCAAGTGCACTCAGTATGACAAAACCCGTAACACTAATACATAAATGATTTAGGTTTGGGAAACTGCTTTTTTGTAGCTGTTTTTGCAAGTTTAGATTTTCTTGAAGTAGAATGCATTTATATTATGTCTGTCTAATTTCCCTTGGCTCCAAGTTTCTAAGCTGAGAAACTTATATTGAAGTCTTCATTTTTTCCTAGATATGTGATATGTGGAGCAGCAGTACTATAGAATTCTTCTTAAATTGATTGCTTTCCTCAGCTTGTTTTATTTCTGGGTTAATCTGTAAAACTCTATTGCTTATGAGGAGGATCAGGAAACATACCTTCTTTGATTGGTAACTGGTCAGAAGTGAGTTGCTGCCCGGTGCGTCCATCTAAAAATGAATCCACAAACTGGCAGTGATCTTCTCCATGACCCCTCTGATCACCTATGTTATAAAATTTTCCTGAAGAACCAGAAATTAAAAGGATAAAGTGTTACTTTCTTACTTTGAAATGTGACAATTCTGAAATCCTCATTACTGTTTTTGTACTTTCTCCCTTCATTCTCTATTACTCTAGTTCAAACCAACAATGTCTCTTGCCTACCTGTATTCTTCCTCCCCTCCCCTTATCAGAGATTAGTGATCTTTTAAAAATGCATGTCAGATAATGTTTGTTCTCTCCATAAATTTCTCTAGCAGTCTCCCATTATACTCAGAATAAAATCCAAAGTTCTTACCTGATTTCAAAGCTCCACATGATTTCACACCTGCCTGCCCCTCCACTTACCAAGTCTGGGCCATACTGGTGGAACTGGCCAGGTGTATTCTGCCTTAGGCCTTTGACCTCTTTCCTCTAGACCTTTGTGTGGTTAGTTCCTTCCCAATTTTCTCCTTAGCTAGTGCTAACTTGTTAGGCCTTCACCTTTTTGAAAATTGTTCTTTACCTCTATGAAATGTTTACTTATTTATGTATTGTCTGTCTCTCCTTACTAAGGAAAGGAAGGAGAGGTAAGCTATAGGAAAGTAGGAAATACCTTTTATGCTGCTTTGTGTTCAGCACCTAGAAGAGTTGAATGACTGAAAAAATACCTACTTTTTTATGTTAGGGCCAGCCTTATTCATTAAAAATTTTTACTCTAGGAATATAGAAAATTATAACCTATTGGGCATGGAGCAGGGGGTTGTAGCTCTTCTAGCATCTTGAAGATGTTATATTCGTTCCATGGTTATTGTTAGATTTAGTCACTTTATTGTCAATAGGCTTTTTATCCCTGGATGGTTGTAACAAAATGGAGTTTGACCATGGTTAGTGAATGTACATTCCAGTTTGCCATGATGGCACTCTTTTATAATTGCATTTTTATTATTTACCTTCTAATAGCATGTCTTAAATCCTTGTTTTCTAGGAATGATAACCATTTCTATAACATTTTGCTTAGAGGAAAACTTGTGTTTACAGTACCCATTAGTGCCTAAAACTCTTTAAGAAAAGACCAAGTTGTACAACGCTGCAAAACATTCCCATAAGTTAAGGGCTGAAAACAGCTGGTAGCCCTGCTGCTTACCTGTGAGGGAGTCACTCAAGTAAATCTTGTATCTGAGAGAGTTGCACAGCTGCACTCCTACAAATTTTTTATACCATGTCCTTTTGACATACTGTTTGCCCTTACACTCTGAGTAAGAGTCTGAATCAAAGGGTCTTTCAGTCCAGATGGCATCTCTTCCTGCTACATAAGGAAAACAGTTTGAGTTTAGTATCTGACTCTTGGGTCAGATACTTTAAGAAATCAGTTTGCAGAATTTGTCAACTTGCTGATGCTTTTTTTTCCCCCCCATGCTAAATATTGGAGCCAAAAATATTAGAAGGATTTAAACAAGTAAACCCCAGAATAAGTTTCTGTCAATAGATAAATTTGAGAGCAGTATGTTAAGGTATTTAGGTGTTGAATAGCCTCTGCAGAGCTAGATATAAGGCAGTGTCATTTAGGAGAAATTTAGGTTTCTTTTTTGTAGCATGTTATAAAATTTAGACAACTGCTTTAATATGACTTGTTATTAAAAGTGGAAATGAGGGTGTTACATTTTCTTTTCTCTTTTTTTTGAGACAGGATCTCACTCTGTTGCCCAAGCTGGATCATGGCTCACTGTAGCATTAACCCCCTGGGCTCAAGCGAACATCCCACCTCAGCCTCCCAAGTAGCTAGGACCACAGGTGTGCATCATCATGCCTAGCTAAGTTTTTATTTGTAAATTTTTTGTAGAGAGGGAGTCTCATTATATTGCCAGGCTGGTCTCCAACTCCTGGGCTCAAGCAGTTCTCCCACCTCAGCTTCTCAGAGTGCTGGGATTACACTGGCTATTTTATTAAATAATAATAAGCCTGGTGCATGAGTGAAAGCAAATTTCAAAATGTCCACCTTGTTCCCAGAACATCATGGGTCCTCAGTGTTGTACAATGTGTAGGTAAACGTTCACACCCGTTTGGTATTATAAGAAGACTAAGTGGAAAAACGCGAAATCATGATTCAGATTCTGCCATGCCTGGTCAGTTGAATAAGTTTAGAAAAGCATGTAGTTGTGTCTCATTGAGACAGGTACTTACCAGAAACTGGCTCACTCACTCTTGGGTCCGCTGAGGAGAAATAAATACAAAAGTCAGACCTTACTAGATAAAACCCCAACATTCCAGTGGCATGGCGAAGATGATGTGTGCTTACAGTTACAAAGTCTTATTTGCAAAGTGGTACTCTTTTGCTAAAGTTTGCTTTGTTTTGGAAATTGTTCTTGATTGAATAATCTCCTGCCTGGTAGGTATTCAGCTGTATCTGTTATATGTAATTTGAGTAGTTAGGAACAGTTGTCGCTGTTCCAGCCTTCACTTGAATTTCAAAAGCTGCTGCTTTTAGTTTGATACAAAAACTTTATGGTAAAAATCACCAAGATACCATGAACTACAGTTGGTATAAAAATTATGCAAATATTAATGCTGTTTGTGCAGATGTATCTCATTAAGGAATTGGAACTTGTAAGGTCTAATTGGAAAATTTCACAGCTGTTATTAAAGTATCATGTGTTCCCTTTGTGGATGCACTCACGGGTATTTTGACTCTAGGCATACAGAGGAGGATTCATTCACTAGCTTTTAGGAAGGGTATAGATTATGCTTTTTAAATTAAACTGATGTGTCTTTAAGTGAGGAAAAATATAAATGGTGTTTCTCTAAGCCTTCATCAATTTGCTTTTTCCCACAAATGGGTTTTTAGAAATTCAAGAAACAGTATTATGTAGTGTTTAGCTGGGTTTCAAACAAGCTTCCTATGCAAAACATTGCTCCACTGTGGCCCTTTTACATTGTTTTTGGGAATTACTGTTGATGTAATTACCTGATTCAGTACTGAATGCCACTGTGTTGCTGACCGGGCCTTCACCAAGCGGGTTTTTGGGTTTCACCTGGAATTCATAACTGTTGAGAAAATAAAAAAACACTTGTAATACATTCTTGAGGGCTAGGAGGCAACATTCCCCTATTATACTGACATCTCTCCTGATTCTATTTTGATATTATGACAGTGAATGGTAACATGTTCCAGAAGTAGGTTGAGGAAAGAAAAATGATCTCTTAGTTTTACTACCTGAACAGCTTGTCTAAGGTTTGAGTAAGCATTAATAAAAAAGATGGTTGTCTTTAAGAATCTCCAAATTCGTACAAATGACTTGGCAGGTTAATAGACATATAAAAAAGTGGTATATGGTAGACAAAGGCTAATTCCAGTAACAGGGAACCAGTTTCTTTAAGATGTCTCAGCTACTTCCTGGGGCCAAGAAGTGGCAAGATTCCATTTTATTTTCAGTTATACCAACCCTGAGTATAATCCTGGACTTAGGCCATCTTCCTCACTGTGGGGTCTGGACTACTTACGTCAGAATCACATCATAGGGTGGCAGTGGTGAAAGTGTGTTAAACTGCAAATTTCTTGTCATACTCTAGGTATTGAAGCAATTTTTTAGGAGATTCAGGTAAGAAGTTATAACTTCCCTAGGTGAGTCATGTGCCCAGTGATGCTTGAGAACTACTAGACTAAGCTATAATTAGTATATTTAACTGTGGACTAAACTATGGGAATAGATACACATAAGTGTTTCTTTGCAAGGACTCCTAGTTGTATTGCCTGGAACTTGGGTCTTCTGTGGATCACAGGATGCTATGATGTCTCCAGAAAAGAGGCATGGTAATGTTGCCTTATGAAGAGCAGGAACACAAATGCAGACATTTCTCTCCCTCCATACTCCAAATTCATAATCGGCCGGTCCCTTAACCTTTTGTTAAACAAAACCCCAAACAACCCTAGGTCCCTTGGAATTATAAGTCACTTTGATTGTATCCTTAAGAATTATTCATCAAATTATTGTGCAGTATTTAGCAATTTTTATTCATAAAATATGTAAGCAAAGCAAATCCTTTAAAGAAATGTAAACAATAAATCGATTTGCCATTTGCCTGAAATTAAGATTTCCTTTCAGCAGCAAGTGGACTTAGCAGTGAAAGAACATTGAATTCAAAAGTCAACCTGAGTCAGCTGATAATATTTTGAGAGTCTCAGATTTGCTTAAGGCTTTTGGGGGATAAATAATTTCCATCTTTGAGAAGTTTATAATTAAATAAGAATGCAGAATGCACAAAAGATATTTTGTAAGTGAAAGAAGGATGACAGCTGTCAGTTTGGTACGGATGGTACTAAGTGAGCAGGAAAAAAAATTTGAGTTTCTCGATCACTGAGGTATTGCATTAACTGCTAGTATCTAGTCTAAGACAACAGATTCTAGTGCTACAACAATGGCAGCCATTTTCTGAATGCTTACTATGTATGAGATGTATTAGTCATTCTACATACATAAAGGAATACAACACATGCAAACTCTAATGAGATAAATCTTATCCTAATTTTCAGCTGAGAGCAATGAGGCTCAAAATACTTGTCCTGTTACTGTTTTTGCTTTTCAAAACTTTAAAACTGGCACCAGGTGCAGTGGTGCATGCCTGTAATCCCAGCATTTTGGGAGGCCGAGGCAGGCTGATCACATGAGGTCCCGAGTTTGAGAACAGCCTGACCGACATGGAGAAACCCCGTCGCTACAAAAAATACAAAAATTAGCTGGGCATGGTGGCACATGCCTTTGTCATTGTTATTTGCAATGAGAGATTGTTGATACAAAAACACCTTTGTCATCTACAGAAATCACACTCATATGGGGTATTTTCACCTGAAATATTTTCCAGAGATTAAATTTTTGCTAAGAGGCCTAAAAACAAAACCAAAACAAAAAAAGCCCATAGAACTATAGTGAACTGAAAATGGAAAAAAAGAAATCATAGCCATCTGGACTTTGATTCAAATGGGCAATGCATTCCACATTCGTTCCAGGCCATTGCCAAAAGCCCTGTGCTTTGGCCAAGTCTGATTGCTGGAATTGTCTCCATGTCTTTTTATTTCACAGTTATGTACACTGAAGCTCCATTTTTAGCATGCCACAATACAGGCTACTTTTTTGGGATTTTCTTTTGGCCAATATTTTGTGATATTCGACAAGTTTCAAAGAAATTATTTTGCACTAAATTTAATTAACGTGGGAACTGAAAGGCACATTTTTGTTTTGGTCTCATTAAACCGTATATAACAAAAATGACTTGTGGTGGTAAAATTTCTTCTGAAGAAGCACATTTTGTCACAGATGAATGACATCATAGGTCTAAGAGAAATGTCTCATACTGATTGTACATAGAAAATAACATTTAAAGTTTCAGGAAACTAGTTATTTGAAGTAAGAAACTTCAAATAGAAGTTTTGGAAGATAAAGTTGAGGACATTTTACAAATACTGGAACAAAAAGTCAAACATGAAAAAATGAGAGAAAAGAAAGTTGGAGAATTATTCCAGAGAATATAGTACCCAACTAGTAGGAATTCTAGAAGAGAGAACAGGAAAGGAGATAGAAAATTATCCCGGAAATTGTGTAATTAATGTTCCAGTACTGAAAGACAAGAGTTTCCAGATTGAAAAGACCTACTCTGCCTAGCAAAATGCAAAAAAAAAGACAAAGGACTAAAACATATGAGTTACAAAATTTCAGAGTGCTGGGGTGATAAAGATAAATCCTAAAAACTCAGAAGAAAATAATCGGTCCCGTTCAAGGGATCCAGAATCAGAATGCCATTGGACTTTTTAACAGTAACACTGGAAGTGAGAAAACAGTAGAACAATTCCTTCAAAAGTCTTCGTTATATCCTAATATTCCAGCTAAGGACTAGTATCAAAGTAAAACACAAATTTTAAAACATGTAAGGACTCAAAAATACTGCCTTTTACAGCTTTTCCTCAAGACATTTATTAAGTGCTACAAAGTAATGGAGTAAACAAGGAAGAAGACTTGTGATGCAGGAATTATGGGATTCAAAACAGAAGCAAAAGATGGTAGGAATTCCAAAAGAGACGGTGCCATTAAAAACACACAACAAATAGAACAAAGGCATGACTGGAGTATTTGACCGTCCTGTGAAAAGCTCAGTCTAGACATAGGGATTTAATTAACAGAAGAAATAGACAAAATGGTAAAACATACTTGCATCTGGGGAACCAAATTTAGGAATAGGGAGGAAATGCTTTTGTGGTAATTTAATTTTAAAACAGTGTACATATATTTCTGGTAAAAATGAAAATTAACTGTAAGACCTACCACATCAAAATGAATATCTAAATGGAATGCAGTCCAGATGACAAAGGCAGTCAAGCCTTTTGGCCCCAGCTAGGACAAGCCAGGTAAATGAAGCCTCACAGAATGCCATGCCTGATTCTACTTGGGTAGGTGTAAATCCCAAAAAACCATCTTCCCTGCACATCCCCGTCAGGAGGCAGCACGATCCAGGGGGCATTAAAAACATGGGTTCTGGAACCAGAAAGATTCACAGCTCACTAATGTGTGACTTTAAGGTAACTTAACCTCTCTGAGCTTTAGTTTACTCATACATAAAAATGAGGATAATGCTATTTGTGAGGATACTATTCATAATAGTAATTATAACTTCACAGGGGTATAAAAGCATCTGTGAGGATTAAATGAGAATGCATGTAAAAGCAAGGTGCCTGACACGTAGTAGTTATAAGTATTCACTAGTATCATATTTGTATCTCGAGAATTTTTTTATAGAGTTTCTATTACTGGGGAATTTGACAAACACTGCCATAGAAGTCTCAAGGCAGAACTCTTCTATGGCCACATACTTGCTTTTTGCTTGTGAAGATTATAATAAAGGCATAGCCCATGGGTTATTGGAAAGATCAAAAATTTAACAGGTAAACCTTTCTGCCTGCCATCAACATAGATCCATAGGCTAAGAAAAAAAATGTTATATTAAGATTTCACTGAGTCTGGAAAGCACTACAAAGCATTATCTCAGAAGAGTGGCATAATAGAGGATATTGTTTGACACCAACAGTTTGAGAGCAGCTGTAAAAGTCAGCATGAGAAGAAAAAACATACGTCAGTTCATTGAAAAGTGAAAAGTGGGTTTCAAAAAGTGTGACCTGTGGTTCATGAGCAAAAGTGTTAAGAGACAAGAACCTCCAACCTGCAGGATTGTAGCCTTAGACTGATTTCTTCTGTAGTGGAAGAGGTGGTAGTATCTTCAAGTGTAACCTTCAGATCTGGGTGGAGCAGATGCTTGCCATTCCCTACTCCTTTTGATCCTTTCTATAACCTTTTCCTTCTATTTTTTGCCTACAATTTAGAATAGAACTGAAGTTTTCATTATTTGATAAACTTTTTATATACTCCTTACTGATTTAAAAAGTTGGTTTTCATTATAACAGAAGTCTTACAAACCTCAAGCAAACTGCTTTTTATATAGAAAGTCTACCCTATAGTTGTTGGTTTGAATTGTTTAGCCGATTTTTACCCCTAGTGTCGTCGTGAAATATTTCATCCCCATTCAGATGAGGGTTCAGTCAGACGGAGATAAATGGACAAGTAGAATAAGAAAAAAAGAGGAAGGGCTGCTCAACATGGGAAAGGAGAATCTAATCAGTTCGGGTAAACTTGACTCCAAGGACACTGAAGGATTATGGGAAGCATTTCTGGATACCTGCCACATGTAAAGTTATGCTGATCTGGGAAAACAGATAAGGAGCAAGAGGGGAGACCGAAGGGGGCACTTAGAAGACAAAATCAGGCTAAATCAGCAGTCATGGGGTCATAAACTAGCTGGCTCTAATGCCATAAGGGGCATTTTTTTGTATTCCCCCACTTCTGTGGGGGACACAAACTCTGGAGTTGGGCTGCACTCTAATTCTGCAGCTGTTAATCACTGTCTTGCACTCCCTTCCTAAATGCCAAGCAATAGCAAAGAAAAATAAAAACTATATGGTTATGTGAGAGGGAATAATTGTTCTCTTTATAGACTAGTGGAGTTATGTACTTTTAGGTAGCCGTCCTTTTGCCCGATGAAAAGTTGTCAAACTGAGCAATCAAGTCAATTTCTTCTTCAACAAGGAAGGAATTGGTCTGCTGCTGCCCACACCTACCGCAAACTAAATAAAATGCCTGACGCTTTGGCAGCTTATTTTACTCCTTTCTACAAAGCCCATAAGAAGAGATGTTGAAAAGTTAATACAGAATATGCAGAGACCAGAATTTCACAGAAACACTATGAAAAGAGTATAATGGCTATTCCACATGCCTGCATCATTCAGCCAGATTGACAGTGTATGAGAAGTTGCTGCATCTCTTCCAGCTAACCAGTGCCAACATTTTATTAAATCAACATAAACAACAGTCCCAAACTATCATTGCTGCCAGCTATAGGATACTTTGGTAGGTTTCAGTCTTAGAGGAAGATGTGTTCTTCAAAATCCTCCCAAGCCAGAGAGGTCAATAAAAGTACTTGAGCAGATTAAGTGAATTTGATTTATCTTAATTACTATACATAGATTTTCCATAGGAAATTGTTAGACCACATGTAAGTCTGGCACACACAATGAATTCTTTAATTTTTCAGTAAAGTGAGGAGAGAGGTGAGTTCATTGGAAGAGAAGAGTAGGATTAAAGGGCTTTTTCAGTGTGCAGTGATTGTGTGTGCCCATCCATTTGCCCAGCCAGTTCATTAGGAAGAACTTGGTCCATCAATGGATTATCAAAATGTGTGCTAAAAACAATCTGAAAACAAATTGCAGACTGCAGGCAGAGATTTAAAGACAAAAAAATGTTTATTGGGACAAGTCTACTTGTTACGGAATTGACCTAGGTTTTAGTTTTCAGTTCGAGTTCTCTGACCAACTCCATGCCTGGCTTTGAATATCAGAGAATTATATCATTTTACAGTTGGAGGAGACTTTAGAGAATGAGAATCCACACTCGCTGTCCCAATAAGCAATGGTGTAAGACTTACTAAGACATACTTTATCAGCTACTCTATTCACAGAACTAAAGCTAATCATAGTGGTCTTTGCAAAGTGGTTTGCTGTAGATGGGAGACGCTCTTAATATTTTTCTTTTAGTTTAACAAGACGCAAACATTGCCTAAGGAGATAGATAAAGGACTGGTGTTCTTGGGTAATTGTATGGCAGGAGAGGGTTTTTTTTTTTTTTTTAACTTTTATTTTAGGTTCAGGGGTACATGTGCAGGTTTGTTGTATAGGTAAACTTGTGTCACAGGGGTTCGTTGTACAGATTATTTTGTCACCCAGATACAAAGCCTAGCACTCGTTGATTTTTCTGCTCCTCTCCCTTCTCCCACCCTCCAGTGGGCCCCAGTGTCTGCTGTTCCCCTCTTTATGTCCATGTGTTCTCATCATTTGGCTCCCACTTATAAGAGAACATACAGTACTTGGTTTTCTGTTAGAAGAGGACTTCTAGGTTAGAAATAAATGGAAAGTAAGTACTGGGGAGGGCAGATGAGTACTGAGTCAGCTGGATACCAATATCTACATTTTATTTTAGGAGTCAGGGGTAAGAGAGGGATCCCCTAAAGAGATGAAATTAGCCTGTGTTAACAGATCTCTTTTGCATGATTTGACTAAAACAATCACATCTCCCCGCAAGTGACACCCCCTTCCCTGTGCACATATGCAACCACAGTGCACTGCAGCTGGTAGCCAGGCTGGGGAGGCCCCCTGTGCCACCTTTGGAGCTGCACCTAGCACCCTAGAACAGCCATGCGGCTCTCTATTGACAAGAACATCTAATGCCAGGTGTGGAGCTGGACTCTACCATTAGCAAAACAGCTGCTGGATGGTCCTTTGGACAATTTTTTGAGCTTTTGCGGGCTAGATAAAAACCCGCTTATCTCATAAAAACAGGCAGGAGAAGGTTGGTATACACTGTGAAAGGAAAGGTAGGGGAATACTCCACTGTCACTCTGTTTCAGGATTAGGGTGTGATCATTCAGAATTTGTAACAAAAGCACTCTATAAGACCTCTAATCTCTGCCTTGTTTCTCCTGGATTAAGTGTTGGAACATGAAGCTCTACTCCACCCATGTCTGTGTGTAAAGTTTAGCCAGTAATTATCATCTGAATTCAGATCTCATGTTTTTTAGTCAGAACAAGTGATGGAAAATGCTACTAAAATAAATGATTTACATGTATCTCCTAGTGTTGGAACACAGCTGTAATAATTCTTTCAGAAGCTTTGATCCATCTTACAGTTACTCAAATAGGGAATTCCAGAACCTCATGAGGGAATTTTAACAGCTAAAATGCAAAGTTTATCTATTTCAAAAATTCAATTTTACCATACACTTTGACTCAAAATTTCCCCCAAGCATTGAAATATGTTCAGAGTTGTGTTTTTGTTTGTTTGTTTTTACAGCTAATAAAAGCCACCTGGTGGCTGCATCCTGTACATACTTCCTCTTTATTTTACGGTGTCTTTTATTAGTGTTAATCTTGGATCATGGTTGGGTAGAAGAAACACAATGGAAAGAAATCTTGCCTTAACAACTTAAGGTAGTATGAAAAAAGCTTTTCATACTATTTGGACACTAGTGATTTTATCATTCTGGCTGTAGCCTTGCTATCAATAGTAAGTTTGAGAACTACCTGTATGTCACCTAAATAATGTGTATGGATTTGATTAGAAAGAAAAATACTGTTGTTGTTTTTCCTTTCCTTGTTGGCTTACCCATTCCATCCTATTCTTTATCACATTCTAGTCTCAAGTATTCTATGAAGCCTTCTCTCCTGAATCACAGAACTTCGGTATCAATCCTGCACTTACTTTGTATGCTTTTTTATGCTCTCCAATTATTTAACGGGTGTTACTTTTGTTTCCCCTGATACTTTTAGGCTTCAGAAATCTCAAATTAATTGAAATAATTTACCTCATTTTATTTTTCCATAATTCATTATTTGTTCTAATGGAGATTTCAGTATGTTTTAATATTTCAGCCCAAATATTTTTGCTCATTGAACAGACAAATGAATCTCTGACATAGCTGGTAAAAGAGATGTGAAATTCATTCACAGGCTCATCAGGGGGCTAGGATCTATTGAACTCCTTGACCACCATGAAGTTTCACATACTGAGGACTAAACAGTGTTCATGAAAGCACTTTACATCCATATGTATTATATTTTTCCCAAAATGGAAAACTGTTCTTTACTTCAGACTACTGATTTACAACTCCTAAGTCATGATCCATTAGTTAGGGACTACCAATATAATCCTGGCCAAATCGTTTATATGAAAATTAATGATTTTGATATCCTGATGGATTTCATTGAACCATACCAAATTCTTAAAGTAATATTAAGTAAGCCACATATAACAGACACACTGAATGGCCTCAGATTAGTGCCAGTAGTAAAATTCGGCATGGGATCCTGATTTAGGAGGCCCTACATTTGATTTAACTTTGCTTTTTCCCAAAGCTAAATCTACACAGGGGTCAGGCATGGTGGCTCACCCCTGTAATCCCAGCACTTTGGAAGGCGGAAGCAGGTTAGTCACCTGAGGTCAGGAGTTCGAGACCTGCCTGGCCAACAGGGCGAAACCCCATCTCTACTGAAAATACAAACAAATTAGCTGGGTGTGGTGGCAGGTGCCCATAATCCCAGCTACTTGGGAGGCTCAGGCAGGAGAATCACTTGAACCTGGGAGGTAGAGGTTGTAGTGAGCTGAGATTGCACCATTGCACTCCAGCCTGGGCAACAAGAGCAAGACTGTCTCAAAAAAAAAAAAAAAAAAAAAAAACTAGACAGGCACTCCTCTGGGTTTTGCTAGTCTTGAGGTAAGGATAGGTTTTTGGGGTCCTCCTCAGAAGGCCCACTGATGAAAGACAGGAGTAATAAACAGGACATACGATGAGGGTAGGATAAAGAGGGCCATGCTCTCTTTCAGTGTGAAGCAATTTCCAGAAACACCTAGAATGAGTCCTAAAACAATTACAACCAGAAGCTACATGTGAACCCCATGACCTGTGATTACAGAATAAAATGCATGTTAGCCCTGGGGCACTTTACCTACCTCACCAGGCAGGTCAGATGCCCAAATGGCACTCTTGCCAAGATATTAACAAAAACTTATTTTTTGTTAGATTTATTCCAGCAATTGTTACTCAGTATAAACAGGCTCAAATATTAAAAGTGATTATTCCAACTAAAAGCCAGAATGAAAACACAAATGAAAAGTGGGAATAAGTCATCCTCCCAATCACCAACCCTCAGGGTCTCCCCATCTCCTGATCTGGCTTATAAGATCCTCTCCCACCCTGGCTTCCCATTCTGTTTCCTCTGCCTCCATCCACTTATCACTACTCATGTGGACGGAGGTAAAAATAGCCTATTTTTCACTGTACACAAGCATGCCATTTTGGCCTTCTGTGTACTGACATATACTATTCTAATACTCTCTTTCCCTATAATCACCTGGCTAGCTCCTTCCCACTCATCCTTCAAGCCTCAGACCAGGTGTCACTTTCTTCAGGAAGATTTTCCTAATTTCCACGATGTTGTGTAGCGCCTCCCACCCTGGGATCCCCTAGCACCTTGGGCATGCTTCATTCAGAGTTCTCGCTACTTTGTATAGAATACTTGGTCATTAACTGCCTCCCCTCTAGCCTTGAGTTCAAGGGCAGCCACCATGTTTATTCGTGTGTGTAGCCATCCTTAAGAAATGTCTGCTGAATGGAAATGCAAATGCAAACCTTTTACAAACAAGTTGGGTTTAAAATGATACTGGAATAACTGTATTCAACATTCAGGTCATGAGCTAATAGGTGCACTGTGAGAAGATCTAAGGACAGTCCAATTCAGAAAAAAACCACAATGAGCATTGAGAAACTGGATGCCTTTCAATGACTGTACTGTACTTTACAAGTCACTTTTTATTATGTGGAATAAAGAGCAGAAAACGCAAAAGCCAAGTTTCATAAGCACAAATTCACCTATTAAAAAGTTCAAATTAAGTGACCTTTTCTTTCACTCATTTCTTCAAATATATTAAGCCTGTAAAAACAGGCTTCCTCCTCCTCTCAATCTAAGGAAATGCTAAGGAAACAGAACCAAAATCAAATGGGCGTTTACTGACATATGCTTATTTTGGCTAAAAATCTTTTAAGAAAATCGGCAGTTGTAAAATATATCTTAAAATAGAGAACTTTAAAGAAAAACCCCATGCTTGTGAAAGAAGTATCCTTTTTGCAGTATTGGACTAGTTTATACACACTGGACTGCCTGTAGTGAATTAGATGGTGCCTCCTTTTCTCCAAAAAAGATGAGAAGAGTCTCCCTACTGTCAGAGCCAAAATAGGCTCTTTTGAGTGTCACTATCAATAACCAATTCAATTCAATCGATTGATGACAATGTGAACATTATGAAAAAAAGAAAACTTGGAACTTCCTTACTACATTTCTAGAAATGTCTAAGACCCTTATTTTTCTTTCAATAATAAAATGAACTAATAAAATGTTGGATATTTTAGATTGAAAAAAGAATCACAAAACTGTACAGCAATACGAACAACCTGGTATCAATGTGTAATAAGCAGAGATACTTAGAAAAGTCATCAGATAACACTGTTAAAGATATGTAACTCTTGTAAAACTCGATTTCATTTTATCCATGACAAAAGGTCCCAAAGCAAAGAATTGCTGTGCCTGAGACTAGTCTGTAGTTATTTTAAGTATTAACTCTTAAAAATTTTCACCTACATTGTGTCACAAGACTTTCCTTTCATTGCCCTCTCCTTTCCAGCATTTTAATTTTTTGGTGCTTCCAATCTAGTTTACATCATGCACAGTCCAGTTATTACTGATCCACAGACTTAGTATTTCATATCAATATTTGGTATCGAATTTTTTTTAAAGATGTCGTACTATTACTAACAAAACCATCTTGCCAGCAATTTTAAACCCACCAGTAATTCAAATGTTTGCAAAACATGACTTTAGAGGCATCTAGTGCTATATATAGAAAACCCAAGAGTGAAATGGAAGCTGGAGCCACCCTCAAGACAGAGAAGATGATATAATTTCTTTCCTTTGTCGTGGTTATAACTTTTGCACTCTCAGAATTTACCGGCAATAGCACTGGTGGCTTACCTTGTGTTTGGTTTCAGATTTTCTACTGTGGAAAAGGTCTGATTTGTAATTTGAATGGACTTGTTCTTCCCACTGAATGACCCATTTTCTCTGGATATAACTTCATATTCTGTAAAGCAAAGAAGCCAACAGATACTTATCTTTATTTCTTGGTTGATTTAATTGCTCCTGAAGCTAATAGCACAAAAAAGCCACTCACATAAAGCGAGCAATTGAGATTGAAGTTCTAGAGACATATTGATCTTACACATTGGCAATTTTCATATGGGGATGGTCAGCAGATGAAGGTTCCAGAAGCATTTTAGGATTTGCTCATTGACCATTTCTGCATTTCCTTTACCAGAGGCAAAGGAAGGCCTGGTAACTAGTGAAGACCCATGCCATGCCTGTGGTTGCTTTGGAAACATAGCCTTTGATTTTGTTAGGTGAGTCAGATAGTCTGCCGCTGCTGCAAAGCCCCATTTGGGGAAAGCACTGTATAAAGAGTGGTAGCTGAGTAGACATGTTCTCTGCTCTACAGGCTTTAGAATATAGTTGGGGGAAAGGCTACTGGATACATGGTACTGCTGCAGAAAACTTCTTTGAGTTGAGCATCACAGCAGCAAATAGCAAATCAAATAATAAACTCTACTTTTCATTATTTTGAACTATAGGAGTATTTTGAACTACAGTTCATTATTTTGAACTATAGGAGTAGTGGGGTTTTGTACCCCATGCCTACATAAGTTATGCTTCCTTGATTATTTTCCTTGCATTGAAAAACAAAATACTGTCCTTAAATTCTGCATAGAGGTCTGCCTAAATTTCACTTAAAGGCACATTTCTATGAACTTGCAGGGCTCATCAAAAGGGAAAGAAATTTAGAACAAGAGAATGCCATTTACACATTTGTTCATTGGACTTCCCTGCTCTCATTTGGGACTTAGCTTAATGCATGTGATGAGTTGATGCAGAGAACTACAAAAAGATCCAAAAACCCAAACAATAAACCCCACTCAAAATCAGCTCCATTAATATGAAGAAATAAACAAGTACCAGGCATCAGATAAGGTGAAAAGGCTGCCAAAGTCTGGCAATTTATATTAGGGATTTCTGCTATTAGCACTGAGTCCAATGGTGTGAGATGAATATTGGAAATAAAATAAAAAACTAGAACAACCCAGATAGACCCCAAATCACCAATTCATATTTGGGGAGGATTTCTTTTTTTTTTTCTTTTTTCTTTTGAGACAGGGTCTTTGCTCACTGCAACCTCCACCTCCTGGGGTCATGCTATCCTCCCACCTCAGCCTCCTGAGTAGCGCACCACTACACCCAGCTAATTTTTTGTAGAGACAGGATTTTGCCGTGTTGCCCAGGCTGGTCTTGAACTCATGAGCTCAAGTGATCCACCCACCTCAGCTTCACAAACTGTTGGAATTACAAGCGTGAGCCACTAGGCCCAGCCTCAGGAAGATTTTTAATCGCATATTTAAAAAA
Organism: Colobus angolensis palliatus; assembly: GCF_000951035.1. Lineage (NCBI taxonomy): Eukaryota > Metazoa > Chordata > Mammalia > Primates > Cercopithecidae > Colobus > Colobus angolensis. The sequence goes on from NW_012123454.1 coordinate 136,745, forward strand.
CCCCAAGAGGAGGAGGATTTTTTCTGAACAATTTTGTATGACTGTTCTTCCAAAAATTAAAAATGAAACTAGAAGACAGTGGCCATGGTTTCTGGATAATATCGGTGCAGCTATTAAAGTACTGATGACTGTTATCTAGTACTGTCACTGAGACTTCTTTTTGATCCAAAACTCACTCTCAGCTGGCTCTCCTAACAGACTGAAAAGGGAGAGGGGAAGGGAGAGAATTCTGAATTAAAATCTGTCCATTTTATATTTTTTTCCTCAGCTGTGAAGGGATATTTGTTAGAAAAAGATGGAAGGACTTAAAATGCAAGTAAATTTGATTAAAAAAAAGAAAAAAAAGAAACCAAACAGCTTAATGGAAAGAGACAAATTAAGCCACTTGTCTTGAACTTGATCTCAGTCTTCCCATCCATACAATGTTAATATCTCTTCATAATACTGCTTGCGGGGATTAAATTAGGTACAGGTGGAAAGTGCCTGATAGTATTTTTCATGGATTTTGTTCAACAGGTGGTACCTATTATTATGCTGCTTTTATTATTATTTATCATCCTTGAGTTGTGGTTTGAAAATGACTAGAACGGGATTAAGATTCCAATAGGAAAGGTTCACGTGCTGCTAAATCACCAAAAGAACAATTTATATGACACTCCAGTTGCTTATGCACCAAAGCAACCACCTTCAAAAAGCATCTTTGGCTTGGAACATTCCTCATCAACTGTATGACATTCTTCTTAATATTAACCCCGCCTGTTAGTGGTTGAAACATCTATTGCATGTCTTCTCTGATTTCCATTTGGCTCAAGTTTTAACAGCTGATTTAATTTTTTTTTAATGGAAGATCAGAATTCTCAAAATGGATCTAGAAGCTTCCTTCCTAATTAAAAAGAAATTTAGAATTTCACAATTCTAGCTTTTGAATATACATTTGTCTTGCGCTTTGTAAATATATATTTCCCATTTTTAATCCTTTCAAATGCTAATGCCTTTTCATAAATCTACCAACATTACAAACATTGCTCCTACCGATAAACATTAACAATTTCTAGTTTATGCTGCATATTCAAATATCTTATTTAATTTTCTCCTCAGGATAAATTGATAACAATGAGGATGATTATTATTACACCTAAGGAAACTAGGCTCAAACAGTCTAATTTTATACACAAGTTGCATATCTAAAATAAAGCTGGTCTGGTATTTAAATCTATGTCAGTATGCTCTTGGACTATCAGATTATGAGGCTTATAACTAACAACTTGAAGTGGCCCGAGGATCCAGACTATGGCCAATTTTTTGGGTGTACCTTTTTCTACTTCGGTATAGATGGGACATGTAGAAGCAACTGAACCTGGATGTCTTCACTGGAGGTGAATATGTGTCCCCATCAACTCAAAGAAAGAAGCCAACTCAGGCAGAAGAATATAGTTCACTCTATTATATCTCAGTACCTTTTTGTAAAGTCAATTCAAGTGATATAATGATTAATCTCTATATTATCTGAGCTGCTGGTTTGTAAACAATTGTGTTTGAAATCAAGTGGTGTTTAAGGGAACACTAAAACAAAATGGAATGAAAAACCAACAGGATTTTAGGGCAAATGCTCTAATGTTTAAATATGGACTAGGTGAACTATGGTTAAATACGAACTTAATTCTATTTAGGAAATTCTGCAGCTAAAGAGATGTGGTCCCTGTCCACGAAAATTGTTATAAATCCTCTGTATCATGTGACAGATCTGAAGCTACTCATTAACATTTAGTAACAGCATTACAAAAGCAGTTTGGTTAGATGGATAAAGTATACTGTATCCATGATTTTTGAGATTAAACATTTATACAAAAAAAGGACAATTCTTCAGCTTTAAAAAGTTAAATCATATATTATGAATATATCCAAGTTGATATGTATTCGATAATTAAATGTATTAGATTAACCAGTTCTACCTCAATGTTCCGTATCCTTAAGGCAAATGAAATTTTATAGATCATTTAGTTTCATGAGAACTAAGCCTCAGATGATCACAGGAACCCCTTACTAGCACAGTATATGAAGAGTTTTATACATTTTAATGGATGTAGATAATCAATACTGACAGATTAATTGATTTTTAGATATCGTAGTACCTATTAGTGCAGTCCCAAGGAAAGAAGCAGGACTAGGCAAATCTCTAGGAACCATGGGTAGTAGTGGGTTCTTTCTCAAAACAAAGGGTAGCTTTGCATGAGAAAGGGAAACTCACAAAACATGGTAAAGAAAGCTAGTTAAAGAAAAAATAAGCTGCTTACACTGGAAGTTGCCCAGATCCAATTGTTCTGTCTGAGGAGACATAGCTGCTGTTTTCCATGTACAGTAGGAAGTGTTTTTGGCAGATCCTGAGTCCCTGCATGCTCTGCCTGGTCCTGTGCACTGCTCCTCTGTCTTCCTGATGGCCTCTTCGTTGACCCCCCTATTCCCTGCCTGCCTGCACCAGGTACATGGCAGGAACTTGGGTGGCAGATATTCACCTACTATGCTATTTCCTATATCCTCTAGCTGATTTAGCTTGCTAGTCTTTTTTCCTCCTCCTTGTTTGACTCTCCTCTTCGTTATGGAGAATCAAGTTGCTGTATAACAAATTCAAAGAGTGTCTCGGGGTTTCTTAGTTTTCATAATCATTTTTAGAGGAATTGGTGGGTGGTAACAGAATCAAAATTTCTTAAGATGAGCAGAAAATTGATCAGGAACAGAGTTTTTGTTTTTATTTATGCTAAGACAGTTGAAGTAACCTTTAGTCTGCTAGAAAGTTCTAGGTCAGGCCAGGAGAATGGCGTAAACCCAGGAGGCGGAGCTTGCAGTGAGCTGAGATCCGGCCACTGCACTCCAGCCTGGGCGACAGAGCGAGACTCCGTCTCAAAAAAAAAAAAAAAGAAAGTTCTAGGTCAATTAGAAATTGGGTTGGTGAAAGGAAAATCAGTTTTAAATTAATCAGCAATATAATTTTCTTGGTAATGAAGGAGTAGCTTCTTCATCCTGGTGTGAACAAGAGTTCTGAGAGGAGATGGAATGAATGCGCCTGAAGAGATCTAAATGAACAGGGAGCCCATAACAAGGACAAAGATGATCCTTACTCATCCTATGACACTCTTGACAATAATGTACCTTAAAGGCAGCAAAACTGCTAGCTTTGGCTCCTCCCCAGATACACGTCACATGCCAATGCCGACCCAGGGTTCCCCACTCCCAGGGTATCTTATTACCAAAGCTTCCCACCATAACAGTCCTCATGCCATGATCTTACCAGTGACAGTGTCATTTAGTGGCTTTTCCCAGTCCAAGATGACAAATGAGGGGCACCCTTCCACGGTGACCACAGTGAGGTTGGTGGGTGGGTTCTGCGGTGGGCTGGTGGCATTCCCCTCTGTGGCATCCTCTTTGGGGAACCGTTTGACGGAGTCAGTAATGGAGCAGGGACTGTTGTCAGGCTTTTGGAGGTATCGCACATGAGGACCTGTGAGAGAGAGGACCCTTGACATTTAACATTTTGTAACTCATGAAGAAGATGGAAGTGAGCTCATAAATACAATTTGAGGACATTTGGTCTCATATTATAAGCAGATGGTTGAAAGCCATGATGTGGATGGTTCAAACTAGGAAAATTCAAAATCTTTCCTCTGAGACAAATGATATAGGGTGGTGTTGATCTACTTACTGAATAGGTTTAGCTTATGCTAATATCCAAAAGTAATTTGATCCCCTAAGCATAGTTTAGAGTTCATAATTTATGGGGCACTGGGTCTTACCTCAGTAGTGGGAAATAATTAGCTCCATACTAAACACAGTTCTGGTCCCACCCAATAAATTTTAAAAACCAGACTCAAAAGAATCAAGGAGCTTCAAGTATTTTACTGTATCCCAGAACAAAACTCAAGAATATTCTAGGAATAAAAAAAAAAAAAAAAAATCCAGCACCTAACAGGTAAAATTCATAGGGAAATATTACCTATAATGAGAGAAAAATCAATCAATTGAAACCAATGCAGATCTCACATAGATGTTAGAATAATCAGATAAGAATTATAGTTATTACTATAATCCATATGTTCAAAAAGTTAATAAAGACATGTATGATATTAAAAAGGACCCAAATCAAATTTCTAGAGATGAAAGCTACAAGATAAAAGATGCATTGGATAGAATTAATACCTATAAGATAATGCAGAGTAAATGATTAGTGAACTCAAAGACGTAGCAATAAAAACTATCCAAAAAGAGGGAGAGAAGATAAAAATTAAAAACAACGAACATCACTGAGCTGTGGGGACCATTTCTGGTGGTCTCATATACATGTAATTGGAGTAGTAAAGGTAAAGAAGTGGGTGGCAGAAAAAAATATTTTAAGAAATAATGGTCCTAAATCTTCCAAATGTGATAAAACTTCTAAATCCATAGAGCCAAAAAGCTCAAAGATACCTAGGAACAACAAAAATGTAGAAAACTCTATGCTGGTCATCATCAAGTTTCTCAAAACAAGTGATAAAGAGAAAATCCTTAAAGGAGGCAGACAAAAAAAGACACGTTATATACAGAACAACAAAGATAAGGGTTTTGGCAGATTTCCTACTAGGAAGAATGCAAGTGAGAGGCATTGGAGCTGCATCTTCAATTATTGAAATAAAAGGCATCATTTAGAATCTAATAAGTAGTGAAAATACCTTAAAAGCAAAACACTTTTTCTCAACATACAAAATCTGTAAGGATTTATTTACCAGAAGACCCACACTAAGAGAAATATTAAAGGAAGTCTTTCAGATAGGAAGGAAACAATGCCAACAGAAATGTGGAGCCACACAAAGGGATGAAAAGTGCAGTGACAGTAAGCACACAGATAACACACACAATGTTTTTCTTATTATTCTTTCTAAAAAAGTTTACTGTTTAAACACAAATAAAAACTCCTTACTGTAATGTGTATAACATGTGAAAGTAAAAGGTATGACAATAATAGTCCAAAGGCCAAGAGGGGAGCAAAGCTATGCTAGTGTGAGGTTCTTATATGTGAGATTGTATATTATCACTGGATGGCAGATTGTGATAAGTTAAAGATACATGCTATAAACCCCAAAGCAACCATTAAAATAATAAAACAAAGTTACAGCTAATAAGATAACAAAAAAGATTAAATGAAATCGTAACATACTCAACCTAAAAGAAGACTGACAAAGAGGAAAAAAGGGAACAAAGAATAGATGGGAAAAATAGAAAGCAAATAGCAAGATGAAGATTTAAATGTACCAATATCAATAGCCATATTAAATGTAAGGCTACACACACCCAAAATAAAATGCAGGCTGGGCATGGTGGCTCATGCCTATAATCCCAGCACTTTGAGAGGCCGAGGCGGGTGGATCACTGGCAGTCAGGAGTTTGAGATCAGCCTGGAAACATGGTGAAACCCCATCTCTACTACAAATACAAAAATTATGGGCATGGTGGTGGGCACCTGTAGTCTCAGCTGCTTGGCGAGGCTGAGGCAGGAGAATCACTTGAACCCAGGAAGTGGAGGTTGCAGTGAGTCAAGATCACACCACTGCACTTCAGCCTGGGCGACACAGCGAGATTCCATCTCAAAAAAACAAACAAAAAAACCAAAACTATTCTGAATAGCTCTATACCTATTAAAGAAAGTGAATTCTATTAAAAATTGATACACTGAGTTTCATTAAAATTAGAAGACACACAATGGGAAAAAATATTTTCAAAGTATGTATCTAATAAAGGTCTTGTATCCAGAAAATATAGATTCTCAAAATTCTACATTAAACAAGCAACTCCATTTTTTAAATTCAGCAAAAAAATTGGAAATAGCAAAAAAGATATATAGATGGCAAATAAGCACATAAGATGTTCAGTGTTATTATTAGGTGGTTGCAAATTAAAACCATAATCAGATACCATTACACACCTACTAAAATGGCTAAAATAAAAAAAGACTGACCATACCAAATGTTGGTGAGGATTTGGAGGAACTAAAACTCTCACCTCTGCTGACAGAAAGGTAAAACAGTACAACTACTTTGGAAAACAGTCTCTTAAAATGTTATACACACACTTATATGCCATGTAGCCACCCCCTCCTAGGTATTTGTCCAAAGGAATGAAAGCATATGTCTATACAAAGACATGTACATGAATGGACATAATAGCTTTATCAGTAAAAAAAAATTGCAATGCCACGAACACATTTACTAAAGAAACAAATTACTGAATATCCAAATAATAGAATGCTAGTCAGCAATAAAAAGGAATGGACTACTGATATACATGCAGCAACATAGATGACTCTCCAAATATTTATGCTGATAAAAGAAACTTGACAATAAAAAGAGTTCATACGGTATGTTTTCATTTATATAAAATTTCATAAAGTACATACTACAGTATGGCAGGCCTGTTGTCGTGTAGGCACTGGGGGGTTGAGTGGGAGAATGAAGAGAAAGGGATTGCAAAGATACATGATGAAACTTTTGGACATCATATATGTGTTATTATCTTGATTGTGATGATGATCTCATGGGTATATGCATATGTTAAAATTCATCAAATGTTACATTTCAGAAAAAAATTATAAATGCAAATACTGGGCTTTATATCATATCTCTCCTACTGTGGTAGACTGTTGTTCAAAACTATTCTTTATGTCCATAGGAGAAGTATTCTTCCCAATCCTTGATTTGAACTTGGCTGTGTGACATTTTTTGGCTAATGGATATTGGTAGATATGACACAAAAAGGAGCTTTAAATGTGGTTTTGCATTTGGACACTCCCCGTCTTGATTTTGCCTTGTTATGAAAGTGGCTTTCCCTGGGTCATTGTTGGTTGTTCATCCTGGGAATCAGAGTAAACACATGTGGGGTGAACCTGAGTCCAACTCACAAGAGGCCCAGTTGTACCTGCTGCTAGAAGCAGAGCCACTAAGCTAAACACATCCTAGATCAACTGACACCAGTTGACTTGCAGACACATGAAAAATAAATCCTTATTATTATAGTAAGCTACTAAGATTTGGGGTTTGTTACACAGCAATAACTGGCTGATACACCTACCAAAAATAGCCTTTTCAAATGTGAGATTCACAGCCAATCACACATACCTTTGAATCTTGGCTTCCCAAGGGGATCAGTTTCTCTTGTTGGGCTTGAGCTAAAGTCAGTTATATTTTCTGAGAATGGAAAATAATGAACAATTTTGGCAAAAGATAAAAAAGCTTCACAATACAATGAAAACGTTGCAGACTAAAGATACTCAATATTTCTCCTTGTAAACTGCTTGCAATTTTGATTTTTTAAAATTACACATATTCATCTACAATATAAGGCCTTTAGCTGTGTCCTGCTGCAAGGTGTTCTTTAGTGTGAGTAATGAATTACAAATTATAACCAAGTGGTTAACATGCACTAATAACTTAAGGTATGTGGTGTTAGTAATAATGTGATTTAGTGGTAGCATTAGGTAGTCTAGATCTTTTTATGAACCAAAGTTAGGCAGTTTCTTCTAGGTCTGCTAAGGGAAGGACAATACTCTATAAGGAAGTGTTGAAAATAAGCATAATTTTAAAATTAAGAACAACCATATTAATAAAATGGAGTAAAACAGAAGACCTCAAACTGAGACTCCCCCATCCCCACCACCATTTAAAATCTTTTGCACCTCACAGCTAAGTATCCAGTGAGAATGGATTGCCATACGAACCCAGTTCTTCTCCAGAGGCAGGAACTGTTGGTTGCTTTATATCTGTCGCTATTCTCTCCAAGGGAGTTCCAGTAGGTCTGAGTGTTGACCTCAGGGGTGGTATGGTTATTGGGCCTGATGAAATGATTCCTGTAATGTAGAGCCAAAGTAGTCAGGCTTTACAGGAACACTGCCAAATTTCTATAAACATTTATTCAGTAAATGTTTTTAAGCACTTATCATGTGGCTTGGCACTATAGACCAGCTTTGGAGAGAAAACAAGACCTGATTCTTAGTGGAGATAGATGTGTGAGCCAAGTATATCAAAGCATAATTATAGATGTTATGAAAAAGTACTAGATAACATCACAGAGGGGCACGTAAGAAGAGGGAGTGGTTATGTCTGTGAGGAAAGATGGAGGGTTGTTGGGTTGCATCGGGCAGAGAAATGCCTTCACAGAGGATGTGCCAATAGAGGAGAACTAATTAGTAGGTAGAGACAAGAGCTATATTATAGACAGAGATTATAACAAGAACCACATCAGGGAAGCACACAATAGCCTGGTGTTTTTAACTTGAACGGGTACCATAAGAGCTGAGAGTGGAGGGGCAAGGAAGGGCAGATCATGAAAGAAGTTGAATACCATGGATTTGGATGTTATTTTTAGGGACTGAGTCAGTTGTGCAGGCAAGAGAAAGGAAGGTGAACTACAGCAAAGGCAGTGGAACTGGATGGAAGGGGTGGACATGAGAGCTTTCAGGGAGACTCAGTGGCAGGCCTGGAAGATGGCTAGAGAAGAAGGAAAAAGATTCCTAGGGTTAATGTCCGTGATTCTGGCCTGGTGGCCAGTGTAGTGCTACCCTGATTGCTATATTCAACAGTTACTCCTCCACTCTTTTTTTTGTTTGAGATGGAGTCTGGCTCTGTCGCCCAGGCTGGAGTGCAGTGGCCAGATCTCAGCTCACTGCAAGCTCTGCCTCCTGGGTTCACATTCTCCTGCCTCAGCCTCCCGAGTAGCTGGGACTACAGGCGCCCACCACCTCACCCGGCTAGTTTTTTGTATTTTTTTTAAGTAGAGACGGGGTTTCACCGTGTTAGCCAGGATGGTCTCGCTCTCCTGACCTCGTGATCTGCCCGTCTCGGCCTCCCAAAGTGCTGGGATTACAGGCTTGAGCCACCGTGCCCGGCCTGACTCCTCCACTCTTTAAACACTTATAAGTCCCTAAAACTGGATCCATCCCAAGGTTCAGGCAAGTCTGGGTGTTTAGAGTCGAAAGGAGACTAGATTGAATTTTATGTTCCACCTGGAAGAAGGAGTCACTCTTGGGCAATAGAGAGTCAAAGGATACGAGCCTGTCCCAAGGACTATGGCCCGGCACGGAATCAGGGCTGAGTAGTCAGATGGGCCTCTGGCCTGGCCTCCTGGGATGCATGTTCCTGACCCTAGTGGGTATGAGCCACAATAAGAGGTCAAGCAAAACCCAAGAGAAGTTGCACTGCAGTCCACAGGGCTTTTCAGAGTTGGCAGAGTCAACCGGAAATGCTGGCATAGCATAGCATTTTCATCCTGATGAGGAGAGTGGGACTCAGAAGCCTGGGTAGATCTGGAGATTGAGGGCAAGTGGCACATGTCACATGGCAGCCCCAGACTGTGCCCACAGACACATGTGAGAGCCTCAGAGGACTCCAGGAAATGGGGCTGGAATTCAAGATACACTTTCTGTGATGCTAATCAGGCCACATCTGTCCCAGTGCCCTCAATTATTGCTTGGCTCCTCAGTGCGGCTGTTTCCCTGGAGTGAGAGGTGAATGGCGGAGGGTGAGGGTGGAGAGCAGGGACTAGGGTTCATCTCAGAAGTGGAATGTGCTTACAGTTCTTCTTCAGGCTGGGTGGGCTGTACCAAAGCTACATTTACTGACAGGAGAGAACCAGGGTTTGCATGGCAGGCACCAAGGCCATCAAACTGCTCCTTAAGGCACACAGCCTCACAGCATTGCTCTGGAGCGGGCCCCCAAGTGGCACACTGAGGCATCACCCTGTGGCTCATCCAGTCTGATCAGCAAGCCGCTGGAGCTCAAGTCACAGCTGCCCCAGGTTACAATAAATGGTGAAGCCCAGTCTCCTAGCAAGGCCATGTCACTGGGCCTTGACTCAGATAGGCACCAGAGGCATAGGCTGCTTCCTCCTTCAGCCGTGGGAAAATGACCTAGAGTTCACTGTGTGCATGGGACATCCTACAAGCTCCAACACAATAGCCTCCTTTCATCCTGTGAGAACAGTGACACTCCCTCCCTTTCACAGCGATCCACATCAGTTCCATCTTTCACAGCTGTTTTAACACTTTATCCCGATTCCACCTACAAAATATTTAGGAAGTAGCGTTCTGGAGAGAAGGAGGAAAGATGGGGAACATGCTGCAATTTGCTGGCAGGTCCTAGGTGAAGAGCCCTGAGTATGAGGTAAAGCTTCCGTCTGAACTGAGTCAATTTTACTCACTCAATTTCATTCCTTTTTTCACTTCGTTATTACTTATCAAATATCCTGTATGTGCTAAGCATGGGATTTGGTTCTGGGAATTCAGAGAAAAGAAAACAAAGACTTTGTCATCACAGAGCTCACAGTCTAGTAGGGGAAGAGAAGTATGCAAACAAACAGGTCTGAAACAATTTTCTGTTTGCTCTAACAGAGGTGTATGTCAAGGACAAGAACAGAGAAGCAGTGCCAAGACGACCTTGAGGAGTTAGGGAAGGTTTTTAAAGAAAAGGATGAAGTCTGAGTATCCCCAGCCTGGAAAGGATCATTCTATAGGGAGGAGAAATGTGTGTGCCCAGGCACGGAGTAAGAAGCAGCTTGCCTCCAAAACATATTCCTGTCTTGTTGCACAGGCTAGGCCTTTCAGCCACCCTGAATATTTTAGTCCCAAATCTTCCCCTGAGCACCACAATACCAGGCCTGGCATGAAGGCTGTTGGATAGAAGAGCTTTCAGTGGGACATACAGGATTTTATTTCAGGAGACAGAATAAGTCAATGACAAGTCATCACATGTATTGTTCCCAGGGCCTTGGCAATGTACAGCATCTTGTCCAAAATCATCCATTTGTTGAAGGGCCTGAGTCAGCTTCAATCTAGGCTCCAAGCACTCAGACATCTAGGAAGCAAACTTGCCTATATGCAGAGGGATGGTTTCCTTCTTTCAGTCCAGGAGTCAGGTTATAAGTCCTGAAAGCCATCATTTACAGTGTCTAGTCTTCAGGGCCAACACAAACGTGTCACACACATCAATAGTGTGCCTGTTGCTAGCACACCAAGAAGAGTTTACGTTGGCCAGTAAAACCGAAATCACGGCGGGAGAAGGAAGTTACATGACTAACGCACCTGCACTTCCTGGCTTTCCAGTGACATTATTTGGTGGTAAAGGTTTTCTTCGTGGGGGTGTAGGTCTGGGTGGCAAGGGTGGGCGGCGAGTCCCTGGGATTGTGAATAAGAGATTGTATTTTAGATAAAGTCATTACAAATATTCACTATCGAATAAAACACAGGGTTTTTAAAAATAAAATATAATGTTTGATAATCAGTAGTTCAATGACAGAGAATAGATTCTACAGAAGTGCACACAAATAATATATTCTGATATTCCTATAAATTAATGTTGGTAATGTACCCAGGGACAACAAAGCACTTAGTATATAGAAAACACGTCTTCATTATAGACGAATATACAGTTGAGCCCTTCATATCTGTGGGTTCCCCATCAGTTAATTCAAACAACTGTGGATGGAAAACTTTTTTAAAAACCACAATAAAAATAACAATACAACAACAGCAAAACACAAAATACAATATAACAACTATTTATATTGCATTAGGTATTATAATAATCTAGGGATGGTTTAAAGTATATGGGAAGATGTGCATGGGTTATATGCAAACACTATATCATTTTATACAAGGGATTCGAGCATCCTCAGATTTTAGTATCTGAGGAAAATCCTGGGACCAATCCCCCATAGATACCAAGAGATGACTGTACATAGGTATACCTACTTTTGGAAAGGCTATATACACGTATGGAATGTAACATCTTTCATTTTCCATGTAGACTTAATAGGAGCACTTCTGAACTTTATTATCCTCAGCTGCCTTTTATTTTGAGCCTACAATTTCTTATGCCATTTTAGTTTTAAATTGTGAAAGCATAGATTTTCTCCTTTTGTGGGTGTTTCACTCCATTCTCAGCTCTATTATGTAACTGTCATTAAAACCCTTTAGAACTTCTCAAAGACTACATTGAGGTAACCCTGATGGCTGGAACAAGTCTGTATCTGTGGGGAGCAGACTCACTGTGAACCGTGGTGGTAGTTGTGTACCGCACAAAGACAGTGGCCCAGGAGGTGTAAGCGGGGGACAAAGCTTAGCACCTGCTCTGCTCATCCACTTATGAGCTCTCATGCAAGGCTGCCAGCCCAGAGGAAGGGCATTGCTTTTCTCATTGTCTGCCTAAAGGGTGGGGTCAACAGGCACCTTTTCATAATTTGCAGAAAGGTTGGCGAGGTCAAAGGTGCTTGGAGAAGTCCACTTTAACCCACATTTTAAGTCTTGTGCTATAGTTAAACAATTTATATCTTTTTTTGGTATAATATATGTTGGTTTTAAAATCTCCAAGAAAAATTGTCAATCCAGGAAAATGCCTGATATACTAGTAAGAGAAAGACTCTCTCTCTCTCTCCGTGTGTGTGTGTGTGTGTGTGTGTTCAAGAGTGTACTGGTGGTTGACATTAATAAAAGTCCTTATTCAATCCAAAGGCATTCTGAGTCACCAGATTCATACTTTTGCCCTATTACATAGAGCATATTCTTAAATCAGGAACATAAGTAATCTCAGGCAAAAAAATATTGTAATAAATTACACAAGAGCAAAACTTAAACACCATCAAAACTGGAAACCACAGTGATTCTGCAGCATGTGCCCATTATGGCCCCTCAGAACATTATAGAAAGTAATGATTAACTTACTATCACAACGGAAGTGCCTATTAATATTTAATTTGTGCATGGAGCACTTTTAATTCCTCCGAAGATAATATTCCAAATGTTTTCCTAGCAATACCCATGCACTGTATGCATGGTTCTGATACTTTGGGGGCTGTGTGGATGTTGCTGTTTTTGCCACAATAAATGATACTGCAGTTACCATCCAAGTTTCAGAGCTGAGCTGTCATAAAAGTCAGCATATCATCCCTTACCTGGCTTCTTAGTGGGGTGGGGAGAGTCCACTGATACATTTCTATCAGCACCTGATGGCTTGGGTGCTTGCTTGACTCCTATGAGCAGAGACAATGAAAGGGAGTAAACATATATTGAAATAAAACATGTTCCATGGGAACTTTGTAGAGTTGTCAGTAATAACGTACATTCTTTGCAGAGCAGGCACATTGGTGTTTTTATGCCAAGACATTTTAACAGGCTTTTACTATCTGGCTATAGAAAAAAATAAAAACCCTACATTCACTAGCTGTGATGTTTTCTCTGTAGAATTAGCATTTCATGGTAAATTGCGGTTTTGTCCAAATCTTTCAAGAAACTCATCCTGCACTGCCTTACTGGGTGGTATTGCCTCACCAGGTGGGATTTCATTTATGGTAACTGGCCACCTTTTGCCAATATTCATCAGTACAGTTTGTAATTCAAAAAAATTTTTTTTTTCTTCTAATCCCTCTATGCCCATTAAAAAAACCCACACCTTAGAATTCCAGTGTGTTTGGGTTTATACTTAATAAATTGACTTTAAAATTATTCCTGGAGTGGCATTAGCTATGAGACTATTGAGGCCACAAGTGATCTTTTGGGATTTGTAAATTAGCCCTGGGCAGGCCAATAACTCGAAATTACTGTTTGAAAGAAACTGATTTGAAAATCACGTTGTGTGTTATTTTGTCTCCTAAGCCCCTCAGTAATCTCGTGGTTATGACTAGCCATTTGTCTAAATACCCAGGCTTGGACTTTGGGTAGCAATTCCAAAGGGAACTAATTAGGTTTTGTCATATTTTAAAAATTATTCTTTTATATTATAAAATAATCTTCCTTGGTTTGGGTGACAGTATTCATTATAAAAGAATAGAAACAGACATTTTTAGAAGTTCAACAATAAAAATCACTTCAGAAATAATGACCTGTCCTAAAAAAGAATTCATACTACTTTGAGGACCTGACTGTAATTTACATATTAAAAAATAGGAATGAAATGTTTACATTAATATACTAGTTAGTACATTAACAATGACAGCAACCCTGTTTTGAGGGCTCACTGTGTTCCAGAAACTGTTTGGGGACATTATATACTCGACTCCATTTAATGTGTGGGCAGATATATTAAATATACAGCAGAAGCTTTGCTTCCCCAAAATAAGATGACATTTTCACATTAATTTATGACATTCAGGGGATGAACCTAATATTGCAATCCCACATCCTCTGCTGCTTAAGAGAGAAAATATATAAAATCATGGAGAAATTATATACGGAATCATGAATTAAAGCTTATTTGTGGTTGGAAAAAAAATGTTTCTGGGGGCAATGACTTTTGTGACTAATCCCATAGGCAGGCCACAAGCAAATGGTTCATTAGCCTTCTTCCTGTGTCTCACTGTCAGGGGTAGTGGGGAAGGGAAATGGCTCATTTGAGTGGTTACTCCGTGAACAGCACAGGGAATTGAAGAATACCTGCATGTGGGTCACTGGGTAACTTGGCTTGCCAAGGTGTGATTTACCACGATTTCTCCAGGGTAACAAAAAGTTTTATATACTCTAGAAGGCTAGTATGCTGTTGTCTTGAGTAGACCCTTCTTTACAGCCCTTTTCCAAATCTTCCTGCTCTTGAAAACCAAAGTATTTTGATCCAATACTGTGCCAGTGCCTTACATATTCGTGATTTGACTTAATCCTTACAACCCTGTGTGTGTGGAATACAATCTACATCCCACAGATGAGAAAACCCAAGGCAAGGGGAGATGAAGCAATGTGCCCAAGGTCTCACAGCTAAGAAGCAGTGGGATTCAGGCCTACATATGCCAGGATCCAAAGCCTATCTCTTCAGCACTAAGAGGCAAAGCACAGAGTACTTACTGTCCTCTGATCATTTTCTCCCTGCTATTCATCACAGTAACTCTGAGTGAATATATTTCTAAAGCCCTCTACTCTGTCTCTTGGGTGACTTGAGCTGCCACCACTGTGTGAGGGCTAAATGGCCATAGCTGGCAAGCATGTGTTATCCAGTCATGCCACGGGTGTTTGGGACTCAGAAAACAGTCCAAGACTGACAGCAGTCACTGACCAGGCATATCCAGATCCACCAAGTCACAGGGGCTGGTAGGTTAGAAATCTAGGAGCTCTAACCTAGAGCTAGGTTCCCACACGTGCTTGTAATTTCCTACCTCTAAGCTTTTGCACGTTAGTTGCTCCATTTAAAACGCCCATTTTCATTCTTATCACTTTTAAGATTTTGCAGAGTTACATTACACATAAGACCAAAGATACACATTCCCTAGTCCTCTTTTTTTCATCCAGGGAGGAACTGGAAGAAACGAGCCATTTTCTATGTAGGTGGAGACAGAGGCATCATATTCTTATGATCCTTAGATCTAAGTTCCCAAATCAAATAGAGAATCAGCTGCAAAACTGGACTTTCTCCAGCCTTTAGAAATGGATAAAAGCCAGTGGTGCCTGAAAGCACTGGGAAGGGCCATGCAAAAGGCAGCTGTGTGGCTCACTGGAAAGATCTGGGGACAAGAGACTGAGCTCTTGTTCTGGACTTGCTCTCTTGCACCGAGGTGCGGTTTAGGCATTTCACCCGGGCCAGAACCGGAGAGACTAGAGAACATCTCTTGCCCTGGGTCAGAGGACAGCAAATGAAAGGCCAAAGGTAGCAGAGAGGCAATGGGAAGAGAAAGGAGAAAATCAGTAAGAGATACTGAAGAGAATGAATTCTCAGGAATTGGCACCCAATTAGACAGTCTGGCCCAAGCTGTGACTTCTTTTTCCCTCAGGCAGGATTAACCAACACATCTTCTGAAGGGCAGAGTCAGCTCTGTAAGCACCAAGACTTGAGCCTCAGAATGAGCCCCCAGCTGCCATATGGGAGTCCTCCAAAAATCTCTGGATTTACATAGTTCACCCCTCAGCAATTTATCATCCAAAAGGAAGTAACAATTTGGGTACTTTTAACCATAGTAACAAAAACTTTGCAAACAAACAGGGTAAACTGGAAATCAGTTCTTAAATATACCAGTGACTTCATTCCCTGTGATCAAAAAGGGGTGATATTTATGGATGATTGGTTTCTGCGCTCCTGTCCCAAATCTTAGCACCTGGCTAAAAAGCCAGGGGCAGGGAGCCAGCAGGCTGGAAGATTTAGTTACAGCCCAGAAAAACACATTCCTCAGCCTGAGGGGCCTGGATTCTCGTGCAGCACACTCATGTGGGGGCAGTAAATCGTGGTTCCCTCATTAGGGTGTAGAGAAAGGAGTCTAGGGTTCAGGTTTTTAACAATATCTGCCAAATCACATGTGCCAAGGTGGTTTCAGAATTATGCTTTGCCTGGTATATGATGGGCTTTCAATAAATGTTGGCTGAATGAAAAAAATAGCTGCACAACTTCCCTCAGGGAGAAAGTCAGAGAGATTGTCTAGCACTGGGATTGGCAAACTTTTTCTGTGCTTGCTTTCATAGCACAATGGCAGAATTAAATATCTGTGAAAGAGACTGTTTTGCCCACAGAGTTGAAAACATTTATCCTTTACAGAAACAGTCTGCCAACCCCATGCTAGACAAGAAATATTTTCACCTTTGTGGGCCATACTGTCTCTGTCACAACTATTCAACTCTGCCATTGTACTGTAGAAGTACCTTTGTACGCAATACACATTGTACACGGTACAATGTGAAAGCTAGTTGTGTTTCAATAAAACTTTATTTACAGAAACAGGCAGTGAGCCAGATTTGGCCTGTGGGGCTGTATGGCTTGTGTGTGCATGGCTTGTTGCATCTCTGTAGGCAGGTCTCAAGGAGATTTTAATAGGTAGGACACATCAGCTAAGCTGAGACATGTCTCTGGAAACCATGGAAAAGCAGAATGCTAGAAAAATGACCCACTTTAGATCTCAACCTCTGGCAGGCTACTTTCTAACCTTGGGGTAGAGAAATATCTATCTACACATACAGGTATAAAATACACATACGTCAGGTAAAATATAATGATGTTGTGAAATAAGATATACTGGGCTCAAGATATTCCTGGGGCTTATGGAATCACGAGATTTTTATAGAGACCTCAAGAGTCAAAGGTCTGTAGTCTTTAGGCCTCAGAATCTGTTTTTCTTTTTATAAGCCTTCTAAGGGCACAACTTTAAGTGGTCTAAAACTATAAATAACATGTCCTATAGGAATTACAAATTAAAACCACATTGAGATACCACCTTACTCCTGCAAGAATGGCCACTATCAAAAGACAAAAAACAATAGATGATGGCGTGGATGTGGGGAAAAGGACCACTTATATGTCACTGGTGGGAATGTAAATTAGCACAACTTCTGTTGAAAATAGTTTGGAGATTCCTTAAAGAACGAATAGTAGAACTACCATTTGACCCAGCAATCGTACTACTGGATATCTACTTAAAGGAAAAAAAGTCATTATATGAAAAAGACACATGCACATGTATGTTTATTGCAGCACAATTCACAATTGCAAAGATACGGAACCAACTTAAGTGCCCATTGACTAATGAGTGGATAAAGAAAATGTTTGGTATATATACACCACGGAATACTACTCAGTGATAAAAAAGGAACATGACAATGTCTTTTGCAGCAATTTGGATGGATCTAGAGACCATTATTCTAAGTGAAGTAACTCAGGAGTGGAAAACCAAAAACTGGATGTTCTCACTTAAAAGTGGGAAGTAACCTGTAAGTACACAAAGGCATACAGAGTGATATAATGAACATTAGAGACTCAGAAGGGGGAGGGTGAGAGGAGGCTAGGGATAAAAACCTGCAATATATTAGGTACAGTGTACACTACTCAGGTGATAAGTGCACTAAAATCTTAAATTCACTGCTGTATAATTCATCCTTGTATATCCATGTAACAACAAAACCTAAAAGCCATTGAAATAAATTTTTAAAAATAAAATTAAAAAGAGTATGTCCTATAGATCACAAACACTTCCTTTATCAACTAATTTTTTTAAATGTGAAATATCTGAGTTGAAAACTTCAGCAAGAAAAACTATAGGAAAATGTATGTGAGATGGATAATAAAGATAAACATTCTAAGATGTCAAAGTTGAACATGAAATCAGTTAACACAAAAATGATGCATGAAAAGAGTCAACAGAGGCTGAAAGTAAGTGTGGATGTGACAGTAGAATTATGTCAGAGAAGAAAATAAACTTTTGTGTACAGCTGCATTTCTATAAAGAAATCTGATCGAAACTATGCAGAATCAAAGGAAGGTGGACTCAGGTAAGTCTATAACCTGGAGAGGAGAGATTTTTTAAACACTTGTTCCTCACCAGTTTCTTAAAGTAGTATTCTCTAGGCAAATATCTGAGAGTTGTTGTTTTTCTTAATCATATGCTACATAGATAATCATGTTATCTATGATTTCTGAATTTTATGCCATTTACTTCTTTTCTTGCCTACTGCATTGGCTAAACATTCACTACTATATTCAATAGAAGTGGTGAAAATAGAAATCCCTGCTGTATTCTCCATCTTAGGAGAAAAGTGTTTAGTCTTTCACCATTAAGTACAGTGTTAGCTGCAGCTTTTTCTAGTCCATTGCCTTAAGCACTCGGCCACAACTACTGCTGGTGTGAATTTTGGCAGTTGTAGCTTTTTCACAGATGCCCTTTATCAGATTGAGGAAACTTCCTTTTATTCTTAATTTCCTGAGAGCTTTCATTAGGGATGAACTGAAAATTTTGTCTAGGTTGTTTTGTGTATCTACTTGGATAATCATGATTTTTCTTCTTTATTCTGTTAATATGGCAAATTACACTAATTTGTTTGAGTGTTGAGCCAACCTTGCATTCCCAGGATGAATTCCAAATCATTCCCAGGATGAATTCCATTTGGTTGCTATGAATTATTGTGGCTGACATGGAGATGTACTGCCCAGATCTCCATTCAGTGCTCTCTGGTTGAAGCTTACTCTGAGGGAGATGATAGCTGGATGCTGTCTGCTGACCTCACTCCCTGCAGGTAGGCAGCAAGTCCTTCCTTGACAGGGGATCCCAACTGACAAATAAAAGAATATAGACGAGGCACAAAAAGTTTTGGTTGGGCATGGAGGTGAAGTAAAGAAAGAAGAAACAGTGAGCTCAGCTTTGTCTACCTGTGCCCACCAGCCCAATTTCTCCCAACAACTGACAAATTAAATTGAAAAAGACCTGCTGTATTATTCTTCCAAAGCTAAGTTGGATAAATTATTATAAAGTTGACTTTATGTATACAAGAAGGTAACAGATACTCATTTGTAATACAAGTGGGCTTTGGAAAAATATTTATATTGTTGATAAGCTAAAATATAATGGTTTGTTTCCCTGAGAGATAATTGTATGTTCCTAGTAAGAATCAATATTATAGTGAAGGTTACTAGCTTTTTTTTTTTTTTTTTTTTGAGACGGAGTCTCGCTCTGTCGCCCAGGCTGGAGTGCAGTGGCGCGATCTCAGCTCACTGCAAGCTCCGCCTCCTGAGTTCATGCCATTCTCCCGCCTCAGCCTCCCGAGCAGCTGCAATTACAGGCACCCACCACACGCCCGGCTAGTTTTTTGTATTTTTAGTAGAGACGGGGTTTCACCGTGTTAGCCAGGATGATCTCGATCTCCTGACCTTGTGATCTGCCCTTCTCGGCCTCCCAAAGCGCCGGGATTACAGGCTTGAGCCACCGCGCCTGGCCTGCTTGGTTGACACTTAAGTGCTTCCTTTTGTTTTTACTTATGCCACTTTCAAGGAATTATTTGAATATTAAACAATTTGTACCCGCCTTCCTCCCAAAAGGATCTGAGAGAAGGTGGCTCTGTTTACAGCCAGATTGTTGATGTCAATCTGAAAAATTGAGCACGATCTAATCCCACAGTTGGGAAGAATTAAAAGAGTAGATGAGCACAAATAGATACTGGGATGCTTTCTTGCTTTTCATGAGTCACGAATTTATAGTGTTGGCCTCATCATTTGGTTTGAAGAGAAGTGAATTCCTAGAAATTCAGAGACTGTAATAATCAAGTACAAAAGTGCATTCTTAAACAAAGCTAAATAATTTTTAGACTAAATATCTCTAGGTATTATTCACATCTCTTTTTCATTAGAGAACTGTCATGGGTTAATCAGATATATATGCATTAAATAAATTCTAATTTTTTTATCTAAGCAAACACAAGAGTTATACTACTAAAAATATTTAAAGGGAATAATACAATTCTGTGTTAAGGCATCTAAATAACTACCATTTATCCATGAAGTTGGGTGTTTGAATATTTATCAGATCAGTATCCTAGTTTTTCTAGCATAATACTTACTCCCATAGATCTGACTAGATTAGAGCTATGTTATTTAAGCTGAATGATTTGAAAACATTAATGACTATAACCAGGGTAACCAAATGCGAATTGCTCTGATTAAATATTTCTTGTTTAAATTTCATATTTCAGATTGCTAACAGATGCAGTTATTCAAAACCTTTTTAATGGTACTTGTTAAATTATAAACTTAAAAACCAACTAATTACAGTTCAAAGACCAGTCTGTGTATAAAAAGTATTTTGAAATTAGGGGAAATAGCTGTTTTTACTGTTTTCACTCAATTTATACTTAATCAGGATCTTTTTAAGAAGCAACATTATATATAGTAACTAGTAGACTAGGTTTAGAAAAGTGAAAAAGTCTTCACTATTTTTAGAAACATTTGAAGTTTTGATTTTGGAATGAGTTATAATTTTCAGTTACAGAGTTACTAAGAACTTTAAAAACTGGTAAAAAGGAAATTAAAATGTGAATTCAACAAAATCATGAAAATTAAATAACACTTTTAGTTTTGACAGGATAAAAAGGAAATACATTTGTGATTATTACCTGTTCCCACTCCATTCCCACCGGGCATCCCACTGGGTTTGGGCCTAGTAGGTCTTGTAGTTGTCCTATTCAGAACTAAAATAAAGTGAGATATAAATAGTTCATTTTCTTATTGAAAGTTTGCAGCCAAGAAAAACAAAATATCTCAGAGAATTGAAAGTCATTTCACTAGGCAATAAAAAGGATGACTTACCAAAAATATTATTCAGAATATAGAAACCACATTCTTGTATAAAAATAATACACTTGAATTTGAAAATAGAGACCTGAGTTTGTATTCTGAGGTGATCACTGGGTTTCAGTACTTGACTTGAAAAAGTAACTGGCAAGGGAATCTGTAGTCCGAAGTGGGAAATACCTTGTTTCATTTATAGGTATCAGATACATTCCAAAATGGAACTGAAGAAAGATCAGGACTACATATGTCTAATGAAAAACCAAAATCTGAAGTGTATTTGTCAAGGTCTCCATTCAGAAGTTGGAGTCTTTCCACATCCTGTCGTGGGAATCCCTAGGTACAGAGGTTTTATTATACTAGTCCTTTCACAAAGTCCATTGTCAAGCACAGAACTTGAGGGAACCATTTTCCTTTCTTTCCTGCTCAGGAGAAAGTCATAGCCTTACCAAAGTCTCAAGAGGTGACCTATTTTACTATCCATCTAGAAGACTCTAAGGAAAAGCACTAAGTGTATTGTGCTTAGGTGAGAAGCTCTGAAGTCATACTGCTCATCTTTGATCCACTTTCTAGCTCCTCTCTGTGCCTCAGCTTCCTCAACTGTACCTCACAGGGTACATGGCCAGTGCTCGGTCGTTATTAGCCACGATTGTTACTGTTTATTTTTTAGAAATGTTTACTATCACCAGTCTCACATTAAGCTCTCAACAGCTATCATGACACACAAAGTCACAGGGAGATACACATGGTTATAAAAGATTTCTGTGCCCAATTATCTTTAGAAGTTGGAAAATTATAAACAAGTATATGGACTCTACCTAAACCAAAGAATATAAAATTATTGTTCTAAAGATGTATTCACCTAGAATATTCATTCTAAGCAGGTTTCATCATTTGGAACTTTAAGACTTCTTAGAATTACAAAGAAAAAGAAAATAAAACACCAGTGTTTGGTCCAACTTGTGCCTCAGCATAAGAGTGATTTACATGAACTAGATCAACCCCTGCAAGTTAACTTTTTTTTCTGAACAAGCTCCTGTGAGGGCAATCCTAGGACCTTTGGAGAATTTAGTAAATTTAACATATTTCCCAATATATAATTATAACTTTATTTTTGCTGTTTAGAACTTGCGATATTTTTATTCTCTGAAGGAATCAAGTAAAAATGTTCTCCTAGAACAAGAGCTTTTCTATGCTGAAAAGGGACCATCTTTTCTTAAGAGAGAAAGAATATCTGAAAGTAAGTATTAAATAATATCATGTCATAGCTAACTCTATGCTACCTCTATAACTGTCAGGAAAATCGTCCAACACTATTTTAAAAATACTTTTAAATCAATAAAATTTCATAGTGATCTCTGCATCTGATTACCCTTAAAATCCTTAGTCAAGTCTTGTCACATATATGGATTCATCAGTATCTTTTCACTTATCCACACAGATCAGAGTCCCTGTATGTCTTTTATTGCAATGTAAGGATCCCCTTTGGTGTATTTGGCTGTTTCAGTCCATTTCCTATCTTTCCCTGCCTACTGATTATTTAAGTCATCAGAGAAACAACTTACCAGGTCTGATGTGTGGCTTGTCAGATGTTCTGGGTCTCACAGTAGTATAAAACCTGTGTGGCGCTGAAACAGAGGAACATTTTATATTTAATAAGCAACAGACCAAAGCCTCCTGAATGGAGATTTAGCATCCTAGGGACCAACAACTCATACACTTTGCCTGGACGTATAAAGAAGGTTCAGAAAATTCCCATTATGCATTATAGACTTCATGCTAAAGGAAAATAAAAGAAAATATACAAGACTGAAAATTAAAGATGCACATAGAATGAGGTAGCTCATTGGTAAGGTGTGTTAAGGATTAGTCATCATTTTGTCCCTATTTTTCAAGAGCATTCGTTTTACCAGATGTTTGCTTAGCATGATAAACCCATAAGCCATCCATCTGTCTGTTCATCTGTCCATTCATCCATCTAATCTCTCAGTGAAGAGTCATTGTGAAATATTACTTTGCTAAAGAAGTCAAACAATCTTAAAGGTAAGAAGAGAAATGAATGTTTAGGTAGGTAAAGAAGAAAGAGTAGGAGTATGTGGTCTCTATCGAATGGCCTTTGCTCATGAACCTGAAATGAGTAAGTATTCACTCGGTGTCATCCAAAATGCTGTAGAAATGACAGAAAATGACATCTGGTGCCCTGCCTTTCAAAAGAGGACAAGCAAGGAACAAAAACTCAGATAATCCCTGGGCCAATTATCCAGGACCTGCACAGAAAGGCATCCTAATGAAGACTTGCTGAATGAGTGAATAAGTGGGTGACCACTGTATGCAGGCACACTTGTGAGAACCTGCTGAAACACTAATGTATCCTAAGGTTTCAAGGTAGACATTCATCCCGGAATTCATCTATTCCATGCTGCTCTCCTTCGTCCCCACTTCCCCATCACATACTGCCTCCTGCCACCAGCTTTCTTCATAATGTTTTTGGAAAAATTTTTTCCTGTAAACTATGTAAGTAGATTACATCGTTTTAAAGATTTTATTCACATATCAAGTGGATATTTATATAGCCATAAATCAGCAATGCCTTGCCTAGTAAGTTAAAAAAGTGTGCCTATGAAATAGGTTACAATGTAGCTCATTAATAAACTTCCAATGTAAAGACTGTGATGAGCAGAATTTTGTCGTACTTCAAGCCAACAACAGCGGACACGTACTGAAATTCTCTATAGGTTTAGTTTGGGCCTTCCCAAGTGTAATAACCACAAAAATTAATTCTCACAGACCCTAAAGTCCCTGATGATTATCTGCAATTTTTTTCTTCCAATTTTGAGATGGTGGGATTCCCTCTTAACCTCTTAACCTATTTCATCTTTCCATGTAAATCCCTTTGAATGTTAGGTTGCTTCTGCTTAAAAGTAAGAATCATAGTTCTTGTCTCATTCTAGAATATATATAAATTTTAAAGCTTTGGACTTTAAAAAAGTCCAAAGGAAAGAGATTGAGAGTAGACCACAGAAATAACCAGCACTACATGATTTCAAAGCCATGGCATCTGAATTTTTGTTTTAGTTTTCTCCATAGTCTTCATTTAAATCTAGAAAGAATTTTTTAAATAAAAGAGCTGAAATATAATTTCAGTTTAGGTTGTGAGTTACTCATATAGCTCATCACCAAACAATATATGGCCTTGAGAAAACTGCCGCAGGGTTTCAATTTTAAACATAGAAAAAGAGCTAAGGATATAAGAAAAAAGTCAACATATATAAATATGTTAAGACAATTTATATAATGATATGAGATCATGGATATACTCCCAATAACCAGTGAAATTTATATTTAATACAGTATTTCGAAGGAATTTGATTAAAATTCCATATATACTAGTAATGGTGACACAATATTGATATTCTCTTTAAAGTAGGAAAAGGCAAAACAAGGAAAGAACAGGCCTGTGATCTTTTATCCTCATTCTGAAATCCTTATTATCTCTAAAAAGCTGAAATCTTTCTCATTTGGCAACACAACCCGTGTGGAATGAGAGTCTTTATTTATCCTGCTTGTTGTAAATATTTATGTATTTTGTGGTAAAAACAGATTGATTATGAGAATCCAGCTATCTTCCCTTAAGCCAGAAATTAAAGAGATTTGCAAAAACATAAATAATAAACATACAGAAATCAGGGTGGAATAGAGATGTATCACAACGGAACATCTGTTCATTGTTGAGGCTGGTGATAGAGATGTGAGAGGGCTGTCATATTATACTTTAGTCTTCTGTGTATGATTATAAATAAACAGCAAATAAAAATTAAATGAAGTAATTGAATAAAAGTTTAAAACATAACAAAAAGTTAAACCATACAAACAAGTAAAAAAGATTTAGAAAATTTAAAGGAACTGCTCTTTACCATAGTCTTAGTCATGTTTACTTGGAGTAAATGTGGTCCCAGTGACACATGTACTTTAAAATTAGATTTCTTTCATTATCATTTCCTCTTATTATTAAACCTCTCTCACCAACTTTCCCCCTCAAATTAGAACTCATAATGGGCAACATAAACTTGTCTTCTAACTCCCTAAATGTTTGCTCTTTTTGGTCTTATTTTTGGCTTTCTACCATCCGATAGAGGCAGAGATGGGCAAAAGTGGTCATTAAACAACAACAACAACAACAACAACACAATATTAGAAGTCCACAAGTGTCGGCCGGGCGCGGTGGCTCAAGCCTGTAATCCCAGCACTTTGGGAGGCCGAGACGGGCGGATCACGAGGTCAGGAGATCGAGACCATCCTGGCTAACACGGTGAAACCCCGTCTCTACGAAAAAATACAAAAAATTAGCCGGGCGAGGTGGCGGGCGCCTGTAGTCCCAGCTACCCGGGAGGCTGAGGCAGGAGAATGGCGTAAACCCGGGGGTCGGAGCTTGCAGTGAGCTGAGATTGGCCACTGCACTCCAGCCTGGGCGACAGAGCAAGACTCCGTATAAAAAAAAAAAAAAAAAAGAAGTCCACAAGTGTTATAACCTAAGTAGGATAGTAGGATAGAAGAGTATAAACGGGAAAATGCTTCTGAGTGCATGAAGATGAGACAGAGCTTTGTGTAGGTGAGTTCACTTCCCCGAAAGCAGAAAATCACAGAGAAGAAATAAAAAGTAGGACATCACTTCTCTGGATGTTTAAATATTGTCATAATTTTGAAAAGTGATTTTTCCTGTTAATAGCTTTTTTTCTTATGAATGTGTTTCATCAAATGGGGGAAGAAGAGAAAGTGAGAAAAAGAGAGAAGAGAAGGAAGACGACCAGGAGGAAGTTAGAGAGGGAGCAGGAAGAGGAAGATAACAGTTATTATTTATCAGATATGGAAAACGAGGCAAATGAAGGTCAAATGTGGGGAAAAAATGGGATCTTCCACTCTTAGAAGCATCAACTGGTCAACAATACATTAAAAAATGTAAGTGCCAATGAAAGAACTTGTCTTGCCTACGTTCAACTGATATTCATATAAGTATTCAGATTTGGCTGATTTCTTTCACCTATAAAATGACAAAAAAAATCAAGTAATCCACTGTGATGAGAAATGACATTTTGAAAAGAAAATTTCTTTCCTGATTAAAAGCAAATAAGGAAAAGTTATTCTCCAGAGGTGGGGAGAGGATTACCCTGAGTTGTCTTTGCCAGTTCAGTTGTTCGTGGAATCTTAGTTGTGAAACGTTCTTGGGTGGATTGGTCTGTTTCTTCTGGAGAAAACACAGTAAGATTGGCTTGTTTTAAATAATTACCCTTATGAATATGACCAAAAAACACGTACTCTTTTCTGCCCCATACAATAATAAAAGGATAAGTTGCATTTAGAAATACACTCAGTAATCGCAATAATTCAAAGTTAGTGGTACATTTTAATAACTCTCATTTGTGATATCTGCTGTCTTACACTATTATTTTAATGATTGTTATAAGGATTTCCAAAAGCTTTTAGCTCAGGATCATTGTTTCATTAATCTAGTTGTGGCTATTCTTGGATATGGCTCATGTATGAAAGTCTCCTAGTTCTCTCGATGTATTTATCTCCTTCATGTTTCTTCCCTGCCCATAAATCCCACATGTTAGTTTGATGAGCTGGAAAGGAAATATATCATATGAAAAGATGTGTATTTATATCACATAAAACAAATATTCTATTTTTCTCATGTGAAAATCAGAGTATATGTTTGACATATCAACACAATCCTCTTGACAAAAAAAAAAAAAAAAAACAGCAATACTTCCATTCCCATGTTACCTTGAAATCACACATCATACAGACCCAGCAAATTACACTGTTCACTTTGCCTGTACTGGATCCAAGGAAACACTTGGTATAAATGATACACTGCTATCTTTTTGTTTTCTGTCCTGCTTTTGTATTCTCTTGATTCTACTCAAGAAATATACTTGTGATAATTGACAGGTAATGATTCTGACATGAATAAACCAAGACGCATTAGAAAAACAGGGAGTAGAAGTTAAATAATTAGCATATTCAGTAGTGGTTTTTGAAAACCACTTTTAACTTTGCCATCATGGGTGACATTGATTTTGCAGAAATAAACTAGACTAGATGAATATTTGATTAGAATATATTTGCTCACTCAATTTTAATTTTTTCTTCCAAAAGGATTTTATTTTAAAATGTGATCAGTTACTTTATTTCAGTAGATACCCACAAAGGATGGATTATTAGAAAAGGAATGAAGGCAGGTCAATAGGGCCTCTGATTTAAGTAAAGCCATGTGGGATGCAGTGTAGACAGGAGAGAGACGCCAACAAACACAAGCCAGGAACTCTAGCTTTTTGGTTCATTTTCAACCAAGGGGCAGGCAAACTGGAGTTTCCACACAGTGAACACATTTGTGTTGAACTCCTTGAAAGCATGTTCAGTTCATCCCAATGGACCTTTCCAACCTACCCATCCTTGTTTCTCCAGGCAACTACCTGCTCATCAGTTTAGTCTAACTGTCACTCCTTGACCTGTGCCTTTTTCCCATCTATCTGTAACTTGAAAGAACCATTTGCATCTTTGACTAGTCAACTCTCATTCCAACTTAAAGACCCAGTGTAAATGACCCTAATCTGAGAGGCCTTTCCTTATTTCTCCAGGTTGTTTGTTCAACATGTTGCTCTTTTCTCTATCACACTCATTGTAATTAGTGTAACACTGAGGTTAATCCTAGGCACTCTGGTGGCTGAGTGTGTAGATTCTAATCCTGGCTCTGACACCAGCTGTTTCACCTTGGCCAAATTTTTAAACTCTCTATGCCTCAATTTTCTAATCTGTAAAATGGAGCAAGTAATAGAACTTATCTCAGAGTTACATGGCCTAAATTTTAGAAAGGCATGTAATGTATTGAGTGGCACAGAGGCTGCAGTATTGGAACTAAGTCCTGTCTTCATATTAGAGCGTGAGCTCTCTAGGGTAAGGACACCTCTTTAAAAGTTTCTTCTTAGAACTGCATCACTTAACTGCACCGAGTAAAGGCTTAATAAATACTAGATAACTAATTTTTCTTCCCAAATGCAGTTTAAAATACAGAAAAAGCAACAGAAAAGAACAACATTGACTTAGGAACATTTTTCTTTTTAGAATACTTAAAATTTTTAAGTATTCTAAATCACAATCACCAGAACCAATTTAACACATCTTAGATGTATTACAACATTTTATATTGAAAATCAGCATACATATTAGGCCAAATACAGTGTCAGTGTAAAAGTGTTGAGTGAAATGAATTTTTAAATAACCTATTATTTAGAAACAAGCTATGAACATAATGTATTATGGCTACTCGAAGGGAAATTCCTAAAAGGCAAGCCCTCCTTGAACAAATATTAAAACGAAATTTACCCAGAATGGTCTGTAGTTCCTCTTGACTAGGACTTGGGGAAATCATGGGTATAAAAGGGATGCCTCGTGTCTCTAGAGGAGCTGCAAAAAGGAAAGGACCACGGTTGTAAATTTTTAGATTCAAAGCCAGCACCAGACCAGATTGGTATTACATGAAATTCCTTCATTTGAAATAGCAAAAGGAAAGAAGAAAGTTAAATGTGCACACAACTTTCGGAAAAATGACTGTGGAATATTAGAATAATGGTTCTCAACTGTTTTTCCACCAGGACATACAGTACATGACATTCTATTCTTGAACCAATCCATCAGAATGGCTGGTTGAGATGGGGTGTGCGTTAGACACAGTCCTTGTCTCCTCCATTCAAGAGAGCATACAGGATTACAAAATGTGTGAGAATATCATTGTTGGTATCATCTCCTTGAGTCTGCTTGAGCTCAGTTTAACAACTCACTGGAAATTTTTACTATTTTGGCCAATATTGATAATTACTTGCAGTATCTTTCAAACTTACCACATGCTAGTATGTTACATTACAGCTGAGAACCACTAAACCAATGGAAATTGTTAAACGGGCACCATTAGTAAACACAGTGGACTCGTATGGAAACATGGAGATAAATGAAGTAAACGAAGATGGATTCAGTAATGTCTTGAGGTAGTCTTCAAAGCAAACCCATTACGACAGTGAAATAATGGCTTTTCTATTTTGGAAAGAGTAATAATAATGAGAATGAAATGATGAAATGAATTGAGAAGAAATGATGTTTCAACATGATCATTTGAGAAAGGCCTGCAATCTTGATGGTAGCAAAGAAAACAGAGTTGGTTGATATGGGAAAACCATTACCTATTGTCTTTGGTGGCTCAAATCTAAAGGTAACAGGTTGCAGAACTATGCCAAAAGCAAACCAAAGGAACATATTTATGAGAATTACTACCTGGCAAAGTCAAAATAGTTTCTATATTTTTTAGATACATTGATCTAATAATTTAAATGTTCTCTAAGAATTATAATAAATAAGAGAAAATTCTGCACATTAGATGCTAATCAGAGAACTTAGTTTAACTAAAACTTTGAAGTTCTCACTTTGGGGAAAATTTTGAGTAGGCATCTACTTTTTTTTACTTAAAAGTATACCCATAGTTGTAATGTAGCTACATTTACATTTTGAAAGGATATAAGAGTTGGCTTAGTTAACAATGGTATTGATAGTTTCAGCATGATCTACTCAATGAGCCTATGTACTATTCCCTCATTTAACCAAGGAAAAATAATTCAACCCAGATGATTCAATCTACCCAAAAGAAATATGCATTTTATACCCATATTTTTCTCTGAATTTCTTCCATATCACAACCTTTAAAAATATATTTACTTCAAGAATTTTGTTTTTGAAAAATACACTTCTTAGCCAGAAGGATGAAATAATTAATTTACCAGGTTCGCTCTGAGAGACCTCAGTGTCTGGTTTATGAGGAAGGAGCACATCTTTTGGAGCTGAAAGAAAAAGATTATAAACACTGTGTATTCTAAATGTCCCAACTGGAGTGAGCTTAACCCACAGATAGAAAAATCCCAGAAAGCATGAATGAAGCAAAAGTATTTTTACAATGGTTAATGACCAAAGTTGAGAAGATGCCTGTTTTCTTCAAAATGGAAAAATGTTACCATGCAGGGAAGGTTCTGGTGGCAGTGAAACAGAAATGAAGTCAGTCACAGTTCATTTTGAAGTCTTCCTTGAGGAAGAGGAGGAGATAGCTAACATAATTCAACAATGAGGTAGAGCTCCCTCAAGTGGCTTTCAAAATAGAAAGTCAGGTTTTGCACAAAGTAGTTAGCTGCTGTTTGATATTCATGCGTAAAGTCCACTAACAACAACAAAAAATATATATCTTAAAGTATAAAAATGGCTACAAATCGAGGGAAACAATAAGAAATGGAAAAATCTTGAATATGTAAGAAGATAACACAGTCTTATTCTAAATGGCACTTACAGTTACTGGGGGCAGAAAATGAAGCAAAAGGAATCAGCTAGTCATTAGAAGACACCACATGTAAAGTTAATGATAGTACTTATTACTTAGTAAATGATAGCTGTTGCCATTTTTGTCTTTTTTAGTGATGTGGCTTCTAGTATATTAGGTGTCAAGCATGCTTGACATAAGCATATGAAAACAAAAGACAAAAATATCAGCTGAACAATAGGCCTACTGGTATATGCAGTCCCTGAAATCCAGTATATTTTGTAATGTTTTAGCAAAATTAAACAGTAGATTGGAAACTTGGTACCATATTTCTCAGTGGGGAAAATAGTAGGGGGATTTGCCTATTTGTTCGTACCAGATTTCTACAACAAAATCTCACTCCACAAATAGTGTAAAGTACTTCAACTCAGTTTCCCCACAAAGAGGCCCTACCTAGACCTAATCTCTCAATGAAAGGTTTTCCTACCACGCTAAGCCTTTCATACATACCAGTACCTTTTTGTCAGGCAGCGTAATTTCCTTGCATCTTATATAATGCTGGAAAAAAATTATGATTCAGGCTAGAACTCTGCCTTAGAAGCAAGATGAAGAAACCTTCTTTTTAAAATTTTATTTTATGATTATGAGGTGGCCAAGCACCACTTTACCGTTAGTGGAGAAATAGGTTATATAAAATGAACAATCTCTTTTTATTGTTTTTGGGAATCATGTTTAATTTGCATGCCACATCTGTTCTTAGACTACGCTGCTAGGTATTAGTGAAATTACAGTTGTGAAAACTGGTGCACTGAACAGAAACTTGACTCAGAACTTCTATGAGCTAAAAGGTAACATCCAAGGGAATTTGAAAATATGGATTGCTTTCTTAAAGAGAAAAGAAAACTTTAAAAAGGTTAATGGTTGATAAGGTAGAGAAAGCCCACCACAATAGTGAACATTTTGCCTTTGCGTGTAGTTTTTTGGGGGATTTAAATAGTAAAATATAAGAAATTTCCAGCTGTAAATGAAACAAAATGTTTATCTTGAGGCTGAAGAAGGCACTTTGATTTAGCTCTGTGAAGGCCATGAATATTCAAAGCAGCCTTCAGTTTATAAATAGCCAAGTTAGTTACAGTACTCCACCAAACAAAAAGGAGCTGGGATTAAGAAAAGGAGAAGCTGAGAAGAGATGTGGTACTAATAAATCCACCATACTGTAAATACATTATTCACTGCTGCTCTAGTTTACTGAGGAATTTAGGCTGGGGTAATGTGGATTCCAGCTGCTAAAATTGGCACTTTTCTTTTTAACCATGAAGTGATGATTTAATAAACTGCCATAGCAGACTTCCTAAGCAGGTGAAATCAGTGGAAAGGAAAGAAATAGAAATATTTACAGGAAAGTAACATGAATCATTCTCCTACTTGGTCAACTACAGCTCCAAGAAGTTCAAGTTGTTTTTTCTGTTTCTCCGATGTGGCATTCCTCTGTATATTAAATTGAACAAAAGCACGATCCTGAAAACCTACATCTTTCGTGCTGGGAGAAACTCATCAATGAAAGTAATGACGACAATTTTCTGAGAAAGCAGTTTTGATTTCCTTATAAGAATATTTACTATTATTATAATTTTAGATTTAATTATATTAACCAACTCCATTTATACTACTAACCAATCTGTCTTTGTTCAATAAAGCGTGCCACTCCAAAGAAAAGTCGAACTAACACAAGACAAGTAGGAATGCACAATGTCTATCATAGACAAATGTAAATGAACGTGCATGAATGTTTTGATAGAGTTAGAAAATAATTAATGTGTTTCCTCTTGACAAAGTTAGAATATGAAGTCTGCAATAAGGTTTACCCTGGCAATAGGCTACCAAGAGACTGATTCTCTTAGAAAAGTAACACGTATAGACTCCATACCCTATTCTATTCCTTTAATCTATACTCTCCATTCCTTTATTCTAACCTTGTACCATTAGGTCCAGTCTGAGAGGAAGCCCCGTATGAGGCCACCTGCTGGCTTTCCCTGTGCTCTTGGACCACTCTCCCTTCCATCTCATTTGAGGCCCTTTACTTTCCATTATTTCTGTTATATTTCTATTTGTCCGTGTTTTCATTTCTCCATGAGTTACTTGCCCTCTACCTACAAAACAGCTCGAATGCTCTAATATCCTAAAAAAAAAAAATCATTCCCTTGACATGGCTTCTCCTTCAAACAGTCCCTCTCTCCTGCTCTCATTCCTTTAATAAAAAAACTATATATCTGCCTCCGCTTCCTCACCTTTTAGATGTATCTTCTTCATCCACTGTGGTCCAGCCTCCACTCATTTCCTGCAACAATGCCTTAATCATATTCTTAAGTCCAGAAACTCTGAAAGTTGAGTTTTTTCTTAATTTATTCAATGGCAAAACATAACTTACACTGATCTAAGGGCTATTTATAGGTTTTAGTTCTTCTGCTTGGTACGACTATTCATACTGCTCACTGAATACACATTAATGTTTCTAATCAATGGTATATGTACTCATGTAAGTTTCTAAAATCTGGAAACTGCTAATTCTGAAGCATGCAGCCCAAAGGTTTCAGAGAGTGGGATTCTGGACATGCACGGTCAAGCTGGCAGCCTCTTCTGATCCCTCTCCTTCTCATTGCCACTGCAATGCCATTGCCAAACTTCCTTTCTTAGGCCTTTTCCTGCCTCATCTCCCAGCTCCTTTCCTGGTTTTCTCTTATCTTTTTTGACATCTGGAGGCTCTTTTTCCCCTGCCTACTCCTTAAATATAACTATGCTGCCTAAATATTTGATTTCTGGCTTATTTTCTCCATCTGTATTTTCTCCTCTATTATGTTTTCCAAGATTTAAGAACTATCTAGATGTAAACAAGTGGCTCCTAAATCTGTGCCCCAAATCCTGACTTCTGTTTAGAAGTCCAGAAAACATTTTCAACCATCAGTTACGGTCTTCCCACCCAAAGTCCTACTGGCCCTGCAAGCCTAGCATGTACACACCCATCTTTATTACCCTCTCTGTTCCCTGTCTCAGTTAATGGCATTATTATCTACTACTTGCCCAGTCTAGGAACAGCATTGCCACCCTTCTCTCCATAACAGCATTCAGTCATTCTCTAGGTCTTCGTAGTTCCATATACAAAGGCATTTCAGCATTATTCCCTTAGTTTCCTTTCTACCACAATTAGTTCAATTTCTCAGACTTATCTTCTGGATTGTTGCAAACCTACTAAGTGATTTCTGGCAATTTTTTTTCTTTTTTTGCCAGTTAATATTCCATTTGAAAAAATCACAGCCATCTTTCTAAAATACAGATGTAATTATATCACTCCCAAGATTACAAAAAGAAACACACACAATTTTAATATCTCCTAATTGTCTAAAGAAAAAATTTTTGAAGTGCTTAGCATAACCTAAAAGCCCTCAAACATATGAATCCAATTTACATTGTTTTCATCTCTCAATAATCTCATCATATGGTTAGCAATGTAGTCATTCCAAATCATGCTGTTTCTCAGCTATACGGAACATGGAGTCTCGCTCTGTCGCCTGGGCTGGAGTGTAGTGGTGTGAACTCGGCTCACTGCAAGCTCCGCCTCTCTGGTTCACGCCATTCTCCTGCCTCAGCCTCCCGAGTAGCTGGGACTACTACAGGCATCTGCCACCACGCCCGGCTAATTTTTTTTGTATTTTTTTTTAGTAGAGATGGGGTTTCACCATGTTAGCCAAGATGGTCTTGATCTCCTGACCTCGTGATCCACCCGCCTCGGCCTCTGAAAGTGTTGGGATTACGGGCATGAGCCACTGTGCCCGGCCTGGAGCACTTTTGATACCTCTGAATCTTTGCTTTCTCAAAAATCATCAATAGCTACTTATCTATTAAAATCTATCTTAAAGTTCATTTTCTTGATAATACCTTCTCTAATTCATACATTTAGAATGTATTACTTTTCTGTTATTTCATTTTTTGTTTATATCACTAACCCATTAATTACTGAGATTTGGCTTATTTTATAGTTATTGATATTATTCCTGTTTTCTCCACTGTACTATGTTGGGTGGTAGAGATCATATCTAATTCTTTTAATCCCTAAGCATAGAACCAGGCAGATAGATGGCAATCAATGTTTGTTGAATTGAACATGCATTAGTGCATTTTTTTTAAAGAACAAATATGGAAAAGATGGGCAATTCCCATGAACCAGCATTGTACTTTGCTAAGCAACATTTTAAAGACTCAAATTGACCTCTCCCAAAAGTCTCTAATTCTTTTCCAGGGAATTGTAAAACAGTATTAAAAAATCTAGGCCGGGCGTGGTGGCTTACACCTGTGGTCCCAGCTACTTGGGAGGCTGAGGCAGAAGGATCACTTGAGCACAGGAGATCGAGGCTGCAGTGAGCTATGATCGCATCACTGCACTCCAGCCTGGGCAATAGAGTGATATAGTGATATCCTGTCCAAAAAAAAAAAAAACAGGAAAGAAAGAAAGATCTAAAGAAATAATTTATTAATCACATCAATGACATATACAAGCTTACGGAGATTTTGAGGCAAAGAGAAAGGCACCGAGTCACTAAAATTTGAGGGGAAAGCATATTGATGTTTAATATATCATCAGGCAAATAACTGATGATATTATTTAAACTGCTGATTAACTCCTGATTTGAATTCTCATATTTGAGAAGAAAGACATCTTGCCTCTAGGAAAATTGATTTGAAAAAAAAAAAAAACAAACTATTTTAACAAAGAATAAATTAACATAGTACATCCTTAAGGGAAAAAAGAAGAAGCTTTAGGAAAAAATGGCAAAATGTCTAGAGGATGATAATGAAACACTGTAGAACAGTAATGATAACAGTATGATCTTAAGGAGGCAGTTCTCTACCCTGCTCATCCCAGCTCCTATTATGACAAAAAGTATAAATGGAAATAATTGTTAACTATTGTTATCTTGGCTTGCTCAATTCTAAACCTATTGTCTTCTAAGACTATATCAGAAAACATACATTTGTTAGGTGAATGTCCAATCAGGTTTCTCCCTAATATAAATCTGGCAATATTTTAAAGTATGTAATCCAAGCAAATGATTGCTTTATGAACTCTATCATTTTAAACAATAAGGCTCAATTTTTAAGAAATATTTAGAATTAAACACTTATTCTTAATTAGTTCACCAAAAACTCCCCTTAAAACCAGTTTAACTGAAAACATAAAACTACAGAAATCCTGAAGAGTGTGACTACAAATAATTTTCCAAAGGGAAGAGACACATAGAATATTCATGAGGATTTGGATAGCTTGCTGAAATCTAGATTTTCTTCCTGGTTTGCTCTTGATGACTGAAATCTATCCCAATGCCTGGGGGCCAGAAGGTTGACCACAAAGCCAAGACAGGTCTTGGTGTAGAAAGGAACTCATAAGAGGCCGGGCGCGGTGGCTCAAGCCTGTAATCCCAGCACTTTGGGAGGCTGAGACGGGCGGATCACGAGGTCAGGAGATCGAGACCATCCTGGCTAACACGGTGAAACCCCGTCTCTACTAAAAAATACAAAAAAACTAGCCGGGCGAGGTAGTGGGCACCTATAGTCCCAGCTAGTTGGCAGGCTGAGGCAGGAGAATGGAGTAAACCTGGGAGGCGGAGCTTGCAGTGAGCTGAGATCCGGCCACTGCACTCCAGCCTGGGTGACAGAGCAAGACTTCGTCTCAAAAAAAAAAAAAAAGAAAGGAACTCATAAGGAAGACAGAGCTCTGTTGAGTCAGGAACCTGCTGTTTAGACTCCAAGTTAAATGGCACCTATTTTCTACTGAGGTAGTTATTTGCTCTGAATTCTAAATCATTCTTCCAAGGTAGATGTGGAGAAAAGTCACTTTCATTTTGGTGTGGGCAGGGAGTGTGGGCTCAATTTGTCAAGATTCCTCATTAAATGTTATAGATAATTCAACTGAGTGGCTGGAAGGGTTCTTCTAAAGGCCTCACTGGATGAAGTTGGTGTTATGCCTAGGAATCTACAGAATGGAAGTGCTGTACAATGAATCTGAGACTGACTTCCTCTTTGATAAGGTCAAGAAATTCAAGTTTGTTACTTCTGATCTCTCTCAGAATAAATTTTGAGATAAATGTCACAACAAAACATAACGCTGTCCTGACCTCAGCACTACATTTTAAATTTTTAGACTTTTACAGAAGAGTTTATTTCTCCAGGATACTAATATGTATTAAAATACACACATCATTTACCCTATTTTTTTGAAGTATAACCCACAGGACCTGGTAAACAAAGTGTTGGGTTCATTAGGGTATGAATTTGAGCCTAGATAAAATCTAAAAACTGTTTGAACACATCAGAATCCAATGTGTTTGAACACTTCTGAGAAAATTGAAATGTAGTATGAGTTGCCTTATGATTATTCCTGGGGGTGCCAAACCCCTGGGGCAAGGGAGAAGAAGCCTGATCATATGGCAGGGCCAACACCAGGTTTAGGGACAGAACCTTATCTCCGAACATGTGGAGCTGGAGAGGTGACAGAAGACCACTAAGACAGGCCCTAGTTCTCCAGGAGGCAGTGCTCTACTCTGCTCATTCAAACTCCAGATAAAAAGTATAAATACGGATAGTTGTTAACTATTTGTGTTGTTACAGGGATCAAGATCACAGGTTAGAGTTTCTATGAAAAACAAGGTGTTGGTAGAATTAAGGCAAGTTTTTTTTTTTTTTTCTGCTAAAAGTAGTCTGCTCTTTATAACTTAGCTGTGAGAGAACATTTGAAGAATGTGGTTGAAGAGAAGGACTAGCTAACAGAGAAGATTTTAAAATAAATACCTTAAAAATAATTTTATGAAGTAAATTCCAAAGGTATATGAAAGTAGAAAAATAGTAGAATGAATTCTTAGGTACTCACCACCTGGCTTCAATAATGGCCAACTCATGCCCAGTAGGGCAAATATTAAATATTAAAAGAGGAAAAAACTTAACTATTCAATATATTGGTGTAATGAGATTATATCAATAGTATTATTTTTTATACTGAAAAGGAAAAGTAAATAAAGTCACTGAAATCTACTGTTATCTATAACAAATTAATTTCCATTACATTCATTTCCACAATTGAAAATAAGCTGATCTTTGACAAGTGAGATGAGGTTTCTTTCTTACTTCCTGTTTATAAAATTGGCTATTGTGTTTGGTGGTACAAATTTTACATTCTAGACTTCAGGGCAAAGGAGATTCTCTCTAGCCTGCTACCACCACCACCAAATTGTCTATACCACAGCAGCAATAATAGCCTTTGCTTATACAATCTGGAAAACATTATAGCAAGTGAATTCAGGCTTGCTTCCAAAATGCTATCATTTTATACTATAGCTTAGAAGTTTTTTGGCTCTGGGAATGTTCTATATGCTTTTAGGAGCATTTAGGAATTTATAATAATTGTACCTTTAAAAAGAAAGAGAAAAAACTCACAGTATTTCCCAGATTCTCTAGTTAAAAATGAGCTTGGCTTTTTAGAGAAAGTTGTTCAGTTACCAGTGGCTTCCTGAGGCCACTTGAAGACTTCATGTAAATAGTGGTGGTAATATCCATGAAATGTCTGGGCCCTTGGAATCCCCACCCTGGATACTCCACAAACATGAGATTACCTTCCCCATATGGGAACAAAAGACTTTCTCAGATGATTGGCAAAAAACAGATTTGTAACTAAAGAAACCATTGTGTGTGTGCGAAAGAAATTTCTTAACCCAAGCGATGTCTCCATAAATTTGTAAAATAGAATGTGACAGGGAAAAAACTCAATGTGGACATAGTACAATTTACGTATCCAAGTAAATGACTAAACATCACTGCCTCTATTTGTAAAAACACTAATTTATCATTTGTAGGGAAGAGCAAAAGTCTTTATCTTTGTGTTTAGTGAAATATTTGAGCATAGCGTAGCTAGAATTGGCAGCATTTTTTTGTAAGTCAGGGAATAAGAGAACTTTAGTTCTAGGAAAGACATTCTAACCTTGGCATAATTCTCTGCCTTTTGACTGCGATCACAGCTTTACTAGATGAACAAGTGGGCACTCTTATGAAACTCCTGAAATTATACCACATATGATACAACATGGGATTTAAAAATAAGTGAAATATTGACCTCACTTCTATCAAGTCTCATGTTTCACTGAAGCAGAGTGGGGCAGTCGAACGCATTTGGCTTAAACATTAAATAAAGCATTTACCAGGTGTGGTGTATGACACTTCTGGACTCGGTGATGTTTTTGGTTTTGCAGTAACACGCTGGGGCCCCTTAGGAACTGAAAGAGAGAACTCATATTGTAAGTCATTTGGTTTCAGCACCTTCCAGTCATGCTTAACACATAAGGCATGCCAAGGTGTAGCCTGAACACTGACAAAACAAAGTATTACCCATACGGGAGTCAGACAGAAGACCAGTCCTTAAGCTCTACAAATAGCTTAGTTAGAATTCCATTTAATTATAGAAGAGTGAAATCTGAGAAACTGCAAAATTTCAAATTACAAAGCATCAGAGTAAGAGGACGACTTTTTAGAAATCTGTTCCAGAGGAGACGGCAACTAAATGCATGTAAGAGAGCTTTTCTTTACTGGATATGTTTGCTTGACTTCTCCTTAAACCCATTTTTATGTCTTTCCTTAAAGACAAAGTAGGTAAAGATGGTGAGGTCAGGGTGGAATCCTATGGAGCATGGATATGCTTGAAGTCCTCTCAGGCAACAGCAGAGTGGTAAGCAGACAATGCAATGGAATGGGTTGGTTCACATCTTACCCGCCCTGCATTTCTCTGGCCCCAGAGAAACCTTCAAATGAATTTGTTGACAACTAAAATTAGATTTCCACAACTGTTCCTTGGGAATAATAAAGTACTAATATAATAGACACCAGGAAAATAAGTCTAACAATTAGAGTGTATTCTACAATTTCACAAGTGCTTTTATAAGGTTTACACCCTTTGAGTCTCACCATCATGTTAGGAGGAAGGAATTATTAGCTACACTTTAAAGCTGAGGAAACAGAGCTTCGGGTGTGTGACAGCATCTGCTTGAGGCTATGGTTATGAAGTACCAGAGTCAGGACTTGAACCACATGCTAAGGATCAAACATTATCAATAGGTCTAAACACTTGGGCTCTCTATATCCCAGTTCTGCAGCACTTGCTTCTCATTTTTTAAGGTGAAACAATAAACCCACCCTAACTCGAGATATGGCTATAAGAATCCAATGTGAAATGTCAAAATGATGTGCAAATTACACTATTATAATGTGAAAATTACACTATTATAATTTTTTTCCACTTCTCAAGGAACTTTACAAATTTGGTTTTGAAGAATCTGAGTATATTCTGATTTTCACATTGTTTGCTCATGCAAAATCTAGGAATACCCATAATTTTGATGGTTATAAGAAATTCTAGGCATCCAATTAACAATAATGTTGCTATTACCTGTAAACACTGGGATCTAAGAAATCAAACTCTATTGACTTATCAAATATTCCTTATGCTTTTTTTTTAGATTTTAGATCTCATTTTGCCTTTGAATGCCAAATATAGATTTAAACGTTGCCAATTTATAAACACACTTTCAGTAACACTAACAATAAAGGTGACATGCCCAAATTACAGAATCTTATTATGTGAAAGGTGGTAAACAAAATCTGTTGCACTTTAAGTTGTAAATACTTTTGATAGATGATATTATAGCCCAGCAACAATAGTTTGTATTGGTATCATGCATATAAACAGGACACTCTCCTGTCCAAATGACTTTTTGAAATTTGCAGGAACTAGCCAAGGGTAAGGGAAGAAGTATTAGGATTTGACTATTTGTCTTTAAAATATTTTGTGATATATATGTGTACATATACACACCTCCTTGAAAAACTATCAAAATCCAGGATATTGCTGGAACCTATTACACGAGTTACATTCTTGTGGGATAAGGAGGTCTCAATTCTACCCACTTTGAAAAAGAATAAGTAGAATGCATTTTGTTTTTCATGGCCAGTTTTCCAAACTGTTCCCTTACATTAAGTAGCACTGACAAAGCCAGAAGTATCTGGTTTGCAGCTACTTTCCACAAGAGATGCTGATGGACTGGAAGTTGCTTCAATCGGGACATCAGAAGGCTCTCTCACTACAGTCTGGCAGCCACTCCATGGTTTCAGAGTTAGAGAGTGGAACTCACTGAGCACGTGAATCTCTGAAGAGCCTGTCTTGTCAAGAAAGGTTGGCTAAAAGTCTAAGTCAAAATGAAATGAATTTGAAACTTAGAATCTAGTATAATAATGGAAAATTAGAGCAAGCTCCTGATTTACTAAACCGCATTTTAATAAAAAGTACAAAGTACATCTCAAAAAGATAAAATTGCAAATAATTTTGTCCTATTACTTCATATCTCCTTTACTTTAAAAATTTTGTACTGACCATGATTCATGCCTGAGCGTTTTAATTTTTAGTATTTATTTTTCATCTTTTATAGTTCAACATTCAAGTGTTCATGCTTTCTTCTTCCTATTTGTTTTCTACTTTTGTTCTATGCTTTATATTCAAATCCAAAGCTGAGAGCTTCTTCTCAAATAATTTTGTCTGTTATTTTTAAAGTTAGATTTTAGTTTCCTATCATAACAAATTTAATATACTTTATTTAATAATTTGGTATATTCTTAAAACTTTGATGTTTTTATTCATATTCATTATTATTCACTAATCATTATTTTCTCAGACTTTTAGTAAGTTAATGTTTCAAATGTATCATTTAAAATTTCATATTTTGGGGGAATGCTGCCTTGGTACCTTCATATATTTATTATCAGAATAAATTATTTACATTACTAAGTTTTAGTAATTAGAACATATTTAAAATTATAATAAATAAGGCAGATTTAAAATCATAGAAAAAATTTAATGATAGGTAAAATTTCCCTTAATTGATATTAGAGACCACACCTAAAACTACAGGGGTTTTCTTTTCCTCTGTAGAAAAACAAGAATGACAGTACCTAATGGCAGAGATTCTGAGGTATGAATAAAATATTTGTGGTGGGAATCCAGAATCACTACCTGGATCAAGCATAATGTGACGGTGCTAAACATTTTCCTTTCCCCAGACCAGATCAGTGGTAGCAAAGGTTCCTTTCCCGGTATCCTGGGTGGGTACACCTCAGACATTTGTTGTAGTCAGGCCATGTATTGAGGAAAATGTCAAATTAGATGACTGACAGAAGGAAGCACATTCAGGAATAGTGGAAGGGATAGGAGCGTAGTCTCAGG
Organism: Colobus angolensis palliatus; assembly: GCF_000951035.1. Lineage (NCBI taxonomy): Eukaryota > Metazoa > Chordata > Mammalia > Primates > Cercopithecidae > Colobus > Colobus angolensis. The sequence goes on from NW_012123454.1 coordinate 178,434, forward strand.
TTGGGGAAGGAAAAGGAAGTAGGTAGGCTACTCTTTCTAAGCAATGCCATTCATGTCCACCTCATCTTCAACAACACAACATTAAGGGAAGCTTTGTGGAATAAGCTTTTCTTATGATGTACTTTTTTAGTAAGTCCAAAAAGAAATTTAAATATTTATTAGGTTACAGAGGAAGACTTGCTTTGCAAATGTTAAAGACTCAATCTGCTGTCATAACTATTAATGAACAATTTGCTAGAATAAGCCCACTAACCTCAAACTTTTCAAGCTAAAATGTAAAATATATCTTTACCTGGTTGTGTTTGTGGAATTCTTGGGCGTGGCGATGTTTTTGGCTTAGGAGGAGCACGTGGTGTCTGCTTGGGAGCTAAAAGAAAGGATATAGGTTTGGAAATCTTGAGCCCTTCAAGAACGACAGTCCCTAAACCTCTAGAAGCTCAGAGATGTTTACTGAATGGCTGAAGACCTAAATACCCAACGATTAAGGCTCCTAAAGGTCTGTAAAGTATAGGAAGGCAACTTTTTTATGTAACAGAAAACAAAGCAAAAAGTCACATTAAATGACATCTAAGATGTTCAGCTGGCAAAATGAAACTTGGGATTTCAGAAATATTGACATCAAATACCTTTTAAATAGCTTGAAAATAAATTCATAATAACAAGAATTCATCCTTATTATAAGTTCATATAATTTTATCAGAATATTTAGTTGTACTATTTTAAATGCAAATACATGTTTTCTAAATAAAAAACAAAGTTAACATGTTATAGTCCAAATATATAATGTATTTTAATAGCAAGTGCTAATGGAAAATTAATGTTACTAAACAAAACGCAGTTTTATTAGTTATATAGGGGAAAAGAGGGAAGAGAAATTGAACACCAAGGATATTTTCTATGGAGAGTTATTCCTTTGCTGAGCAAATCCTAAAGAAATTCTAGGACAATCAGTGTAAAAACCAATTTTTTCTTCACCAAAAAAATGAAAAATCTATCCTGCTGAAGGAAAGGAATTATCAGATGCAAGGTTGCAGCTTGTGAAAACACCTCATCTGGTTGAACTAAAATGTGTTTGAGATAAAGAAAGGTAAGAAACATGGTCAATGTCATGTAGTTTCAGACACCTTAAGAAAAACTTGCTGAAAGTAAGAGTTATTTGACACCAGAAGTTTCTGAAGGAGTCTGCAGAATCTTCTTCCTGATACTAAATGAAAAAATACAAGGTATACAATGGTTTCAGTGGAATCTTCTTGCCTGTAGAGAGATGAATACTGATAAATGTTGGAGATGATCTGGTTTAGAAGCCTGGAACCTGGGGGTTTAGAGCTCCCTTTGCTAATCACTGGATCTATGGTCTCAGGTTCTTCACCAAAAGTTGCACAATTTTTAAGAACTCTTCCAATCTTAAAATTCTGTCATTCTAGAGTTTCTCACAGTTTGTGATTTTCTGATTCTCAACTACCCTACTTGCTAAGGTTCTAACTGATATGCCACTTACTTTCCCCAGAGGATAAGAAAGACCATCTGAAGGTTAGGCATGCCATGAAGCAATTCCATGAAAAGTGATACAGAATGAGATCAGAATCACTAATAGCAGTATTTACAATGAGACATTTCAATAATATTATTATAGTTATTAAGAACAAAATTTGGAAAAGTTAGGTATAACTGTTAGATTTCATTATTTTAGTCAATGTAAGTTTTCTTTTTTGTTAAAAAACTGTAGGGTTTATAGGCAACATCTAGTAGGATATTCAGCAGACAATGAGTAAACTTAAAATCCGTATCTCCCTTTGAAACAGAGTAATATAAAAATAGTTTAATGACAATCAAAACAGAAGTTTGGGCTTACTTATAACCTTCTATTTACAACTTTCTATTTATAACCTTCTATTACATTGAAACCTATAGCTATTGAGAGGATTTTTTAAAATAAGAGGCATGTTGATTATTTTTCATTCATTTCAAACTCCACTACTATGTAAAGCTTTGTGATAAGCCAAAGTAATTGTTTTGATTTTGTTTTTTCTTATTTGTGTGCAATGAAATGGCCAAAGCACTGCAGAAAGGAGTGGAAAGAAGTAAGGTAACTGAATAACTACAAGGTGACCGACCAGTACACCCCCTTTCATGTGGATTGCAGTCAAACCTGTTTCTGGAGGTTTCTTTTAAAGTCAAAATCAAATCAGAAAGCTTAAAATACTTTTTACATGATCACAGAACCTGTAAAACTAGTTGAGATGAATTGGAATTAAAATTAGAATATATATCTTTTAAAATAGAACAGAATATAAATGTTCTTCCCAGAAGCATTCCTATTCCCTGAATTAAACACTTGCAGAGTAACTGAGAGTTATTTTTCAACCATGTCCTAAAGAACAACACTGCGGTTTGAGTAATTATCAATGACAGCGGGACATCAGACAGATAGGATTACCCATCAAAGTCTGTGGGCAGAATGATAAAGTCAGGGCCTCTGATGTCTTGAGGTGACCATGCTGACATTCTGTAAACACTCACCTCATATATGACATACAAAATAACGTATTTACCGGGTTCAGTCTGAGGCTCATCTGGGCTGGGTAGGGTTATAGATTGAGAAGGCAGAGGCGACGTTTCTATGGTAATTGAAGGAAAGTACGCGGGTTACTATAGCACTCGACAGACCTTGAGTACAGATAACAGGCAGGATGGTAACAAATATATTTTTTAAAATAAAGAAAATTGCAAGTCTGCGGCAAAACAGCATTCCTACTCCTTCATAATGCATTTAGTTTTTAAAAAAAAAAAGGTTGCAGATGCAGCTTACAAAGTACTTCTAAAATTCTCATTTCACATTAGAACTCTACTTCCTCAACAATGCCAGAAAGATATATTCAACAGGAATCATGAAGGGAAAAAGAATTTAAAAAATATTATAGTATGAGTCATTTAAGCAGCACTGAATTTCACTTAAAGAATGGAGAAGAAAACCACGTATGTAAATAAATGTGATGGGATGAGTGTTAATGGAAAGTATGTTGCTAGGTCAGAAAGTATAAATGGATCATCACACCGAAAAAGCATTATCTGAAACATTCAACACAATGCCAAGCTGGCAGGATGTACAGTGTTAGAAAAAACATTTTTAGATTCAACAGTTCTGCTGACTTATGAAGAGAAAAAAAGCAAAGTCTTGTTATACAACTGAATGGGAGGAAAGACATTTTTGGACAATGGTTACGGATAGGAGCACCTTGAAAGAAAAGCAACTGCCATGGTGAAGAGTGACGGTGTAACATGAATTCACAATGAGATAGACCCAGAGGTTCTCAGGCGATGGTGGCAATGAGGACAGAAAGCACACAGGGTTGGGCTACCGAGGTTATTACCTAGTGTGGTCTCAGGTGGTTCAGACACATATGTAACAGATTCCACAACTGTACCAAAACAAAGGAGAAAAATTTTAGAAACTAAGATATTAAGCTATAGTGAAGTATTTTTTGAATATCAAATTTTATTAAGAATTTACATCATAATTTTACAGACAGGACAATGGATTTAGACAGGAAAAAAGAATTAGGAGAAAAATCCTATTCTATAATACCAATTCACCAATTAATATTTATGTTTTAATTGTCATTAACTGGGTTTACAATGTTATTATACCTCAACCTTTAGACTTCAGCAGAGAAACAGGAATTTATTTCTGTATTCAGAGAGAGTCAATTATCACCTTAAGAATTCAAGAATGTTGGAAGCTATAGCTCTTCAAATCTGTTTAATTGTGAATCAATGTCATATTCCATGGATGTAACTGATGTTAATTTAAAATGTGTAGAAAAAATAAATCCAAGCATTAAAACCTTTGCTACCTTCAGTCTTTGGCTCCTCTGGCCAGAGTGGTGCTTTGGCAGTGGGATATACATAGTCTGTTTTGGCTGGTGCTAGGGAAGAAACGGGAATGGCTGGTTAGTGGTGGGCAGCCCAAAGCATGCTGTAATAGAACCCTGCATTTAATTTGAAAAAGAATTGAGCTATCTTAAGCAGATACACTTTGAGAATAATTAACATTTAGGTAGATTATGAAGATGACCACAATTTAGGAGGGCAGAATGAAAGCAGGAAATGAAGGCAGTGTGCTATGTGGGAAACACGCACACCCCATACACAATGTACAGGAGACTCAACAGCAATGCTACCTGGAACAAAGCAGATAATTCCACTTCCATTTTTTTTTTGTATAAGAATTCCAGTTAGAAACACATGTAGAATGAGTACTTGGAAAGCAAAAGCATGGGATGAATCCTAAAAGTGATATGAAAGTGAAAAATAGGTTGTGTATATATGTACATATTCATATTGAAAGAGCAATCAGAAAAGGTTAAAATTTTCACCTTGAGTGAGAATAAGGAAATTATGAAACTTGCACAGCAATACAGCAGATGTGAACACAATGTGCTGTATACAATGACATTCAAGACCCATTGGATGAGCACAGACAAGCTGTGAGGAACAGGTGGCTATGAAATGTCACAAAGCATGAGGACGTCCAGAGATGACTTTGCAATGAGGTGGAAAAGCACATATGCTTGACTTGCCATTGGGGAACATTTTTACCTATAGTCTCCTTTGGTGACTCAGTACTAAATGTAACCGATTCCAGAACATCAGAAACTAGTAAAAAACAGAAAATGGTACAATTGATAAAGGATAGGTTGTAAGTATTTACAAAAGTGCTTTGCATCCTATAAGTGTTCAATGTTAGGATAACAACATTATTAACACTAAGGGAAGCTCTCATAACTGAACTGAATTCACGACATTTTAACTACTGTAGGTTACCATTAGCAACCTACTTTGTACATTCAACATGAGTACCAAAATGTCATTTATGTAATTAAAAGATACTCAGAAGAGATGGAAAGAAATTACAGTCCTATACTAGAAAAATATAGGGATCCAGTGTTTTAAAATAAATGTCAGGAAGTAGCAACAACATTGCTAATACTGATTTTTAAAATTTGCATCCATTTTTTTCCCCAGACCGGGTCTGGCTATATCAACCAGATGGAGCAGGGTGTCATGAACATGGCTTACTGCAGTCTTGACCTCCTGGGCTCAATGGTCTTCCCACCTCAGCCTCCTAAGTAGCTGGGACTACAGGCATGCACCACCATGCCCAGCTAATTTTTGTATTTTTTGTAGAGTTGGGGTTTTGCCAAGGCTTGTCACAAAATTCTGAGCTCAAGCAACCCACCAGCCTTGACCTACCAAAGTGTTGGGATTACAGGTGTGAGTCACTATGCCTGGCCTATTTACAAGCTTGAAGGGCAGTATGTTTTAAAGGGTTCACATTGTTTATGAGGAAATTTTATTATTTTTACTGAAGTGAGAAATTTCTCCTTCCTTGATGGTCACATTTGAACTAGTGTTCTTTTAGCACAAATTTAATTTACTATTAAAGAGAGCCACGAACTGGTAACTGATGAAAAAATAAGGATAAATAATAAAATTAGTTCTTCTAAGTGGTTTGTCAACCACTTAATCAGATACGTGATTATTTTCTAGAATGATACAAATGCAATGAAAAGTATTTTTATACATTCAAGTAGTAATATTAATGTATTACTAATTTAACAATATGCAATCACAAAAATGAACATTTTGCAATATTTACAATTAATGTGTATTCCTTTTTCATTTTTTATCTTTGGAAATATAACTTAGAGAATTACAGTATGCCTCTTAAAGCACACAGTATACCCAGACAGATAAAACAATCTATTTACCAGGTTGACTTTCTGTCATTTCTAGGCTTGGTGATGTCACTGGTTTCAAAATAAGAGTTTGCAGGTCAGCGGGAGCTGAAAGAAGAGGGTCTCAATTGTAAAAGTAATTTTATTTATTTCATAGGTTTTAGACAGAGGTAGCAGTGAACTAAAACACAGACCCTGAAAATCATGAGGTTACAGAGACTCATACAGAATGTGCCCTGTTTAAAGCAGATGTCAGCAAACTATAGCCCTTCCAAGTCTAGCCCTCTGCCTGGCTTGTGGGCCAATAATGGTTCTCACATTTTTTTTAAGTGATGGGAAAAAACGAAAAGTGATATTTCATGACACGTGAAAATGGTATGAAGTTCAAATAAAGTTTTATTGGAAGACAGCCATATAATGAACTAAAATTGTTCAGGGCATATTCATGTATCAGCTTTGGTTGCCTTCCAGCTAAAACAGCAGAATTGAGTAGCTGTAACAGAAACTGAATGGCCCACAAATTCTAAAATAGTTATTGTTTAACTTTTCACAGAAAAAAATTGCTGACTCCTGATTCAAAATGTCCTTCTGAAAAAGCATGAGCCTATTTGGAAAATTAAGTTCTCATGGACTATTGTATCTGAATCTGAGTTCCCACAAGAGCTAAGAGCTGCCTATAACTGATTTCATGATAGTAACATTAACAAAATGTTGAATATCATCTAGGAGCGCTTTGTTCTATATTTTAGTTTCACCATTCCCTCAGCCACCCTTAACAAGTATTGACACTTGTTTTATCTGTGCTGCTCCCACCCTTCCACCCTATAATCCAAATCCTATAATTATTTCAAAGCCCAACGACTCTCTGTCATCAGCCCACATCGTTCCTTGACTCCTGTAAATATTTTCTGTTTTTACTACTCAAACAAGCAGTTCTCATAGGAGGAAATTGCTCTATATCTAGAAAACTGTATCCAAGAAAACCTTAGGGTTTCTTCACAGTTACTTTGTACTGCAAGAGGTAAAATCTGTCCTTTCTTTCGGTTTCTACTTCTGCTCCTTATTCCACCCCATTCAATTGTTAATATGGTGCTGGGTACACAAAGAATGAGGAAGTGATTGTTTTCTTAAGCAAAAGTAGCAGCACCATTGAGAAAGAGATGAATGAAATGGAATAAGAACTGTGTAAGATCCATCCTTTGTTAGATACAGTCCTTATGCAGGGCACACGATGAATTTAGCCACTGGATAGATCTCCCTCAGCTATAAATCTAATAATGAGTCCTGTAATTGTCAAGCTGTTGACCACTATAAGTGTCTTTTCTCTCAGAAGGCACAGAAATGGGAAGACATTCAAGCTTATTGTGATACCTGTGATTCAAGTGCAATGGGCTAGAGGGATTCCTTAAACCTTCTAAAACCTAAACCATAGATTTTTGTTATTTCAACTGAGAGGCTTTAGGGAGTTTAAGGCCTGAGGGATGGAATAACCCCTATTCATCCTCCTTTCTGTTTTTGAAACTAAAAGATGATGATGTTGGGTTGCTAGTGTTTGTAGGCCTAGAAAGCATTGAAAGCATTGTACGTAGACCTATGTTTCCTAAAACAGGTTAGATTTTCTTATTTCCTAAATTAAAAAAAATTACTACTTTGTTTCTGATCATCACTAAGGTTTCCTTTAGAGATCAAAATCACATATGAAGTGATTAAAGGAATAAATATTGAACATGCGTAGATATTCAGAGGGATTCCTACTTAGCAAAGATTAAGAGCCATTGCTAAACTGTGGTGAAGAAGAGTGGTCAAGCTCATCAATGATTGAGGAGCCTGGAACTTTCAGGGAAAAGCTATTTTAATGTAATAGGAACACATTATTCCTTAAAATAGGAAGAAAATAATGAGACAAAGACACAGGTTTTATAGAAACTAAGATACTCAAAGGGAGTTCATGGTACTTAATTGTTGCTTTATAGATCTAAATACCAAATGGAAGGGTATTTAGATCTATAAATACTAAACACCAATTTGGACCTCAGATTTAACACTGAGTCATATGGTGCAATTTTAAAGAGAGTTTCATGATGGACAGCTGTCCTTCACTGGGTCCAGGGACATCTGCGAAAAACAGGTAACACTTGAATTAAGACTGCTGATGATTTTAAAATGAAGTGTAGAATGGAATAACAGCGTCTTAGGAAGCAGAAGTAACTCTGGCCATGATGGTGCTCAAGTGGGTTTTTAAACAGCAATAAAAAGCATTTAATGCAAGTCATAAAAATCATTACCAAATGTTGTTCCTGGAGCATCAGTACTATGAACAACAGGTTCAGAGCCTGTAACAGAAACTAACCAAAAGCAACATTAAAAAAAACCTTCAATTTTTATTTTCAAACATGAGTTTCAAATTATACACAATTTTTTTTAAAACTTTGGAATTGATAGGAAGCATATAGTTGCTTTTGGAAGATTTGGCCACACTAGCTAGAACAATTCATCACAGAAGGTAGTTACAATCTTTGAACTCTGCTACATATATTGATATTATCCACATGAGGTTTTCCTAGGTATTTGGTTTTCTAAGTAGTATGGATGTTTGCTTTGGAAATTTGTTTAGGCAACAGATATGAAAACATATAGAGAAATATATATGAAAGTAACTTGTTGCTTTTCTTGGAAGTTGAAAAAAATGCTTGTTTATGTAACCATGTCTATAACAAATGGATCACATGTTTCAATGCAGACATAGCAATAAATACCCATGAGTATGCTAATCTCGCTGTAAACACATCTTTAAAGAGGGATGAAGAATGTCATCCAAACCAAGTCATTTAGGAGATCAGGCACACAAGTGTCCCCAAGCCATGTTCTCCTGGACGGCTCTGTATAAGAAGCAGCTGCTACCATGTCAAATAATTTGATTCTTAGAAAACATGATGACTGTTACTTCCTGTCATAGGCATTTCGTTAGGACTTCATTGGGACAGCCCACCAGGGTTCAGGTTCCTTGGCTCCTTAAACCAAGGATTCATACATTTACCCGATTTGTTCTGAGGTACTTCAGGACTTGATGTAGTTTTGGGTCTGGGACGGGGACGACGTGTCCGTTGTGTTTTAGGAGCTGAAGGAAGAAACTTTGGATTACTCTAGTGAAGGTGGCTTTGGAGACAAACTTTAGGTTTTTAAAGGTATGTCATATTTCCTTGAGATTTAAATCATATGTCTTTAAAGATTAAAATATTTTCTATTTTGTTAATTTTTTTAATCACTGAAAGACTCTTGAGAGAGAAAACTTACGTATAAAATCAAGTTGAAAAGTGAAGAGACTCACACATCTTTAACTTCAAAAACACTAGAGCCAAACTCTGGATGACAGAGTCTTAGGCGCACACTAAATCTTTTGAGTATGCCAAAGAATCCATGATACCATAAGAACTGTTAGAGTTTAGTCAGTTTAGATAAGATATAGCCACCAGCAACTGTGTTTGAAATTTAGCTTTAGACACGAATGCTGTTTAGACAAAAGCACATGACACAAATTCAAATAAGAATACATGGTAGACTCTGAACTAGGTCCATGCATAGCGTTTGAAAATAATAGGTAACTTCTAAGGATCACTAATACTCCAATATAAAGTTGAAGGACAATATAAAGTTGAAGGACAGCAGAGGATGACAAGATAGTCCTACAAAGCTGATGACAATGTGATTATGATAATGATGGAATGGATTTGAAAATAAGCAGAGAAAAATTATTCAGGAACACAGAATATCATTACCTAATGTTGTTTCTGGAAACTTGGTTCTAAAAGTGTCAGGTTCAAGGACTGTAGTAACAACTAGACAAAAATAATAAAGCAAAGAGATTTAACTTGAATATTAATGTCACAGGTCAATTTTTAAGTGTCAGAACTGAGAGAAAAGTAAGACTTGTTTTTTTGCAGATTTGGCCAAACCATTGTCAGGCACCCATAAGTCTAGTAAGACAGACTTGCAAGATAGCATTGCACTCAGTTTAATATCACTATGTGGTCAACAAGACATTCTCCTAGATGTTTGATTATCTGACTCTTGCTACATATTAGTGGAAGATTGTTGGATAAGCTTTTTACACCTTTGCATAATATATGCTTTTCTAACTGTACTGAAAAAGGCATTTATCAGTCTACTTGCACTTCTATAGAAGTTGGGATAAATGTCTTTTTATCTACTGTTTAAATAACTATGGGTACAATAAAGAGTTCATATGTATGAAAGCATAAAGAACACCATGTAATTAATAAACTGTGCTCATCAAAATCTCAAAGTATTCCTTGATTCAGTAAAAGTTAAGAAACTGTTAAACCTTAATAGAGATGAATAAAGAGTCAGTCTATCCTATTATGGAAGCCTATCATTAAAACTTTCAAGACTTAGGTACATTTTACAATTTGAGAATTTACTATAAACATCATTCCTTGAAACAAAAAAATCAATGTTACACAGATCCTAATATAATAAAAAATAATATGAGCAAAGAAACACTGTGCTTCCCTATAATTGATGAGGAATAAGCAGCATAAATAAGGGATAGCTAGAGATTCCTGTTTGAAATGCAGCTTAAAATGGTCAATACTGTCTAAACAAATGTACATGATCGCATGACGTAACGTTGAACAGTTAAAAGCAGTTTGATGTCCTGATATTAGTTCATGCACAGTTCTCTCAAATTCAACTGATAATTTGACCTAGAGTCTAGCATAATTTCAAGATAAAGACTATAATGGAATGATGACAAAGAATGACAGAACGGTCTTACAATGTAGAAGAAACTGACTAAGTGGTATGACAATAAGCAGGAAGAGCACTGTTTGAAGGACACACATTCTCATTACCCATGGTTTTTGGAGCTTCAGTTCTGAGAGCACCAGGTTCAAGATCTGTAACAGGAACTAATTAAAAGCAATGAAATAAACACTTGTGAAAAGCCAGTAAATTATATCTTTCCAGTATAATACTGCTTCAATCAGTATATAGCAATTTTAAGAAATTTTCTGAAATTTGATACTTGTTATTTGAAGACTTGGCCATCTTACAGCCAGATAAACAATTTTTTAAGAGGCACTTAGTCACAGCCTACACAATTTGGCACACATCTCAGTAAAGCCCACATAATATTCTCCTAGGTGTCTGAGTACTTAATTCCAACTAGAAGACTTCCTTAGAAGCTTATTCAGACATTTTGCCAAATATATACTTATCTAACTGTCCTAGTAACTGTTGGCATGTTTGTGGAAGCTTTAATAGTGTGTCTAAATGAGCAAGAATATAGTCAACAGCCTGTTTGAGAGAAGACATAGCAAAGAATAAAGCAAAGTGAATCTTAGGGAGATTTCATTTGCAGTAAAGGCACTCAACAAATCAGGATAAGGGACAAACACACAGAGTAGCTCTCTACTCTCATCATAAAAATGCGGGACCCTAGATGGGTGATGCTTTTTGGGTCAGATGCAGACTTTCGAGTCATATCTTCACGGACTTCCTTCAGCTGCTCTTATAAACCCTTCCAAATGCAGCTGTCATCATTACTTAGAAGCAGAATCCTGTGTGTTTCTGGAAGCCTGTGCCCTCTGACTTGCCTCTACCCCTCCTGTCTTTCTGACTCTCTTCATCTCTAAGATTTTAAGACCCAACTTCTTTCCAATTATTTATTCTTATTCTTCATAACATTTTCTTTTTCTAAGTTTATAGATGCGTATAGCACCCCTCAAAACAAGTTCAATTTGCCCAGATACACTCTCTTGCTTCAATCTTTGGGATAGGTTTTGACCTTGACTATACTACAGAGTAAGATGTGAAAAACAAGCTTCCTCCTCCTGTGATAGCCTCACAGTTGTTGATGTGGCTGTGGGAAGACAGAAGGCACTTAAATATTTTTCTAGAAATAAAAATGCAAGTTCTATTTAAGGCATTTTGTCTTTATGAGGACAACTGAATGAAATAAAAAGTAGTAAATAAGAGGCCAGGTGTGGTGGCTTACGCCTGTAATCCCAGCACTTTGGGAGGCCAAGGCAAGCAGAACATGAGGTCAGGAGTTTGAGACCAGTCTGACCAACATGGTGAAATCTGTCTCTACTAAAAATACAAAAATTAGCCGGGCATGGTGGCGTACGCCTGTAATCCCAGCTACTCAGGAGGCTGAGGCAGGAGAATCACTTGAACTGGGAGGCAGAGGTTGCAGTGAGCTGAGATTGTGCCATTGCACTCCAGCCTGTGAACAGAGTAAGACTCTGTCTCAGAAAAAAAAAAAAAAAATTGGTAAATAAGATACATAGTAAGAGACAAACCTGTATGCAGAAAGTGCAAGGAATTCACCTGCCACACAGATCTATCCCAATTGTGTTCTCCTTTGCTAACTCAACAGGGGGAGCAGCAGCAGATCATTTTGTGCCTTCACCCACACGGTGCTCACACGGGCCATCACTCCCGTCATTGGCATCAGTTATAAATTCCTGAGAACTGCTAGGATGAGCTACTTTAACCAGAAACCCGAATTTACCCAGTTTGGTCTGAGGAACCTCAGGACTTGGTGCGGTTTTAGTTTTGGGACGTGGACGACGAGTTCGTTGTGATGTTTTAGGAGCTGAAGAAAGAAAACCTTCAGTTACTACAGAGTCCGTAGTTCAGAAGCTATGAGTAGCATGACATACGGTTTGAGATCTCTTAAAACTTACTAGATTTTCTCATATTTCAGGAAATACGTCTTTTTAACTTTTTAATTAGAAACATTTACTATTATTATTATAATAGTATGTATCCTTTTACAATTGAAGAAAGTTTTTTGGGAGAAAGTGTCATATTCTAAAATGAAATTGCTAATTTAAGAAGTGAACAACAGTCAATAGGACTCATCAAATAAAAAGGTTAAGAGTCACTGCTAAAATATCACAGTGCTGGTAGTCAGTTGTAAGTTCTTTCACAATTACTAAAATAAGACCACATAATTAACAAAAATGTCAATCAGAGAATATCACATAGATAGCAAAAATAAGTGAGTAAGTAGAACTTTAGATTCATAAAGAAACTCTTTGGTACCACAATAATGTCAGGATCAAGAAAACTGCATTTTAAAGTCACCTTTAACAAAAAAATTAGTTAAAAAAACACACGGGATGACAAAATAATTTCAGATGGTTACACACCCAAAAGAGAGCCTGAGTTAGGTTCATGCATCACTCTTTTAAAAATAAAGGGTGATTTAAGAGTCAGTATTTTCAATACCTTTAGGATGAAGAATATGATGGAATGACAACAAAGAATGACGATGTAGTCTTAAAAAGCATAAGAATCTGCAGCTATGAGGATGGAATGGGTTTGACAATGAGAAGGAAGAACACTTAATGAGGACTGCAATGTGCTATTACCTTGTGTTGTCACCCAAGTCTCAGTTCTGAGTGTAACAGGTTTGAGCTCTGCAGTAGGAACTGACCAAAAGCATTAAAATTAACCAAATGATTATTTTAAATGAATGTAAACTCAAAACTTTTCTTCAAAAATGAGTCTTACTAGTATAATAACAGCTTATAGAATTATATGGCAACTTTTAAAACTAAAAATGTAGGCAGTTGATTTCCAAAAATTTGACTATACCTAAATCAGGTACCTATTTCCTTATTCCTCATTCTGGTTATCTAATTAATAATCCAAAATGGACTACATACGTATTGTTAGGAATTCATCTTTAGAAAGAGACAGAGGTCTTAGCGTCATGAATTGAGTAGGATATACCTCCATTCTGAGCAAAGAAAGAACATGCCTTCATGTGGAAAGAACAGCTTGCTGATGTCTACCAGATCAAATCTCAACTGCTCCATCAGGGACCTAGGCATCTCTGCCATGGGTATCCATGGTCCTAGTGAGATTCAGAAGGGATTTGCCTGTCATCTTGAAGTAAGACTTTTTTTTTTTTTTGAGATGGAGTTTTGCTCTGTTACCCAGGCTGGAGTGCAGTGACGTGATCTCGGCTCACTGCAACCTCCACCTCCTGGGGTCCAAGCAATTCTCTGCCTCGGCCTCCTGAGTAGCTAGGATTACAGGCACCCACCACCATGCCCAGCTAATTGCTGTATTTTTAGTAGAGACGGGGTTTCACCATCTTGGCCAGGCTGGTCTTGAACTCCTGACCTCATGATCCACCCACCTCGGCCTCCCAAAGTGCTAGGATTACAGGTGTGAGCCACTGTGCCCAGCAAAGTAAGACATCATTTTATCAATTGTCCAGTTAGACTGTCTCCTCTGGTTGGTCTCTACTTGTGTCTCTTCCTTCTGATTTTATTCTTCCCACCCTTCTACTCATCCCTGTGTCTTGGTGATTTCAAGGCTCCATTTCTTCTTAATCTATACTTCCCTACTCCAAATATTTACACACCAAGCACATCTTGTTGATAGCACTCCAAAACCAGTCTCATATTTGCACAGATACTGCCCCATACCATCTTTTACTTTATTTACAAAGGAAAGGCTTCTGTTCTCAACTGTCTCACAGGTTTGAGGATCAAAATGCATCTCTGACACCTGATGTATACCCCAAATGTGCTAATATGATTGGGAGGATATCTAAGGCACTTAATGTTTGTTGACTTGAACTGAATATGTCTAATTTTTCTAAAGTTTTATTTTTAAGAGATAAATGGAAGTTAATAAAATGCACAGTGCCAGAGAAGACTGCACAAAGGAAGCATGAGGCATTCACTTGCTTCACAGATCTCCTAACAGTGTTTCTCTTACAGTTTCACAGTGGGATCTGCTGCTGACCATGAGTTGTAGCTTCCCTCTCACAGGGGCCTATTGGTTACTCCCAACCACTGGGATTACTCTTAAGACCATGCTGGCTTAGGCTGCAGGGACTCTTTAAACCAGGAACACATGGTTTACCTGGTTTGGATTCAGGTACTTCAGGACGTGGTGTGGTTTTTGTTCTGAGACGTGGACGACGTGTCCGTTGTGATGTTTTGGAAGCTGAAGGAAGAAGTTCTTGGGTTACTACATGACTATGCTATGATTCTAGAAGCTGTGCGAGGTAAAAAACATGACTTTCTACTGCTTGATAGGTGTTTGCCTTTTAGTTTGAGATTTTTGTCACATACATTCCTCCTTATAGATCTTTTATCATAGAAAGTTCCTTAAGACAAAAATCACTTTTTAATTTGAGAAATAAAGATTAGAAATTTTAATGAAAATCTCATAGGGTAGCTTTACTGGGTACCAAAAAGGTTAAGTACTATTGCCAAATTTTAACAGATAATGAAGGACAGTTTCTCTAAATCTGAAATTTGCAACTTAGTCTTTCAATTTTTGGCACATATTCTATAGAGCTATTAAAATCTGAATATATTGTGACCTTACTAGAGACAAAACAATAAATTTCTATGCAAATAGAAAAAAGGGTAGAAATTTAGGTGCACAATGGGTCCTCTTGGCTTTATAAGAGTTAATAGCTTTATCTGTCCAGGTAGGAATTAGAAACCCACGAATATGTTTGAAACACAGCTTTATCACAAACACTGTTTAAACAAAACACAGAATAACATGACAATTCAAGCAGGCCATATGGCAAATGTCTTCAAGTAGATTCATGCGTAACTGCTTCTCTTAAAAGCAACAGTTAAGAGTCTTCATAATTTTAAGAAGAGTTGAATGGCCATCAAGAATGACACTGTTGTCACATGAAACAAATTGAAACTCTAGGTTTGACAATAAGCAAAAGAAGCTTGTCGAAAACACTGTGTATCAACATTACCTAATGTTGTTGAGGCCTCGGGTCTGAGAGTGACAGGTTCTAGGACTGTAGCAGGAACTGACCAAAACAACATGTAAATCAAAGAGATTTTCAAACATATGAGAAGTAAGAATACTCACAGGCAAACAAGTTTTACTAGTATGTCAATTCTTCCAGAGAAACAAAGAAAAAATTAATTTCTTAACTGAGGGGAAAAATGTGTGTTTGTTTGTTCATTAATGATTTGGCCAAACCATAGGCATGGTGAGTCCCAGGCTTAGCTTTTGAACTATCTTGAGTAGCTTAAAGAAGTCAACATGAAATTCTATTAGGTTTTTAACTAATGAATTCTGATATGAAAACTGCACTGGAAAACATTTTAATGCATTTATCTCACATATACTTAGAAATTATCTTAAAAGATACAATTACTCTGTACTTCTGAACATTAGCACTTATTACGTATAAGTAAACATGGATACAAGAGAACAGTTCGTATGTTTGAAACCGATATAAAAAATTAATCATTGAAGTGGACTATGTTCATCTTGCCAGGAACTCATCTATAGATAGAGTTTGAGATCTCTGTCTAAGCCATGACACTTACTAAGAGAACAGGGTGGTCACTCAACCTCCAATAATTGGTAGAGCATCTGTCTGCTGTCAGCCCAGAATAAGGGGAAATCAAAGGCTTTTGATGTCTCTGTATCAAATCTAAAGCTTCTGAATCAGGCCCTCAAAATCCTTCTTCATCTGGCTTGATGTACCCTTCCAAATGCACCATCATCAACAGTCATATATGACCATCTAGAAGGAATCCATCTAGACTGGACTGCCTTTCTAGCTGACCCAACACATGTGGTCCTTATGCTCTAGTTCATTCTTCCCTCCATTCATACAAATCTTCAGTGGGCCCAAGGTCCAAGTCCAGCCCACCTCGATCTTTTCTTTTGAGCTAAAACATAAAGATCATCACTTTATGTTTGTGTCAGGCAAATATATCTTCAACTCCACTCCTTCTGCAGTAAAATAACTCTCCTACAGCTGACATATCACCCATGGTTGCCAATGTGGGAATGGGAATATGCAAGGCACTTACAATTACATTTACTTGAACTGAATACGTTGCCTCTGCTAAAGAAGTTCTACTTTTAAGACATGAATGGAATTTGATAGTAAGAAATATACTAACTATGTGATCTCAAAAAAGTCTCACATAGAAATAATAAGATATGCTGGCATCATTTGGGTCTCAGCCACACATTATTCTCCTTGAAAACTGAGCAGAGGAGATGGTACTCTAATGATGCCTCATGCCCTTGTGCTTAGGGAGAATAAGACCTGTTGCTGCTCAGCATTGGCACTGCTTCAGTCCCCACTGCCACAGGCTGCCAGGGATCACCCTTAAGCCAAGGAATCACAGATTTACCGGGTTTAGTCTCAGGTGCCTGAGGGCTCGGTGTAGTTTTAGGTCTGGGACGTGGAGGGCGGGTTCTTTTTGATGTTTTGGTAGCTGAAGGAAGAAAAAGCCTTGTGTTACTCTAGGTCTTACGATTCTGGATACTGAGGAAAGGTTTTTCCAAAACTTGTCAGATCTCCTAAAGTTCCAGGAACTTTAGCTATTTTCAGTTTTACTTTTTCATTCCTTTTATAACAATGTGTCATTTTATCATTGATCGTACTTTTCAGGCAAATTCATGTATACAGTCAAGTTGCTCACCCAAGGAGCGAAGATTAGCACTTGTATTGAGAAACTTACAGAACTTCCTTACTGGGAAAAAAAATGATTGGGGCAGAGTACTCAATGAGAAGGGATAGGAAGTTAGGGTCACATTAAGGAATAGGTTTATAATTTAAGATTTCAGACTTCAGTAATTCCCTAATTGTCAAACTAGTAATAAAACATATCATTACTTAAAGCACAAATAAGGAAAGAAACATACTGGGCATTTTTTTTTTTTAAATCTAGAAACTCAGATGTGCAAAGGAGAGTAAGAGTAGGCATTATTGCCAATCAGCTTAGATAAGAAATAGATCCCAATTTGTTTTAAACTCAATGTTAATATAGAACTCTGTTAAATGAAGCATGAGATGATATGATAATTTCAAATGTGCCACATGGCAGGTAAATATTTTGAGTTAAGCTCATGCCTGGCTCTCATAAAAACAACATGAAACTTGTTTTTAGGAGGCTTCAGTATTCTTCAGATGATAGAAATAGTTGAATGGCCACAGGCAGTGATGTTTGCTGTTTCATAGGGGAAGACATGCTATGTTATAGGGATGAAGACTGAATGGACTGTACAACAAGCAGCAAAAGCACTTGGCAAACAGCCAGGTAATGGCAGGGTTGTTACCTAAGGTTGTGGCAGGGGTCTCAGTTCTAAAAGTAACAGGTTTGAGATCTGTAACAGGAACTGAAGTAATAAACAAAAGAGATTGTAAAAAATGTGTGGGAGCTACAGTATTCACATCAAAATGTATCTTGCTTGTGTAACACTGCCTCTGGGATAATTAAACATTTCTGGGAAGGGCATTAGGACTGAATTATATTTCCACCCCCCAACCCCAACACACCAAATTCATAATGTTGAAGCCCTAATCCTCATAGTGAGGCCTTCAAAGGGATGATTCAGGTTAAATGAGGTCATAAGGGCAGATTCTACTTCAACACGACTGATGGACGCATATGAAAAAGAGACATGAGCTGCACACACAGAGAAAAGGCTGTGTGAGGATACAGTGAGAAGGCGGCCATCTGCAAGACAAGGAGAGAGGCCTCAAGAGAAACCATGCTTGTAGACACATTGATTTTGGACTTACAACCTCCAGAGTTGTGAGAAATAGACTTTTGTTATTTAAGCCCCCTAATCTCTACTGCTTTGTAATGGCAGCCCTTTTACAAATGGAAATTGTTTTTTTTTTTTTTTTTTTTTTTTTTTGTCTAGACTTGGCCAAACTATATACCAAGTACACCATCTCATGAGATGGTCATCATCTTCGGTCTCTCTTTAGCACTACATGAGGCAAACAATTCCTCTAGTTATGGTGTTTATCTGAAAATAATATGGAAGACTTTAGGAGGTTTTAAGGCATTTATTTAAATATGTTTCTAATAATTCTCAAGAAGCTCGTGAAAAACCAATTTGCACTTTAGTGGATACTGAATAAAGAGAACATGTACTATATGTTTATCAAATTATGGTTGCAGAAAAATTGATGAAATATCCAAATGGTCATCACACAAATAACTAAAAATGATGATCTTGCTGGGAACTCCACTTTGGAAAGAACTTTTCACTTCTGTCCAAACAAGAGCACTCCAGTGGCTGGGTAAGGGGTGGCCACTCAGTCTGTGGCATCCAGTAAATCACTGTCCACACTTAGCAGAGGGAAAACATGATCTAGTGTGGAAGAAAGATTTTTGATGCTCATGAGAACAACG
The DNA here is from genome assembly GCF_000951035.1 of Colobus angolensis palliatus. Taxonomy (NCBI): domain Eukaryota; kingdom Metazoa; phylum Chordata; class Mammalia; order Primates; family Cercopithecidae; genus Colobus; species Colobus angolensis. The sequence goes on from NW_012123454.1 coordinate 197,371, forward strand.
TCAGGCTCGATGAGTGAGACGTTCAAGCCCTCCTTCCACTTTCCACGGCGTCATCCAAATGCAGAATTACCAACAAAAATGTTTTGGCTGACCCTAGAAGCAGGATCTCTGCCTCTTCTGGTTGCCTCTATTTATATCCAATTTTTTCATCTTTGTCCATTCTCACCTTCCTATTTGTGCAAATTGTGATGTGACTTCAAGGCCCAAATTCTTTCCTGCCTCTGTTGACACCCAAATTCATTTTTTACTTTAAGAACCTATAATAAGTCTAACACTTAACATTTATATTCCCAAGAAAAATCTTTAATTTGCAAAAACACCCTGGCTTATTCTCATTCTCTAAGCTTTTCATGTGGGAAGTTTTTGTGTTTAGCCTGCAGACTGCGAAGTAAAACATGCCTCCTACTACAAAAACGGAAGATCCTGCAGGTCTCTTCTAAACTGACTCCTCGTCAACCATCAGGGGGTAACAGCCCTCTGGACTCCCTCACTAAGGGGTATGTGAATCTATTATTTCTATCAGTGACAGGCTCCTAAGCTCCATAAACCAAAGCCCCTATATTTATCTGGTATAGTCTCAAGAGTAGCCATACACAGAGTGGTATTAAGTTTGTGCTGTGAGTGATATGTTCAATGGGAGGTTTTTGGAGATAGAAAAAGATAAACTTTAGTTATTTTAAACCTTATGCTTCTGCACATTGTAGGCTTAAAAAAATCTTTAGCTTTTTCAAAGCTTGGTAGATTTTTCCTGAGCTTCAGAAAATATATTTTTCTAATGCAAAAATTTTGCTCCTACTATACTTTATCTTGTTATTTAAGATGCTTCAATAACAAATTTGCAAATATGCAAATCTGACAGATTAAATAAAGCTATTCATTCAGATACTTAGGATTAATATACTTATCACATTCTAGAGTGCCCTGCCTGGATTAAAAAGGTTATAAATCATCCAGATTATGATGGAGACTAGGGGGAATTCAATTTATACTAAGGATGGGGTTTATTATTTAAATCTACTAGCCTTGATCACGTTATCTGTTAGATAATTCACTAAAAATATTACTCATACATTAACAAAATAACAAAAATAACAGACAGATTAAAAAGGTAGATGTTTGGGAATGGTTGTAAACGGGATAAAAAAGCAAAAATATAAACCCCAAAAAAGGAAAAAAAATAAAGAGGGAGGTGTATAAGGGGTGTATAAAGAAACTTCTGTGTTACAGCCTGGTTAGCATAGATCAGGTCAGAATCTCGCGAGAATATATGAAATCTCCCTTAATAGAGAACTCTGGTTAAGCCAAAACCAAAATGATACGATAAACATTTTAAGTTATAGAGCAGGAAAGATCCCAAACTACATTCAGACATAGCTCTCTAACGAGCAAGAGGCAACTTGTTTTATGCATGTTCAACCGTTACAAAATCAAAAATGTAATTGAATGGCAATATAAAGTGGAATAAGCTGGACAGTGAGCAGAACAAGCACTTGCTGAAGATCAGAAAGCAGCGTTACCGAATGTTGTCCCTGGAGCCTCTTTTATAGGAGAAACTGGTTCCAAGATTGTAGCAGGAACTGGCCAATAAAAAAAAAAAACAAAAAACACCAACAAAACGTTAAAAATTTATAAAAACTCAGAACATTCAAAAAGAATTTTACCAGGTCGTGATGTATCTGTCCAGAGCACAAAGCAAACACAATCAGCCTCCTGAGCTCACAGAAAGTGGCACACCTCTGTCCTTGGGTACCAAATAATCTCTTAGGAGGAATGGTCATTTACTTTGTAGTCAGATAATTCAGATAATGGTCCATGTGAAGCATCCCAGGAGTTTTTCTCATTCTTTAGTGATCTGAACCTAACTAAGAGAGCACAGTAGACCCTACACATTTTGCTGAAAACTCATCTTTGGAACAAGACCACGAGCTTTGTCCAACGTGAGTACTTAAGAGGACAAGAAGAGGGCCAGCCCCTCAGTCTGTGGTATACAGCTGGGCAACACCCAGAGAAAGCCTGACTGCACAGGGATGCAGATGATTCCTACATCAAATCCAAACTCCTCCGGCCAGCATTCAAGACCCCTTCTCACTTAGCTGCAGACACCTCAATGAAATGTTCTCATCAACACCTAGAAGCCTGACAGCCTCTGGCCGTCAGAGAAACTGCCTCCTCAGGCTTGTTTCCATACATTCCCTGCCTTTCTGAATTTCTCCATTACTCTTCCCCCAGAATGATTGTTCCCTGAGAATGATTTTTCTGTTTTCAAGTGGTTGTAAAAAAAGAAGAAAATACGACAGGGACTACACGGCCCAGAAAGCCTAGGAAATTTACTATCTGGCTCTGTCGAGAAAATGTTTGCCAACTCCTGCCTTAGATCCTTATTTGTGACTTACATGACTCCTATAGTTACCAAGAAATAATCTCCACTTGCATGAACATATGCTCCTTCTCTAGCTGTTTCAGTTTATCATACATTCAACGTTGAAGGGATGAAGAGAATTGAATGAGAAGTGAATTAAATAGATGTTGAGAGAGAAGCATAAGGAATTTGGCTACCACATCATCTCCCCAGCCCTGTTCCTCATTGCCTGGTCTGATGTGGAACCAGCTGCTGACCCTGCCTGGCTACTTCATTCTCTTTGCGTCCCACTGGGGTGGGCTGCTAGGATTCCTCAAGCATGACCTACAAATTTACCCAGTTCAGTCAGAAGCTCTTCGGGACTCGGTGTGGTTTTAGGTTTGGGATGTGGACGACGAGTTCGTTGAGGCACTTTGGAAGCTAAAGGAAGAAAACTTCAGGTTAATACAATGTGTTTGGTTCCAGAAGCTGTGGATAAGATTGTATTTGTTATAATTTCTTGACTTCCAAGAAATGTTTCTTTTGGGTTTGAAATATTTGCCCCTATTTCAATAAGCTGTCTCTTTTTATCATGTAGCTTTTTCTGAAGAACAAAAACCACATAGAAATATGAATTTACCGATGATATTTCAAGGAGCTTCTCCCAGGGATTCCTGAATGAAAAACAAGTTCTAAAACCTTGCTGAGTTATGGCAGTGATGAGGGCAGATATAGGGTTATTTTATATTTGTGATGGTGCTTATAATTTAAATTTACCAGCCTTGGGCATATTTTACTCTTTACTTGGGAAAATTTTACTCTTTACTGAAACAAGAACACATCCTTACCCCAATCCCAAAAAAAAAATCATCATCATGCAGACAGTAAAAATGTAGAAATTTAGATCTGCAAGAGAACTATGTCACACCGTAATAGCTATGCCGATTTACTCAGCCTAGATCAGGGACAGACACCTTCACCCCCAGCCTCCAGTGATTATATTTGAAACTCAGTAACAAAGAATGTGGTTAAAATGTTATGTGGGAGCAAGATGTGGGGAATTCAAAGTCATCACATTGCAGATATATAAACCGACCATAAGTTCATGCTTGGCTCTCTTACCAACAAGAAATTGTTTTAATACTCTTATAAATATTAAGAAGTAATTGAATGATAAAGGATGACACAGAAGGCTTGTGAAGTGAGAGAAGCTGTGGTTATGATGGTGATGAATAGGTTGGAAATGAGCAGGAGAGGCAGATGCTGATGGACATAACGTGCCATTACCTACTGTTGTTCCTGGAGCCTCAGTTCTAAGAACTGGTTCGAGGATTGTGGCAGGAACTGATCAAAAGTAATAAAAGAAACCAAAGAGATTTTGTGAATGCATGAAATGTCAGAACATTCATCTTACCACTAAACATCAGATTTCTAAGGCTGCAAAATTAATTTTTTTTTTTTTTTTTTTTTTTTTTTGAGACGGAGTCTGGCTCTGCCACCCAGGCTGGAGTGCTCACTGCAAGCTCCGCCTCCTGGGTTTACCCCATTCTCCTGCCTCAGCCTCCCAAGTAGCTGGGACTACAGGCGCCCGCCACCTCACTCGTCTAGATTTTTGTATTTTTTTAGTAGAGACGGGGTTTCACCGTGTTAGCCAGAATGGTCTGGATCTCCTGACCTCGTGATCCGCCCGTCTCGGCCTCCCAAAGTGCTGGGATTACAGGCTTGAGCCACCGTGCCCGGCTCAAAATTAATTCTTAATATTGTAACTCAAAAGAAAGTGGATGCATTTTTTTTTCCTTTGAATATTTCTCCAAATTGTAATCAGGTACTCATTTGACTCAGAAGATAGTCAGCCTTTGGATTTTGCTGAGCATCTCACTGAGGTCAACAGTAAGATCTTGTTGTTGGTTAACCATCTGATTCTAATGAACACTAGAAAATCTGGCTAGCCATTTTCTTAGAAAAAGATATGGTAAAGACTAGAATTTTTGTGGAAGCCAAAAAACCAAAGAGCACTCATTATAAGCAGTAATCAATAATGACAGATAGAACATTTACATTTGAAAGCAAACACAGTGTAGCAGAGAGTCCCTATGGTGATCCCCAGTGGTTTCTATCTCTGGTGTTAACACCTTTGTGTCATCTCTTCCCCTTGAGTATGCGCTGGATCCCTGACAACTTTTTAACCAATAAAATAAGGCAAAGGTGATGGGTGTCACTCTGTTGAATAGGTGCATGTGCTAGGAGTGTGTCTGCCATGCTAGCACAAGGGAGAGACAGGGAGGGAGAGACGGATGGGGAAGGAGAGACGGACGGGGAGGGAGAGACGGACGGGGAGGGAGAGAGGGACGGGGAAGGAGAGACGGGGAGGGAGAGACGCACTGGGAGGGAGAGACGGACGGGGAGGGAGAGACGGACGGGGAGGGGGAGGGAGAGACGGACGGGGAGGGAGAGATGGACGGGGAGGGGGAGGGAGAGACGGACGGGGAGGGAGAGATGGACGGGGAGGGAGAGACGGACAGGGAGGGAGAGAGGGAGAGATGGATGGGGAGGGAGAGACGGACAGGGAGGGAGAGAGGGAGAGGATGGGTTATATAAAGGTGTTAACCCCAGGAGCAGGGAATCATTGGGAGGTTGCCCTAGAGTTTGTGCACCACACATACTAACAGCCAAAAGGAAGCTGAGACTATACTCATTAAGAGACTAAGTCTGTAGTAAACACAGCTGTACTTAAGTAGCTGAAGAACCAACTCTCAGTTTTTGGTACCATTGGGCTGGGTATCTTCAGTTCTAAGAACAGAAAAAGCATGATCCTGTGCAGAAGTAGGAGTCATTGAAGTCCCCTAGATCAAATTTAAGCTCTTGAGTAGACATCCCAGCCCCCCTTTAATTCATCACTGAACAGGAGGGTATCAACGAGTTATCCCCTGTCTGGTGAGCCAGCTTCAACACATTCCCTGCTTAACAGCCTCTGTTCCCTCATCCTTCTACTCATTCAGTTTCTATGCTGGTTTCTAATTATCCTGGATATTTTCCTCCTCTAAATATTTGCCACGCTTCTAGGAGGTGGCATTTATACCTCTATAATCATATTTATTGTATGGTATAAATAAGAAATTATATTTGCATAAACATGCTGCCTCATATTCGTTTCTAACTGGTTATGCATGAAGAACTTTTGTTTACAACTACAGTGTAAACTGGGAAAGAAAACATTCTTCCCACTTCTGATGTATGGACTAATATGGCTTTGGGGAATTAGAAGAGACTTAATAAAAGTAGTTGATTTAAATGATTGTGCTGGCTCAATACTGAGCAGCGTTATCTTGAAGACAGGAATGAAATAAAAGAGCAAGAAGTGTAAATAATCATCAACAGAGAAGATACCTACAAAGGAAGCAAGAGGTGCTAAGCTATTCGTGTTCTCCTCACTAACCAGTAGCTTTTACTCTGAAGAGATATATAGGGCATGACACAATAGATTATGTGTACATAGAACTTATAGTCCCAATCGTGGTAGACTGCTTGGGTTCTATAAAACAGAAACTACATATTTACCCAGTTTAGTTTGAGGTACTTCTGGATGGGGCGTGGTTTTAGGTTTGGGATGTGGACGACGGGTTCTTTTTGTTGTTGTTGGAGCTGAAGGAAGAAAATTTAGGATTAATATGGTGCTGATGGCTCCATTCACTGTGAATAGGATGACATAACTCTAAGTTTTAAAATACTTGTTAGAGTTTGAGTTGAGAGAACTCTGTCACTTTGGTTTGAAATTTTCTCCCTCAGATTCTTAATAGGTTTTCTTTGATAACTGAAAGTTCTTCAGAGACAAGAATTATACATACAATTATGTTCAAGAAAGAAACATTAGAAACTATCATTATTTTCTCGAAAGTGTCCCTAATCCAAATCACTGCTTAACTCTGATGGTGTGAGAAAGGTTCTAACCAACCCTACACTATTCACTTATAATTTAAGATAACTAGGGCAAATTTTTCACTTGGTGATTTACTAGACTAAGTATATAAAATTCACAGGAACATCAGTAAAGCAAACAAAATTATATAGAACTTGAAAAACAGAAAGGTGCATACAGAAACTGCATGATATCATCATTTGATACTGTGTTGCTGCTCTAAATAAGGAATGTATGGGGAATTGTAGTTGGATCTTGGCTATAAGAATATAGTTCAGAGACTCAGACGTGACACAATTTCAAGCTGGGATATGGAGCAGATAGCTGTCTTGAATTAAGTCCTTGCATATTTCTGTTAAAAAGAAAGCTTTCCATATTTTAAGATGAATACTCTAATGAGATGACAACAAAAGATGGTTCCATTGCCTGTACAGCACCATAGCAAAATCTGACAATGAGTAAGAAAAAGCACTTGCTGAAGGACATAGAGAGTCATTACCTGAAGATGTCCCAGGAGTAATAGGTCCAAAGTCTGTAGCAAGAAATGATCAAAAGCAATTTTAAAAAGAAATAAATGTTAAACACACGAGAAAAGCCATCATTCTCTTGAAAAGTGAACTTTACCATCATAGCATTGGTTCTATAGCCACAAAGCAAACATTTTAAATTTCTCAAGGGAGGGTACGTATTTATTTGCTTTTATGAAACAGATATAACCTCAGCATCTGTAACATGGTTAGCTACCAGTTTTTCTTATTTTTATATTATCTGATAATACAGTAGAAAACCCTACTTAGAAAAATCTTAGAATATCTAATAACGTTATGTTTAAAAGTTAGGAAAAACTAATGTGAAAGTAAAGTTACACTATAAACTGGAAAACAAAGCCCTAGTTCGTGATGATGCAATTACTGATATGTTTAAGCAGATACACTGATGAATGACTAAAATAGATAATGCTCTTGTTTGTTGAGCGTGCACCTTGGAAAAAGACCAAGACCTCTGTTCAAACAAAGGCATACAAAGAGCCAGATATAGAGGGTCATTCAGTCCATCAAACTTGTTAGTGCATCTCTCTGTTATCAGCACAGAAAAGGCCTGACCCCTAGGTTAGGAGAGCATGCTGGAGCCAATTGGCTCAAACCCAATCATCGAAGTCAGGCATTCGAAGTGCTCTTTGTAGACCCGTCAAAAGCAGCATTACTGTCCAACTAAAAGAACTTTGCCTTTCTTACAATCAGGTTGCACTTACAGTTCCTATCCTTCCAATGTCACCCTCACATGACACCTTCCTGCCTCTGTTTATATGATTCCTACCCATCCACCAATAAATCTACAGGCTCTACAAATTTCAAGGTCCACAAGATGAGCTCTTGCTCTGCTGCCCGGGCTAGAGTGCAAGGGTGCAATTACAGCGACTGCAGTCTCGACTTCCTGGGCTCAAGAGATCCTCCCACCTCAGTCACCCAAGTAGTTAGGACTACGGGTGCACATACCTGGCTAATTTTTCTTAAAGTTTTTGTAGAAATGGAGTTTTCCCTAAAGGTTCACATTACACTTATCAGCCCACAGATGTTTTGCTTCTCTAAGAATTAACGATGTGCTTAACAGTTGGTAAAATTTAATAAATATTTGCTTTTCCTCACACTCATGTATATCTATTATGAAGAGTCTCACACAAGAGCAGCTTCCTTTAACTCAGGTAAGTCATTTGTTTTTTTCTAAAATATTCCTCACAGATACAAATGTTCAAAATGTGTGGCAGGTGGAACTAAATATGCTAACTAGACACCTAATCAGGTCCGTTTTTGCTGAGCTGAGGAATCAAAGAGAAAAATGTAATGGAATGTCAGAGAAGCAAATAAAATACGCAGGTCATCATTCTCTTGAAAAGTGAACTTTACCATGATAGCATTGGTTGCAAATAAAATATGCAGGCACCAAGGAGGTCCTCACACAAGCAGCATGAGAAGTCACAGGTATCGCCAGAGCACTGTGTTGGTAGCAGCTGCTTTCCATGACTTGGGCCTTCACCCCAAGGGTCAAGTGGATTATAAGGTGGCATGTGAAACTGCCACCCCCATGCCACATCCAATGGGATGCCACAGGGACAAGGAACCACATATTATTTACCTAGTTTAGTCTGCGGTGTCTCTGGGCGTGGCGTGGTTTTATGTTTGGGACGTGGACGACGTGTTCTTGTTCGTTGCGGTGTTTTTGGAGCTAAAGAAAGGAAACTGGTTATTGTCGCCTCATGACTCCAGAAACCAAAGAGAGGATTACACATGGTTCTAGGTTTTCTAAAGTTTTCCCAAGTCTTGAGAAATTTGTCTCTTTGGTTTAGCATTTTCTTCTGATCATCTATATGCAAAAATATGTATTTTTGGTCTACTGACAGGTCTTTTGAGACAGATGGAATATATGTAATTTAAAAAAATAAACTGCAACTTTATTATTGGTTGCTGGTATAGGATTTTCGAAGAGGGTCCAGAGCCAAGGAAAGTCAGACATAGGCACATAGACATCACATCAGAGAGGGACCCAGGCCCACCTGCTTTTGGGAGAGTGTACTAAGAAATTACCTGGCTCAGACACACATTCCATTAAAAGTTATTAGTATAAGCACATTTCGTTTTCTAAAATAGTTGGTAGATAATAAAAGTTCTCTGTATATCTTAAAACAACAGAAAGTAAGATGCCCACAGAATTATAATTGATATTTATCGGGCAGCCATTCCTAATTGTATTTGAAATTCAGCTTTAACGTAGAACAGTACTGGAGCAGAATCACAGGCTCTGTCAAGTATTAAAGCTGGGTAATATGGGAAAAATTGGACACAGACGCTGTTCGCTAGTGGCATATGGCCTTATAACCAAGTAACTTGTTTTAAGCACTTTCAATACATTCAAAATGAAGAATATAGTTCAATGACAAGAGGATGATGAGAAAATCTTATGAAAGAAAAACCCTTAGCCCAAATAGTGATGGAATAGACTAGACAATGAGCAGAAAAAACTCAGACTTAAAGACATAAGAGGTCATTACCTAATGTTGTCACTGGAGCCTCAGTTCTCACAGTTACAGGCTCAATGTCTGTGGTGGGAACTAACCAAAAGCAATACAATAAACAATGGAGATTAAGAAATATAGAAAAAGAAAATTATTTTGAAAATTAATCTTCTTAACCCTTTAATGTTTTAAACGCATTTCTGAACTCTGGGAAAATACTATTTGTTTTCCCCTAACTAGCCATACTATCATATCCATTTATTTCACAAAATATCCATACCCTTTGCATCCCTATAAGGGCAATGAAAAATATTTTTCTGTATTTCATTATCTGATTCCAACAACATAAGAAACCTGGACCCAAGAAAATCTTAGTTGTCCAATATACAATTTTAAAGTACTCTAAAAATTTGTTATCAAAGCTTCCATTGGTATTTTAAAAGTTTTCACCACCATTACTAATTTGTTTTGAGAGTGGTAGTTGTGAGGAGAATTAGAAAAATGTTCTCAGTCTATTTACTGGAGATTTGTGAGAGTTGTGCAAAAGTCTTGTACCTTTTATTTGTGATAAATGTGATACTGCTTCTTACTCTGTCTCCTTATTCATTTATTTCAAATGGCTAATTAGGAGATAATTATTCAAGTAGAAAACAGAGATAATTAAGAAAAAGGTCTAAAAGGTAATGATACAACTTTTAGTCTGGATAAAAAGGATTTCTATAACATTCTGAAATTGATTATACATAGATATAAAATTAATCAAGAATTGTAACTCTCTGGTATTAGCATCTCCGTTTATCTTCCACTAAACCCAGAAGGCTAAATGCAACATTCAAACATCTCATCCTCAAAAAACTCTTTAGGCATTTATAGAGAGGCTGACTTTCCCTTATTGCTCAAGACATCATAGCAGAAAGTTGGTTTACGCCACCGCTATGAGCATCTTCAGAACTAAAGGCATATATAACAGAAGAGATGGAGGAAGCCAGGACAACAGGATGACAACAATATTTATAACTAATTGCCTTCAAACAAAACAGAGAATCCTTATTTTGTTTGCAATTTTGCATCACAAGATGAATTTAGCAACAGAAAGATCAATTTGCATATGAATAATGTGGAATAGGAAGAAAGGACTTTTGCGAGAGAGACAGGTATGTACCATCACGAGCTCCTTATAAACACACTGAGGACAAACTCCAACCAGTTTTTCATTGCTCCCCTCCCACATCCATAAATTGCACCCACACAGAAGCAGAGGTTTCAAAAAATGTTCTGGTTTGAAGAATGAATATAGACAGAGTGACTGTAACTCAAGCAATCTGAATGTCTCTGAAGGTGATGGAAGAAAGAATAACAATTATGTGTTACAAGCTGAGCAGCAGCTGGAAGCATGCCTAATGATGTTAAAAATGCCCCTGCTGAAAATAGTAAACAATCTTTAAAAATGAAAAAAAAATGGCGAATGACAATTGTGCATACTGTAGCTAATGAAAAAAGAGATGAGAGGAGCAAGTTCAGAGAAACATTGGCCAAGAAGGAAGAAAACATCATTACCTATGGTCATCGAGGGAGCTTCAGTTTCAAATGGAACAGGCTCAGAGACTGCATCATAAAAAACAAACAGATATAAGTAATAAAAGGAAGTCTAAACTTTTGGGTGCTCACTGGTGTTGAATTCAGAGGACAGAGAGCCTAGTTCATTCTAAGTTAATACAAATTGTCTTCTTGATAGGTTAATTTATTATGTGAGATGCTTCTTAGCAAATTAAAATTTTATAGTAATTGGAATCTTGGGAGAAACTTTCAACTTCAAAACAGTTGGATTCTGAGAACTGTAATATAAATATCTTCTTATATGGTAGGAAATTACTCAGTTAATAGTTACTGTTTAAATGTTGGCCAGGCACATTGGCTCATGCCTGTAATCCCAGCACTTTGGGAGGCCGAGGTGGGTGGATCACCTGAGGTCAGGAGTTCAAGACCAGCCTGGCTAACATAGTGAAACCCCATCTCTACTAAAATACAAAAATTAGCCAGGTGTGGTGGCAGGCGCCTGTAGTCCCAGCTACTGAGGAGGCTTAGGCAGGAGAATCGCTTGAAGCTGGGAGGCAGAGGTTTCAGTGAGCCGGTTGTACCACTGCACTCCAACCTGTGTGACAGAGTGAGACTCCATCTCTAAATAAATAAACAGAATAAAATAAAATGTCAATAGAGTATTTTAGAGGAAGCTAATTCCTGATTAGCAAGTCTTCTTTTGAGTTGTGCCGATAAATGAAGAACAGTGCCAGCCTTCTGTGTGTATTAATAGTGCTTACTAAAATCACCTTCAAAAATGTTTCAGATACAGAAAACTCAGGCTTCTGTTCATTACAAATTCAGAAAATAGGCCTAAAAAAGCCTTAAGAAAATGAAATGCCAGTCAATCAGGTATAAAATTTACTAATTTCCTACATATTGACTTGTTCATTTAGCACTTAAAACATCAGTGTGGCTACTTGGAGAAGATAATGAACAAAATTATGGTATTTGGGTTTCTATGATTTATATGATATGACAGATTGTAAACATTTTCAGCCATGTTTCCAAAGAAAATCCTGTTAAGCTAAAGCACTGGAAATTTTGTTTACCGAATTTAGTTGGTGGCATGTCTGGTTCTGCTGTGGTTTGGGGTTTAGGAAGTAATTGTTTTGGTGGTTTTGAACCTGAAGAAAATTAGAGTGCCATAATTAGTGTTACAGCTGAGCTGTGAATGTGAAGATTACTGTTACTTACACATTGTTTTCCTATTTATAAGATCAAAGCATTGAAAGTAATGATTACCAGGCTGAATTTGAGGTGCATCTGGTCTGGGTGTGGTTTTAGGTCTCTCAGATGGTTTTGAGGCTAAAGAAAAAGGTACTACAATTAGCAAAATGGGTCATGGCTGTTGACTGTCAAAATCAGGGACAAGTATACAGAACAAAGACACTACAAATTCAATGAATCTATAAAAATTTCTGGGGTGTGGGAAGGGTGAAAAGCGTGTCTATTTTAACTACACGCTAGCATAATTAGTTTTTTCAGAAAGGAAAAATAATCACTAAATGCTCAAAATGTGTTTTTGAGCAAAAGTAACGAGGACTGTCATAAGACATTTTTTCTATACAAATAATTTCAAAATAGACAAAGTATATTAGTTCCATGTCTTTGATCAAAAGGTTTTCTCCAGTATACAAACAGTAAGGTAGAAATCTGATTTCTTAGTTGGCGATCTGGAAGTAATCCATAAACATTTGAAATTACACATGAGAAATAATGTTACATGGCTGCCGATGTCTGGGATTTTCCAAAGGAAAGCTGTGATAGATTTTGAAACTATAACGAAATCATTATAATCAAACAGTTTTAGCACTAAAAACAGTAAAACCAGCCTGGGCCTTTCAATGCTGTCAACTTCCAAAGACCATCACTAGTTTTACATTGGACTCCAATCAAGAACGATCTTGGTGCCTCTAGTGATCCAAACCTACTCAAAAACATTTTTCAGAGAAACAGAAAAGCCGAAAAAGCCATTTTTTCATGCAGCTTTTTAAAAAGAAGAAAGTCTTAGAAGTTGAATCAGTAAAGCAATGAAATGCTGACCATGGCACTGGAGTAACATTTTGCTATTTGTTCAGTTCAGGATGAGCAGAGAGGTCCCTGTCTGAGAAGGAGTTGATGGTTTTCTCAACCCCAGGAAACATATAGGGCAGACAGATGGTCAGCAGAGAACCAGGAAGTTGTGTCCGAGACCACAGACTTTCCCTAAATGAGCACAATGGATTGTTTTAGAGCTCTCCTATTTTTAGGATCTTCAGACCCAGACAGCAAAGGTGAGGAAAAGCATGGGATGAAATTGTGATGAGGTGGTGGAACTGCGGTCATGCCTGTAATAGAGAGTGGGGAAAGCAAAAGCTACAACCCATGAAAGCAGCTAGGGTGGAGGGAGTAGAATTACCAGTTGTGGGCACCAAGGGCTCCGGTTGTATCGTGGCAGGTTCCAGAGCTACAGAAGCAAACACCAAAAACATGAAATATTTCAAGAAGTGGCATCTTGAGGAGGGAGACATTATGCCTCAAGCTGGGACATTCTATCTAAATGATGCATTTTTTCTGAATGTGATTTTCCCTTTTACATTTCCCATTTTCCTTTCTCCTTGTTGCTTTCCCACACCTCATCTGCCATGAATGTACATCATAAGATTTCGAAGTGCCTTACTTTAATAGTTCACTTAATGGGTCAGTTTTCTGCTGTGTGTACCTAATAAGCATGACTGCGAATATAAACATATTATATGAAATATTACATATATAAAATGAATATAGAAAATCAGTACAGATGCTCATTCATAAAAGTCAATTCCACTGGTTCACTAAAGCCCAGCTGCTCAAGTAAGCTGATATCAAACCAGAAGCTGCCATATTCCACTTTCTATGTTAATTGGAACTTGAATATCACATTTACCCGGTTTGGACTTGGGCACTTCTGGACTAGGTGTGGTTTTAGGGCGGGGACGGGGGCGGGGGCGACGACCTGGTCTTTTGGTCTTTCGTGGTGCTGAAGAAAGAAAATTAGCAAGTTAATACAAGAAGGGTGGATTTACAAACTGATGATAAATATTACATCCATCTTAGAAGGACATTTAAACTCTTTGATTTACTGTGGACATGTTTCCATCTGTTTTGCAAATTTCTATCATTATTTACATAGTTAAATGAGGTCTTGAATAATTTTTTTGTCAAAGATTAATAATTAATGTGCAAGAGATCTCTCTGTTCTTCCATTTTGAGATGGAAAATCTCAAAACTTTGTACAGCTTAGAGAAGATAGTCACTCAAAAATATTGAAGGCATATGTTCAATAGGAACATGAGAAAGGTTGCTTTTATAAAGCCATTTGGGATAAAAATTAAAATTTGGCCTAAGATTTAAACGGAGAAATTTTTCATTTAAAATATCTACAAATCAACAAATCCACAAATCAACAATATATGCAGAAGGCTTTGAATTCAGTCCTTGTTTCAAGAAAGGCAACTTTTAAAAAATGAGATAGAGTTTATAAACGATATCTATAGGACTTAACTTTTTTTCTGAAGAACAGAGCACTCACACACAAAAATGGACATTAATGTATTAATTCATTAATGTGAGCCTGTCAACTCAGATACCAGCAGTCAGGAAAAGAGGAAACAAAGGTCACCCACTCAATAACTCTATTACCTAATGTTGTTGTTGAAGGTTTGGTTCCCAGTGTTTCAGGTCCTAAGACAATGTGAAAAAATCACCAAGAATCAAGATCAAAGGAAAAATGACATGTATTTAAAACATGGAATATGCTTAATTTTTAATTACTAGGTTGAGCAAATATAAACGGTGAAACTTATCCACATACAAAGTTTCTTTTCCACTTCAATAAATTCCTGTGTTTTCGACAAAGCCAACAAAAAAATATAGCCAGTCAGTTAAGTTTGGAAAGAGAAATGGAACAAAAAGGCATGATTCTCATTTGGAATATGTGACTGTAATAAAGTAACCAGCAGTTCATGTTATGAAGGAAAATATGGGTAATTGGCTAAGATGGCACCAGAACACTTTTTTTTCCCCCCCTCTTTTGAAGAAAAGGAAGCTATAAAGATTGGGGTTGGTTTTTTATTTATCTCTTTGAGTGGATTTCCTAGTGACACATCAGGGTATTTAGATCTGGAAAGACTGGCACTTTTCAAGAAAATCTGCAAAAGTTCGAGTTCTGAAAGTAAGAAAAACACCTCCAAAAGAGAAAACATAAATATGTCCTATGAAAGTCAGGGTCCTCCCTGGCAATAAACAGGTTAGAACAAGTTCAGGGCGTATTCCTCAAATGTAATTGAAGGAGAATAAAGAATGTATTAAATTTAAATTAGCATTGCTTTCACGGGTGTCTCAGAACCACTGCTAAGTCAAGCATAGGCTGAGAGTATATCTCTGGGCAAAAATGGCTGGAAAAAGATCTAAAGGAAAATTAAGAAATATTAGGCTGGGCACAGTGGCTCATGACTGTAATCCCAGCACTTTGAGAGGCTGAGCTGGGTAGATCATCTGAGGTCAGGAGTTTGAGACCAGCCTGGCCAACATGGCAAAACCCCCATCTCTACTAAAAATATAAAAAATTAGCCGGGCATGGTGGCTCAGGCCTGTAATCCCAGCCACTTGGGAGGCTGAGGCAGGAGAATTGCTTGAACCTGGGAGGCAGAGGTTGCAATAAGCTGAGATCGCGCCACTGCACTCCAGCCTGGGCAACAAAACAAGAGCGAAACTTCATCAGGAGAAGAAACAAACAAACAAACAAACAAACAAAAAAACCCCAGAGTTGAACATGGAGAGTGTTAAAGATACTTTGTTTTCAGTCATTAAAAAAAGCTTTATTACCTATTGTTGACTGTGATGGCGGTAGAGTCTGGGGTTCTGGGACTGCAATAAAAGCAAGTAACATCAAAAACGATGCTGAAGAGCACCACCTAAGACAGAAGTCACACGTTCTTTACTATAAACGGTGTTCTCTCCTGGGTGAATGATTAGGTTCTACTGGCTTATGCCAGTGACGTTCAACCTTCCACATCCTCTCTATAAACCACAAGAATTGAGAATTCTCATTTTTGTTGTTGATCTTTAGTTGTTACTGTCACTTCCCAATATTCTGGTTTGCCTCTGGTGCTGAGGAAATACTAACTTAGAGAGAATTCTGGGTAGCCTCTCTGAGGTTGTTCAGAGTGTCCTGTCACCTGCTATTTGTTTCTTGCAGGACAGCCGGGTTCATTCAAGGAAATGGAAAAGGCAACAGACTTACCACCTGGTACTGTGTCTGTGCTGTTAGATTGCAATCTCCAGCATGGCTGGACCTGACGTTCTCTCACAAAAAAGATAAGAATTAAACTTACTGTTCAAAAGCGACCACAAGTGTTCATATGATGCCCCCTGTATTCACTAGTATCTATTGCTGGTAAACAAATTGGTTCACATGTGAAACTCAACCCATTTGGATTGGTAAATCAATGAGTCCAAAAGCAGTTTCAGATTTCATAAAATGCTACATTAAATAACAGTATCTAAATACTCTGATAAACTTTTCAATGTTTATTCAAACTAGCAATAAGTAAATTAAACTTCATGCTGAATTTAGTTTGGTTACATATTTGGGCTTAAAAAAAAGATTACCCAATAGGTTTCTTATTATTTTATGAACAAAAAGAATTGTTTAACAAGGAGAAATTTAAAAAGGAATTATTTTTGGAATGGAAATAAAAAGTTAAGACTCTTTTTTTTCTTAAAGAAACTAATCAATATGGCACTCATAGACCATCTTAATAGAACTGAAATTCTTCTTCTACTTATACATTTCTAGTATTAGACTTATCAGGAATGATCTCTGATATTACTTGAAAGGGGAGTATGGCAGGTTTTGAGAATATGTTGTGACTAAAAAAGAACTATAACAATAGTTTCTGTGTAGCAACTAACAACAATTGCTTCTATATATCAACTAGTTTTTAGCAATGGAAAAATATAATAATGCAGGCAGAGAATTTTTATTTCTTCTAAAAGAAATGCATAATAGCATAAAGGGCTATTTAAAGGCATTATCATCCATTAACATATCTGTGATCAAAAAATTTTTGTGTTGAGGCTAAAGAGTACCAATTAGGTGCAAAAGAAGCAGGTTAAAGTTGTTTTTAAAAGCCCAGAATTCTGATTTCTCAAGAACGTGTGCAGAAATAGACTGTAACAGATGAATGGCAAAAGCAGTAGTGATGTGTCAGACTGAAGTTCATATAACAAAGTAAAAATTCTGAGTCTGTGTGTGAGTCTGTATGAGAGAAGAGAGAAGGGAGGAGGGAGGGTGTGTGTATGTGAGAGGGAGGGAGGGAGGGAGGGATGGAGAGAGCGATGGAGAGAGGGAGGGAGGGATGGAGAGAAGGAGGGAGGGATGGAGAGAAGGAGGGAGGGATGGAGAGAAGGAGGGAGAGGATGTGTGTGTGTGTGTGTGTGTGTGTGTGTGTGACAGAGAGTGAGGGAAGGGGAGAAGAAAGAGTATGTGGGAGAAGGAGAGAGTGTGTGTATGTGAGAGAGTGTGAGAAAGAGAAAGGGAATTGTATGTGTGTATATGTAAGAGAGTGTGTGTATAGGTCTAGATATCTCAGATGCTATAGGACAAGAAGAAAATAAACATCAATACATGAAATATAATAAATATCAAATAAGCATTCATACCTGAAGATAGCAAACAAAAATTTTGAAACTTCAAGATTGTAATTCATGTTTTTGATTGTACAAAGTTGCCTTCCACAAGTGTGAAAAAAATAAAATTTGCTACTCATTGCATGTTTTAGATTTCACAAAAATTAAAGAATGTTGTTTTTAAAATTATAAGGAAAAATCTGCATTTTTGAGTTCCTGAGTTTGGGACCAAATAGGGATAGAACTCCATCAATTAAGCTTCAAAGTCAATTGCACATAAAAACAGTAAAGGTCTATATTTAGTAAAAACAAATATATCTTCTGATACGACTTTCTTCTGTTTGACAATCATAAGGTATTATGGGTATAGGTATAAAATGTTGCATAATAAAGCTGAGTGGTCTGTAAATGACTAAGCCACTCATCTCAGTACAAAACAAAGACAAATTTGAGTCACATGTGTGGCTAGGAATGAGAACAATTAACAATTCTATCCACTTGGAAGACAGCTAAGTGAAACAAACACCTGTAATTGGGGGCACTCCCTTATTTTCAGTCCATTTAGAAGCTTACAGATTAAACCACGAAGGAAACAACTCCCACTGGATGAGGTAGACAAGTTAGATATGGTAGGTGGCTATGGTTTTTGAGAAATGCACTGACTTGTACTTATAAAACAAGCCCAAATCAATGTAGATTTTTACTCGTTGATTTAACCAGCAAGCAAAGCCAAAGGAAAAGGAGCCTGTAACGGAAAGTGAAACAGAAAAATAGAAGAGTGTGTGGAGAGGGCTGGGAAAAGCCTCAAAAAGCTTGGGTGGTTTATTTGCTCTTCCGAACCTTGGCTAGAAACAGACATCTTTAGGAGAGCTATAAAGGTGGTCTGCCCTAAATAAAGATAAATATAATTTAAGAAGCTAAAACCAAAGCAATAGTTTGTGGAGATCCAGTCATCATCCTGTGTTGCTATGGACCATTCAAGGTCCACTTGAGTTGGCACAGGCCTAGGTGTGGATTCTTAAGTCGTTACATTGCTGTTAGAGGAAAAGGGGTGGATTTTCTTTGATGATTAAGAAATCAAAGGAATGTAAACACATTAGTCTCCAAGTAATTCTTCCCATTTTAAAAGGAAATGTCAAATTAAGAAGTCTTTTTGCTCAAACACCTTACAATGATAAAAATATAACCTTCCTCCCTCATTTGTATTAAAGAATTTCCTCTCAGAAATCTTTTCTTAGAAACCGCTGAAATGAATAACGTAACCTATCATATATCAACTGTAACCAATGTTTGGAGAAAATTTTTGACGATTTCCAATTTTATGTTGTAATAACAGAAATAATTACTTTGAGAGAAATCCTTATTTAAATTTGGTGACTCAAGCAAACAGTACTATTTTATGATCTGCTTGGTAATAGTCCTCTGTTCAAAATACAGCATAGTTACTACTTTATCCCAAAGCTCTCTAAGCATGTTTTTTAAATAAGGATGTATATACCCTTCTCTCATACAGTTAACTGTCAGAGTTATTTGATTTAAACCACTATTAAGGCTTTTGAGTTTTATTAGCTATGCTTCTTTCTCCGAAAAACCTGAGTGAGATTTTTCATTCCATTTCTCTGACTTGGAGACCTCATCCATGGTCACAGTGTCAACTACACTCCCTCTGCCTGATCCCTAATTTCCTTCAGTCTGCATCTACACCTGGAAATCTCACTGCTTCTTTACAGGGAGTAATGAGAATTCTTTCTTTAAGCAGTTACATTTTTCTTCCTTAGCCATTTCATTGCAAAAATGAATCATGCCCACTTTAGCAGAAAATCTCTTGCTTTAATAATCCTACTTTGTAAACATGCCATTAATGAAAATGCAAGTTCAAAATCCATTAAACATTATAGTGAGAAATATTTTCTTCCTAGAGCTAAGGGTTTAAAATTTAGATAATGATGACACTGAGTGGTGACAAGGTTCCCTGTAGTCAATCTTATAAGTCAGCATTTAAGACTGCTACACGGATCACAGATAGATAAAAAACTCCAAGATTTGGTCATCCAATATGTTCCACAATCTTTATGTCTTAAATTATTATATATGTAGAATGATCCCCTCCTGCAAAAGGAGACTTTTTTTTTTTTTTTAAAGAAAACACTACTAAAAATTCCTAAGAGGTAAACAGAGGTCAGTGTTCAGAAATCAGCTCCAATTTAGAAGTCTTGGAGCATTAGGAAAATACAGGTCTTTCTGGTCTTCTAGCCTGAGAACTGAGTAACTCTAAAATAATGCAGAGTTCTTAGAAGACAGAAACACTTCTCCCCTTTCCAGCTGAAAGGCTATTGTTTATGTGATTAGAATTCCAGTCAACATTGGTATTGGAAACTATTTTGCCATACTAGACAAGGGAGTTCTCAATCATTCACATCATTACATTTCTGTGTTTTCTCTGTGATGCTCATGAACATTGCTCAGAGCAATGCTGTGATATCACAGTGGCTATTTATGATTAGATCATTTCATTGCATGCTTACACTTTTCATGGAAAAAATGTAACAAATATCAAAATACAAATCAGAAATTCTTGCTCCAAAGAATTGCATAAAACTTGTTTTCAACCCCAATTTTGGAATATTCAGAAAAGTTTAGGGTAATTACCAGGTTTGGTGTGTGTCACTTCTGGGCTGAGAGGGATTTTAGGTTTCAAAGAAATAAATTGTGTTTTACTGGGAGCTGGAAAAATAAAGAAACAAAATAATAAACAAATCAATATTTAGGCATTTCAGTGTCTAAAAGCACAGAAGGAAAACCTAGAAATAAACTATACATTAAGTGGAATGAACTCATTGTCTTGGAAGATTTTGGAAATACTCCATTAAAAGAATATTTCATGATCCATTCACAGAGAAGTAATTTTCACTTTGTTTAGAAAAAACATTTCAGGAGTATATTTAACTAGCAAATATAGCATTGCTACTAAATAGGCACAATAACTATTCAAAGTAAAGATAGTTATTTAATCTATGATTTAAAAAAATCAGTCTAATTATTTTGCACCCTTACTTCATATTTCTCAATCACATCTAAGTCTGACCACTAGGAAAAAAAAGCCACCATGTTTTACAATTAACATTCACTGACGTACGTGCAGGATGTGCAGGTTTGTTACATAGGTAAACTTGTGCCATGGCGGTTTGCTACACCTACCAACCCCTCACCTAGGCATTAAGACCAGCTATGTTTTTTATCAGCTTTATAAAATCAAAAGGAAAAAATCTAAAATCATTCAAACCAGTAGCTGATGTGCATGTCTTTTGAAGATGCAACAATAAATTTAAACTTCCTGCATACAATTTTAAGGTGGTGTTTTCCTTTTTCTCCTAATATTTCCAGAAACTGTCACTTTGAGCCTGTCTACTTAAACACATTTTAATAAAAAAAACTACTCTAAAAAAAAAATTCACCAATAGGTATGATGCTATGATCTGAAGCATAAAGTAATTCTACTAATATTACAATTAAAAGTTGTTTTTCCAAATGAAGTCTCAAGTTAAACTTGAGAGTCTTACTAAAAAATAAAAGAAAAAGAGAACAGTATACAAGATTCAACTTCAAATACAATGACTGGATAGATGACAAGGAAGCAGCAATGGTTCAAAGGCTGGCACAGAATGACATCTGACGGCTGAGTTCAGATCTACTAACTGTCGGGCCAGCTAGCCACAACCACAATAGCCATGGAGGTGGTGCACTCTCTGAGATGGGCCACACTGTTCAAATGAGCCATTCTGAATATCTTAATAGCTAACAGACATTACATAAAAGCTGGGGTACTGGATTTTCGATGGTGAAATGAAGCAATACGTCTACTAAGGACATATCGTTATTACCCGGTGTTGTCCATGTAGGTTCAGGGCTTTTAGAAATTTTAGGTGTAATTGTTCCAGCACTTGTGGTTCTTTCTGGTGATGGAAAGGAAAAAAAATACTGAAATATCCTAGAGACAATAAAAAGATATCCTCTAAAGAGGAACTAAATGACCCATTTAAAATCCTGCCATATTTAGTAGTCAAAGTATACAATGAGTAAAAGTTTTGAGGAAGAATTTTTAAACTGTCACAGCAGTATACATCATACAAAATTACATTTATCTTATAATGGAATAAGCAAAGCCCAGTTGGTAAAGCATGATTCTGAGTACATTGTTTGACAATGAAGAATTGACCTCCAGGGTTAATAAGCATCTGTACCACCCAAACTCTGTGCTATAATACATGTTATTCCCTTCTCCTTTTCTTCTAAATCCTACATGTATTTTGGGGTCTGCATCTTCAACTCTTTCTTTCTTGGAGCACTTAC
Source organism: Colobus angolensis palliatus (assembly GCF_000951035.1). NCBI lineage: Eukaryota > Metazoa > Chordata > Mammalia > Primates > Cercopithecidae > Colobus > Colobus angolensis. The sequence goes on from NW_012123454.1 coordinate 219,217, forward strand.
ACAAATATTATAGTCTCAGAAATAAGTTATGTAAACGTATGTTGTGCTGTCATTTTTATGTTTTATCTTCTCAAAGTTATAATCTATTTGAAAACCAAAGTCATGTCCTCTCTAACTCAGCCATTGCCCTGGTGAAAAAATTGGAAACAGAGTAGGTATCAAAAAAAATAAGAACCATCACCCTCATGAACATTATAATAAACATGCACACCAACAAACGAATTACATGTATCACCCTGTATTGCTATGAGTTGGACTTGTTTCTAGGTTTTTACCAAAATTCACATGCAAAAATATAATTATCAGTAAACCCCTTTTGGAGACATTTGAGTTTTGTTATTTTGCATCATTAATTATTCATCTTTAGTTAATCTCAAATTTTGTAAAGAAACTAACCTATAAAATATATCCTTTTCTTTTCTTGAGATAGGGTTTTGCTCTGTTGCCCAGGCTTGAGTGCAGTGGTGCCATTATAGCCCACTGCAGCCTCAAATGTCTGGGCTCAAGCAGTATACCATGTCTGGCTAGTTTTTTAAACGTTTTGCAGAGATGGGGTCTCACTATCTTGCTCAGGCTGGTTTCAAACTCCTGGCCTCAAGTAATCTTCCTGCCTTGGCCTCCCAAAATGCTGGAGTTGCAGGTGTGAGCCACTGCGCCTGGCTATCCTTCTTACTATAAGATGATGGACATCGTCTATCTGGCATTACATATCACACAAGGATAAAGAGACATTTACCAGGTTTGGTTCTTGGTGGTTTGGGCCAGGGGCGTCGTTTAGGTGTAGAAGGGATAGATGTAGTTTGCTGGGGAGCTGAAAGAAGATTTAATATCGTTTTGATAAATGATATTTTTCAGGGGTCAATCAGGTTGTGCCTATAAATTTGCAAACCTCAAGTACAAGAACTGCTTTATATTTCCTTGTATCCCTAGAATGCCCAGTACACCTTGTTTTATACATAGTTGGTGCTCAATAAACAAGCAGTGACTGGGACAAAAGGTATAAAATTTCTACATGAGAATTGAAGATATGCATTGTTCAGTTCAATGTGTCAGAAGTGAGCACCCTTGAGGCATTTCAGAACACAAGGTACAATTAAGAACTCAAAAGGATGACATTGAATAGCAGGAGAGAAGCACAAATAATGGACATTTGGAACTACTTTTTTGTTGTTGAGACAGAGTCTCACTCTGTTGCCCAGGCTGGAGTGCGTGGTGCAACCTTGGCTCACTGTAACCTCGGTTTCCCAAGTTCAAGCAATTCTTGTGCCTCAGTCTCCTGAGTAGCTGGGACTACAGGCGTGCACCACCACGCCCAACTAATTTTTGTATTTTTACTAGAGATGGGGTTTCACCATGTTGACCATGCCGGTCTTGAACTCCCGTAGTCTGCCTGCCTTGACTTCCCAAACTGCTGGGAGGTGTGAGGCAACACCAGCCGCCCAGACACCACACCTGTAGGTGTGAGGCACCACATCCAGTCCAGAACTTTAATTCTGTAGTTCTTTACTATCCCCACCAAGAGTTAATGAACTTTGCTATTTCAATAATTTTCCATTATAAAATGTAGGTTGCGCTACCTCTCTTTACCCATCTTTCTTCAACTTGTCCAGGACTGCAAAGCCTACTGGGTGCTCCCTATACTTAGACTACTTTGGGTAAAGTACTTTGATCAAATGGTACCTAGGTGTGCTAAGTAGAAGGAATGTATTTTGAAATAATTATCTATAATTCTGCTGCTATTTTCCAGCTGGCAAAGTTGAAAGAAGAGTTGGAAGGAAACAATTCCTCAAAATACACAGACATCAGGATTGTGAAAATTCTTTTAGGACAATCATAAGGCTAAGTGTGATAGATAAGTCAGATTCTTTGAAGAATTTCATGGTAGAGACTGGAGGGAAATATTTCGCAAAAACAAACAAAAGAAAAACAAAATTCTGAAATGACCAACATGACTTGTCACATTACCTGTTTCGTCAATGCATATAACTACATAAATGTCACTAGTTACCAGGTGTTGTAGGCTGCATTGCTGGACTGGTCAAGATTTCCAGTTTTTGAGGAACAAATGGTGTTTCTCTTGGAGCTGAAAGCACAAACACCCCATCCCATCAAATAATCCCAGTTAAAATGAGGTATTTGAAGAATTTTAACATGCTTTTAGATGGTATAAAGCACATGCCACAAGTACATGATTAAAGATGAAAAATGCATGTAGTCTTGAAAGCTAGTGAATACAATTCTGATTGAAAGTAGGGAAAAGGCTGGAATGATGCTTGTTCAGTAGGTGACTTCAGGCAGACTTGATGCATGGAAGTAAAGTGACACAGGCCACAAACACGTGAGGTGAGATGGTGCAGGTGATGACGTCCATGCAGTTTTCAAAGCTGTCACAACTAAAAGGATAGGGAAAATATTATCTATTACAGCTCAAAAAAAATAAAATAGAGCCCTAAATGGAACATAAAAGATGACTGTATGTAAAAATATAGAGATGTGAATATTAAGAAATAGGATAGACAAATGATTAGATGTGATGGAATGAAATTGTCATTTGGAAGAAAGGCATTCACATGAATTTTTTTGATGGAAAATAAAGCATGATTTTTCTGTTAAAAACATTACCCAGTGTTGCCCTTGGCTGTTCAAGAGTTCTAGAAGTTTTAGGTGGGACAGAATCCAGAATACGATCACTTGTTGCTGTTGGAATAAATGTCAACATTTATAAAAGCAGTAGAAGGCCCCAGGAATAAAATACAAATTCGTGAGTAATAAATTATGCCCCATATGAGGGAAAATATCAAGAATACTTGAGGGATTGCTGGCCCACATTTTAAAACTAGTGATACATTAGGAGTTGAAGATGAGCTCACTTTAAAAAACATACACACTTTAAATATTAGAAACCATGATTAAACAGTGTTTTATACATTCAACTGGTTTTCAATGGGTTTTTCTGGTTTCTTCCATTTTGTTTCATAAATGCTAACTGAACCCACCACTGACATTCTATTTCATTGTTTCATTTTCTGCCCTTTAAAATTATTCATATTTACCATGACACAAATAATGTTATACATACAAAAAATATTAGACATATATCTATACCTGGCAGAAACCAGTCTTACTCCCTTTGAATCTCCTACAGACAGTGCCTAGTTTAGTAGGTGTTTGATAAACATTTGCTGAAAGGAGCTGTCGGACTGAGGTAACTCACTATAGATGGGTCAGTAATATTAATGCCAAATATTAGACCCAATTGAACTGCTACAGTCAAACGAATTACGTGACTGTTCTACAGCAAGATTTCTCACGCTAGCACTATTGACAATTAGGGTCAAATAATCTGTGCTGTGGGAGGCTACCCCATGTACTGCAGGGGTTCAGCAGAACCCCCGATCTCTACCCACTAGATGCTAGTAGTGCTTCCCCAAGTTGTGACAATCAAAAATGTCTCAACATTAGCAAATATGCTGGGGAAGGGATGGGAGTAATGAGAACTACTGCTCTGGACAAAACCCTCTATCAACTCAAAGACCTTTTTATGATGATTCTGAACCATACAGTGATAAGCTATTACCTTACTTTTCCTCAGTGGCAACCAAATCTCTCTGCATCTCCCTTATGTGACAGAGCTTATTTACTGAGAGATGTAAAGAACTAATCACTCCATGGGAGGAGTGGGTAAAACACATCCCCCTGACACAGGTGGAAATTTCTCCCATGCAGATCTCCAGAGCGCACAGTTTTCCACTCTGCGAAAAACTAAAGGAAGAACCACCAAGTGTTGGAACACCTGGGATCCAAAGACAGAATTGAGAGGCCAGGTATACCTGTGTAGGACTCTGATATCTCAGGCTCATCTGATGTTGTAGGGCTTGAGAAAACATCGTAAGTTGCTTTAAAAAAAAAAAAAAAAAGACAAAACAAGAGAGGTTAATTTTGGTTAAATTTGATTAATTTAGAAAGATTGCATGACATGTTGTAATGCTGGTTGAAGGACAGTTTTATGTAGGTGCCGGTGCATTTTGGCTCCAGGCTGCCAGCCTTGTCACTAACATGTAAGCAATTACCAAAACTCGTCTTGCAGGATTTTATATAGTGAGCCCTGATGCTGGCCTCCAGGGTGATGAGAACACAGTACTATATATTTATAATCATGCATTGCCAGCTGTAAATCAAAGAGCTGCAAAGAGTATAAACATAAATAAAGTCAGATGGCAGTTTGGGGAGAGATTTCTAAAGAAGGAAACAGCAGTCCCATTGAGGTGATTTGCCCAAAGTCTTTCTAGACTAAGCAATAGTAAAAATTTAGTAAAAGTTACTGTTAAGCTTAGTAAAAGTTACTGTTATAATATCTTATGTTTGGATAGCACTTCATAGTTTGCAGACTTTCTCATACATCAACTTATTGAACCTTCTTAACATCCCTGAGAAAGAGATGAGGTAGGCAGTAGCCCCACTTTCTAGATAACGAGAGGTTATCTCCATTTTCTAGATAATGAAGTTGAGGTTTATAGCATGAAGACATCTGCCAGTGGTCACACACTGAAATTGTCCTATCCAGTGTATTTTCCTCTCCTTCAGCAGGACCAGGAACAGCAGGGCTAACACCAGGATTCTCTTTTGGCACCATCCCCTCCTGACATGTTACCTAGAGGCAGCTTTCTGTACTTCTCCATGGAGCCATGAGCCTTTCTTGAGTTTGGGTGCATTTAAAGATAAATTTTCTATTCTATATGAGGGAAAGTAGGATGAGCTTAAACATAAAGATTGAATTATTTTAATATGGGGATAATTTTCATGTTCACATAAGAGTTGAACCTGCAAGCAAAAACAGCATAACAAAGTGTTCTCTTTCACATACAAAGAGCTGTTACTATGGTCACAAGGAATATAGAGAATGCATGAATTATTATGAGGTAGATGTTGCTTTTCTTGCTCATTCAAAATGGCAGCACAGAAATCAAGAAAAAGGGAGTTCACAGGAAGACGTAGTCATTGGGGTCACTTGTAATTCACTGGCAATTTAATGATTTTGAACCATTGCTGGTTGAAGCTGTAAGAAAGATAATATCAGACCATGTGACATCCTCTGAAAGTAGACAGCATTTATATTGTACTACATACTAAAGAGGCAGGAAACATTGCAATGTGTGAAGATGAATCTACTGTTTCACAAAATCCTCAAAAATAGCAAGAATATTGAGTTAAAAATATGCACACATTCTGAGAATGCATCTATTATACTGTAATGTCAAGTTTTCTTTAGCCTTGTTGTAATTTTAAAAGGTCAGATACGAATGACTAAGTTTTTTAAAGATCAAAAGTGCCAGTAATTTCTGACATGCTTACTTTCAGCCAATTTCAAGTCATGGATCTAGCAAGACCAGCTCTATCGCCTACAAAATAATAAAAACTTTGCCAACTTGTATTTAATCCTCTCACACTAGGTAAGAAAATATGAGTTAATGGCTTATTTATTTCTATTGTTGCTTTTGAAAAATGTTATGGCTGTCTTTGTTATCCTAACTCCTAAAGTTCCCTTCCATCTAGTGACATTGGACCAATTTTCCTACAGTTTGTATTTATGATATTTACTCAATTTTTTAAACTTATTTTTCATATTTACAATTTCTTTTTAATCAGGAAGCTCCAAGCCAGGCATCCATCTCCCCTCGTTATTCCCATAAGGCACTTACTGGGGAAAGAAGCCCTTCTTCCATCATCCTCTGGCAATTGTGGCTCCAATGGGGAAGTTCCCAATTTTCAGGGATCCCTTAACTTCTAAACATTTTATCAAATACACTTAAGACAAAAATAAGACATTTGCCAGCATACTTTGTTTTTAGTATTTCTATTTCTGTAGCTTCCAAGAGTAGGAAAGAAAAAGAGTGCTAAAAAGGCACATATGCCACTAAAAGTTTTATGTTGTTTCGTCAGCTTTAAGCAGCATACCACACCTCGTTTCATTTATGAGTTAAACAAGATCTTTTGATTCAGAAGTAAAGAGATTGCCTGGGCGTGGTGGCTCATGTCTGTAATCCAAACACTTTGGGAGGCCAAGGTGGGTGACTCTCTTGAGGTCAGGAGTTCGAGACCAGCCTGGCCAGGAGAGTGAAACCCTGTCTCCACTTAAAAAAAAAATACAAAAATTAGCCAGGCTTGGGGTGGCGGGTACCTGTGGTCCCAGCTACTCAGGATATCTTGAGAATATCTTGAACCTGGGAGGCAGAGGCTGCAGTGAGCCAAGATCACGCCACTGCACTCCAGCCTGCACGACAGCAAATCCATCTCAATAATAACAAAAAAGTAAAGAGATGCCAGGGGGAGAGTACAGTGTTGAAATAGAGTTCTTTGAAAAGCTCTCTAAAAATCAACAGCTCTTGATATCTTTATAAAACCCTTCTAGATACATGCCTATACCAGAGAAAAATTCATGAAATTGTTAGGCCTGGTTTCTAAAAGCTACACTAGCTATAAAATTGATAAGTAGTCAAGTGTTAAGGGTGAACCTTTCTGTATGGTAGCCTGTAAATTGTCATGCATTATTACTTAGAGGCAAACTTCTATCACTATGCTTATCATAGTGGGTGAAATGCTACAGCTAATATGACATTAAGCAGTATTCCTGATTTTGCATTCACAGAACATACATGGGACCAAAAGTTGTAGGTTAAATCTAATGTAACAAATAAAATAGATAATTCAATTCACAGGTTATAAAAGGCAATATTAGTTTATTTCAAAAAATAGTAATGACTTACAATCATGATAACTAAGTTATACTTTCAGATTTTCCAGAGGAAAAAATAATATGAAATAACATGCACTACCATTTTCTCTATACCTTCTTAAAACTACTTTCTTAAATTAGGTTTTGATTTTATTTTTTCTCAAGATGGAGTTTTGCTCTGTCACCCAGGCTAGAGTAAAATGGCACGATCTCAGCTCACTGTAACCTCCGCCTCCCAGGTTCAAGCGATTCTCCTGCCTCAGCCTCCTGAGTAGCTGCGATTACATGTGTGTGCCACCACGCCTGGCTAATTTTTTGTATTTTCAGTAGAGACAGGGTTTCACCATGTTGGCCAGGTTGGTCTCGAACTCCTGGCCTCATGATCCACCCACCTTGGCCTCCCCAGGTGCTGGGATTACAGGCATGAGCCACTGTGCCCAGTCCTAAATTATGTTTTGTTGATAATACATTTTAGTTTTACTTTGAAAAACTGACTAGATGCAAAGTCCCCAGTAAAAATGCCCTGATATTGCTCTGGAAAACGCAAGCCATTTCAAATGATCAAGACTTTATCTTACTCAAATTCTCTGAATATTAGTAACTATGTGAAAACTTCCTTTTTGACATTAACTCTTAGACAAAAGACCTCACTAATGGAGAAATTGTACCTATCATGCTCATTATGCTCCTCAAGACTTACTTACTCCAGAAACTGGTGCATGGTGGATACTCAGCAGAATTAATCTGCAAAATGTCCATAACAATAAATAATAACAGTGAGTTTGACGGTTGGGTAGCTTAAGCTCTTAGTAAGGATAACTTTCTGGCTTCGTTTGGAGAATAAATGAAAACATGTCCTTTAATTATGTTATGATGTGCAAGTGTGTGCATACAAATCTCTTCCTCTACTACACAAATACCTGGCATACACTTGTGTAGACATACCCTGTCATGGAAATGGAATTCTAAAAAAATATATGAAGGAGCAATGAGAAAATACAGCAAGTAGCTAGAGAACAAAAACAATACCACACACAGAGTTCTCAGTACCACTTAAATACATTGATAATGCTTTCTTCAGTTAGTGGAAAAACAAAATACCTTTCTAGTTGGCCTTGAAATTTGTGAAAATATTGCCTGCAAGAAAATATTCATTAAAATGTTCATGAAATAAAATTAAAGGCTAAAGATATAAATCTCTTCAAAGCCACAGTGAATCTACAAACCATCTGCTATACCTGAAATCTGTTTTCCTGTTCTCAAACCATCAACACCACTACCCACTCCTTCGTTTTCTCCTCTTTTGAGCTCAATCCAGTTGGGTGGGCCAGATCTGTGCTAAAATCAACACCTTACAGGGCAGACAGATGATAAATGAGCATATCCTTATGTGTTTACTTCTTTTTAACCACTCTTAACAAACCGCCTGCTGCCAAAACTTTCTAACCATTCCACTACTCCTTGGGCATGCTTATGGCTGCAGCTTTCAAGCCTTGAAATGATACATAGGGCTCAATACATATGCAATTTACTCTAGTTCTACAAAGTACCGTAAGAATTTAACACTGAAAATAATTAGTGGTGACCTCCTAAAGGAAGCTCGCAAAGAAAAATCTGATGGTAGAACTGAAGCTGACCATGCTTGGTCCTCTCCATCAAAGAAACTCTCTGCAAGATAACTGTATATGGTTCAAGAGGATATTATACCAGAAGCAGCAGCAGCTTAGTAACAAGTAACAGTAAAGCTGGAGCAACATTTGGTTTTTCTGGACACTTGGGAGAACAGGCAGGAGGATTTCCTAAGGATGAAAATAAACACTTCAAATTAATGGGTTTGCAACCATTGTCTTCATTTGCTTTTGAAACTCTCCTGGTACTCAATGATGGTCTTTTAAGGTTATGATTAAGTAAATTAAGGAGGCTTAACAGTCATGGCATTATCAAACTAGAAACAAAAAGCTCATTTCCACGTAACTCCCCAACCCATATTAAGTCTTTAGAAGTCATGCACTCGCCCATCTGTGGGATGTTAAATACATGGCATTTATGCTGCTTCTCCTGCCCTGGTGCCCCAGAAAACACAGCAAGTTGATGGTGGCATTATTTTGTTCATTGATCCAAGAAGGACCTCAGAGCCCAGTTTATGGAGTGATTCATGCTGCCACCGTAACTGAAGAGAGAGACTATGTAATATGATTTACCATCCTTGCCACAGGGGTAAGAGGTCATTAGGCTATTCCCAAGGGGTGGCACGACCTCTGAGTAAATACTGCATGTCTTTTCCATTCTCGAACATTTTTTTACAAGTGAAATGAAGACCCATAGATCATTTGGTATGATTGTATATATATGAGCTTAGAGTTTTTTTTCTTCTCTCCTCCTCCTTTATCTTTTATTAAATAATTTAAAAGCAGAATTGCTATTATTGATTATATGTAGCAATTCAGGAAGTTGGGATAAACAGTATGATGTGAAGGGGTGGCAGCCAATGCAATATTTCATTGTATTACGAAAATGAAAACAAGGCACCCCTTTATATATTGTGCATTATATTAAGTAACTTATACATTATTTCTAAGATGTAACCACCTGGTGAAAAATTTATACCTCATTTCCATTTTATAGACGGAACAAGTTATTTAACTGGGAGTTGAGCTGGTTATTAACCTAGCTCTGTCTCACCTTTGAGCTCACATTTGCGATCACGTTCACAATGAGAATAAGCTTCAGGGACTGGCTGGCCTCTCGCAGATCATGTGATGTTTCTTATATACCATATCTGGAAGGCACATGGCCCCAGTAATAACATTTAATTTCCTCAGTTGTAAAAGCTGTTTTCAAATTTTCAGAGCAAGCTATAGGTCATTGCTTTACTTTTAACTTGGAGTGGTTTCTTGAATAAAAGATTAGGAAAGAAATGAATGAGCCTCATTTTTCCCCCTCTAACCCATTCAGAGTTAAGTTCCTCTTGTATCACTTTAAGATAAAAGACAATAATTCTGCCAGTTTCTAGGGACTTTGGAAGTCTCAATATGATGGTAGATAATAGTCCCTTGAATCTCCTAGAAGAAAATTGCTATGCAAACAGAAATTATTGTATTCCAGTAGAGAAATAATCCAACAAGCAGGTGCACATACATGCACATGCACAATTCATCTGAATGGAAGATACTGAGAACTTTTCTAGAGCTTGCTCCTTAACAGCACTGAGATTATAGTTAACTGGCTACTTTCCAATAAAACATGAAACCAATTTTATTGCATCATCAGAAAGATAGACTTTTCATGAAATACTCTCACAAGCAGCTAAATTCTAAAGTGTGGCCAACTTCCTTTAGGTACTAAATTTATAAATAATTTTATATTATGATATATAATTAGAGAAGATTTTCATGATTACCTTTATATATTTTAAGGAAAGTGAGATTTGCCAAGGGAATCAAAATCAATCAATTTCACTTCAACATACTTTATAGAAGGTTTAATGCAAAATACAATTCCAAATAATGAAATCACAAAATGCAGCACTAATGACAGATCAGGACACATAGACTGAAAGCAGGAAGAATATATTTGATGACTACACATCTCAGATTTCCTGGGATATTCCAGACTTCAAATATTCTGTCCCTGAGTTGCCAAAAACTATTGAAATGACCCAGGAATTTCAGTATTCAGTGTGCAAGTTAGAATTTTCATAGAGTCTTTATATCCAAGAATGGTACAGAAATCTTTTTGAGTATACATATTCTGATTTTCTGACACAGAATATGTTGAAAACGAATCCAGAAAACAGTAAAGCAAAATAAACTTTACAAAAAGTTCGATAAATCTCATTTGACGGTTGATAAAGAGAAAAGCAGCAGCCCCTGGCGTCCAGGAGCTGGTCTGGTACCCACAGGTAGGCTGTGGTGTTTCTCCTGTTGAACATCAACAATTCCAAAGGACACCAGTATCAGACAAGACCACTCTGTGATCCCGATGGATCAAGACAAAAACAAGACCAGTGTGTAATTATGTGGCACACAGACAAAAACATGAGCATCACTCAAAGCACCAACATTACCCTCCCCGCCTTCTGGCTAATACGAGTAGATGTGGCTTCTCAACCAGTCACAGCTTTAGCTTCCCTCTGCTGGTCTTGCCTTCTAATTAAGAATTATGAAGACATTCAATCACAGAGTTACTCCCACTTTCTGAATGCATCCAATTCAGAGCAAAGTTTTACTGCCTTGGACCCTTCCCTCCATCATTTAACACAGGAAAAACTCTTACAATAAGTCTTCTCTATCATCTTCTAAGAGATTCCCCCAGTTCATCATGGTCTGTGTTCTCCATCATTGTAATAAGTAAACAGATATAAATTTGTTCAACTACAAGTGTGTTCTGCTGGTCTTTGACTGAAAGGAACTGATATAGTAAATATAGATGCATCATACGCCAACAGAGAAAACAGAATGTGCTCATTTGGCTGTAATAATGTCATTAATATCAGCTAAAAATACTAGGTTGGTACAAATGTAATTGTGGTTTTTGCTCAAAACCATTAGAAGTGATGGCAAAAACCGCAATTATGTTTGCACCAACCTATACAATGTTCCTTCAAAAGATACTGCAACTAAAAATGGGATTCAGGGTCTTGTGGACCACCATTTAAACACTATCTCTACCTGTCTCTTGTCTCAGTTCTCAAAATAGTTGCTTTAGGAAGCTGTGTGAGTAATTGGAAAATAAAATACCTATTATGTATGTTGAAACTAAATGGGAAATAGAGTGTTAGTACACATGTAAATTTGCACAAAATCAAAAGAAACAAAGGCTGAAATAAAAGGCCTATATAAATATACCACTCTTTAAATCACAGATAATACATGTGTTATAAAATTTTAATTTGAAAGCTAACATAAGTTAGGAAGATGCCACAGAACACTCACACTAGAAATGGAAGTGTTGCACATTAGCAGAAACAAGAGATACTTAACTACCCACTTTGAAAAATCGATCTTGTATCGATTTGAGGTCCATGGTGCTATAACTGACTACACCCAATGATTCTTACCAGCACCATGTAAAAACATTATAGACTACATTGATAAGGTAGTACTTCTCAAACTTTAATGTTCAATACAAAAATTAGCCAGGCATGGTGGCAGGTGCCTGTAATCTCAGCTACTCAGGGGGCTGAGGCAGGAGAATCGTTTGAACTCACGAGGCAAAGGTTGCAGTGAGCCGAGATCGCACCATTGCACTCCAGCCTGGGTGACAAGAGCAAACTCCATCTCAAAAAACAAAAACAAAAATTTTAATGTTCATATTGCCTGGGCATCTTGTCGGAAAGCAGATCTTGTTTCAATAGATCTAGAGTGGAGCCCAGGTTCTGCCTTTTCAACAAGTTCCTGGGTGATGCCAAATGCTGTTGGACTGAGGATCATGCTAAGCAGCAAAGACATAAAAATTAACTGTAATAAGGCAGGATGGGAAGTTTCTAGGGCTAATGTTAATATGTGCAATCACATACTGTACTGTTATTACAGTTTATGACAAGTCTCAATTCTTTGTCTAGAGAGGTTGGGAGTTCTCAGTTGGAATTTCACTGGCAACCAAAGGTTGCCCTGGCAGTAGTGAAGCAGCTGAATAAAGAGTCAGTTTCCTGCTGCATTAGCCGCTGCTCATACTCCATCATCAGGGCAAAACCAGAATATGCCTTTTTTGAATTAAAGGCAAAAGAAACCTTTTCTTTATTGGCATTTCCTATATCATCTATTTTCGTCTCATTGTAACTCTGCAACCTTCACGTCCCAACATATTCTCCCTACTCCCCAATGCTTGGTTCAACTCAAGTCTTTCTATATAATTCATATGCCAGGCATTAAAGTCTCAAAAATGGTTTTCTTGATGTTTTGGTTAGTTTGCTCTTGAATATTCATAGAAACCAAACACTAGATGTTGCTTAAACCCAAAAGAACCCCATGTTCCCCATGTTCTAACCCAAAAGCTAAAAGATGAAAAGGATCTAAAAGTTTATCTAGTCCCAAAATCCCCAAAGGCACTTGGCTCAGGTGATCTTGAAGGATGTGGGAGTCACAGCCAGGGCTGTCACAGTGCAGCAGGTTAAACCATCACATACGCCCCTAGACTAGTTGTTGCATCATAATTACAATGCAGCTGCACCTGGGTGATGGCTACCGGAACCAGAGGCTCAGTGTGAAATTCAACTCAAAACCCAGATTTTAGACCCAGGTGACCTGGATTCCTAAAGGGGTTTTGGCACCCACCTTAGTTAACTGCACTCGAATTTTAAAGTCAGTGAACTAGGAAAACCAAGACTTAGATACAGCTTGAGGATTCTCTGGATAAGTGAACAACCACGGCCAACTTTCAAGTGTGTTCCCACTTAACGAAACTAGGGGCGACTATAATAGACATAGTCCCTTAATTTGACCTCATCTTCTATCTTTTACTAATATCTGAGCCCATTACACATACTAGAGAAATGATAATTTCACCAAGATCTATGAGGGCTCATGCTCATCCTTTCTCAAACCCAGTCCTCTGCTGGACTCTGGAGAACACCACAAAATGTTGCTGCATTTAAGTTCATTACATGAAACATCCAACTTCATTATACACTATATGATCTGTACCCCAAATAAAGTCAAAACAACTAGAAGATTTTCAAAAATTAAAATACAAACAAGCAAACAAAAATTAAAATACAAAAAAACAAAAATCATGGAAGTAATCATAAAAGATGGTGTCTGAGGTCTTCTTATAATTCTTATATGCTGAATACACTCTTTGAGTTGACTGCTAGGCATCAAAAGATGTACAGAATTTTTTAAAAGAGAAAAATTTTTTTTGTAAAAGAAACATAATCAATTTTAGCGGTGGAACACAAGAATTCTCAACGGGAAAAATAAAGCCAATTGCTACAGTTTGCAAAAGAGGAAACCAATACCTTCCGAAAGTAGAGAAAAGTAGCCATCATATGGTTATTAGGAGAGTGAGGCCTGGAACCAAGGTCTATTATTAACTGCAAGGACCTGTGGTCTCTCTTACACATCACGCTGTACTTACACATTTTAGAACTTAGTATACTATCTTCACATAGTAAGCTCTTAAATGTTTATTTATTTTGCCCAAAAGCAGCAAATATTCCCTGCAAGAGAATATGAAACTCATATTGTTAAATCAGACCCCCGCTGATGCTTCTTATTTTGGTAGTGCTTTCATGTCACTAAAGAGATCTTTATTAATGAGCCAGTTCATAGTTCATGTTCTGGCCACATTTCTAAGATATTATATCCAGAAATTAGAACAAGTATCTTTAAAACATTCAAAACCATTTTGCTTTTGTAATGGGGAAAAATGAGATTCATCTCAGTATCAACAAATGTATTATAGGTTTTCCATTTATTACAAAGCACACTGATAATCAATTAAGGAACCCACAAAAATAAAAACAGTAAGTTACTCAATATTCCTTCTTATAATCGATTTTTTAAGAAAAGGATGTAATTACCAGTTTGAGGCTGCAGAACTTTGGAGTCTTCTGATGTTTTAGCTGTAGGCACAATCCATGGCTTTTCACTTGAAGCTATATTGAAAAGAAATGGAATTTGCTGAAGATTTTTTTTTTTTTTGGAGGAGAACAAGACAGAAATAGGTTGCTGGTATGGTTAAGTGGCTACCAGAAGCCTACAATATACTAATACAATAAAAAGTCATTATATATCAGTAAGAAATCAGTACGTATCCATCCAGAGAACATTTGATTAGTGGTCAGAGAGAGACCAGAGTTTGGTGCAGACTGTCAACATCTTTAAGGACAAAAAGCTAAGTGGATTATGTGGAATTAAAACTGATGGATTTTACTGAATTTGTTGAAAATCCAAACAAATAGATTTATTTTAAAAAAAATCAAATCAACTACTTGTTTGCCTATCAGTTTGTGAGGTTTGCAGAAATAAGATGCAGTAAATGTGTCCTGCAGAATTAAAGCAATCACCACCCACAGCCTTAATATTTAATTTAAGGTACCCTTATTACCCAATGTGCCCCCAGGTTTCTCAAAAGGGAAGGGTGTTTTTGCCTCGGGAAATTCTGGAAGCCTTTTTGGAGCTGTAATGAAACACATAAGGAAAGTTAGATGACCTGAGGTGCAAGTAACAAAGATTTTTAAAATGTTAAGCTTGAAAAACAAAAGCAAACACGAAAAGGCAAAAGAGACCATTAGTAGTATTTCTTAAATCTCTGTTTCAATGTTGAATAACGTAATAAAATTTCTTTTTCAATTTTTTATAGTTAAGTGACTAAATTTAAGCTACTGTATTTGGAATCTTTTTTCCACCCTTATTAAACCAGTTTCCTGATTTCTTCAGCGATGTTTATGTGTGTTCTTAAATATATTTCATTTAAATTTAAATCAAGCCAACACATATGAACTAGAAAATGTCCATTTGAAAACTTTTAAAAATAGAATTTCGGTAACCACGTGGCTTTATATGTAAGCTCCTCCCTCATCTATTTTTTTTTTTTTTTGAGATGGAGTCTCGCTCTGTCGCCCAGGTTGCAGTGCATGGCATGATCTTGGCTCACTGCAACCTCCACCTCCTGGGTTCAAGCTATTCTCCTGTCTCAGCCTCCTGAGTAGCTGGGATTACAGGCACGTGCCACCACGCCCAGCTAATTTTTGTATTTTTAGTAGAGACAGGGTTTCACCATGTTGGCC
>NW_012123454.1:234730-237534 GCF_000951035.1 Colobus angolensis palliatus
TTTAAGAAAAAAAAAAAAGTTCTTAGAATTACCCAGTGTTGTTTCTGAAACATCTAATGCACTAGATGTAGTGGGTTTAGTGGTTCTTGGAACTGTTTCAGGAGTCTCTGAAAGGTAAAAACACAACTTTACAAATTAAGATAAAGTGAAGCAACCAAAGACCAGGAGACACATTTTGTTGCCTTTCGGAATAAGAAACTGATATTTGTACAGCCCATTTCTTTTTGTGTTACTATGTAAAGAGCTCTTTGGCTTGTCTCAAGTGCCTGAGCTGACACTCCTCTCCAACTGGTCCTTTCTGGGTTTGCTTTCTATCCAAAAAAGCACTCTGACCTGACTTTCATTGAAGCACTTATAAGCTTAATCATAATTTTAAGTCTGCCTTTTTCTTCATCTCCAGGGCTTAGTAGAATACCTGGGGTATAGTAAACAAGCACATGATAATAGTTTATTATTATTTAAATCATTTATTGAAGAATCTGAAGGGTAATCAAGATAATAGTTTATTAAATGAATAAATGGGCAAATAATAGGATGACTTGGGGCTAAAAGTCTTACTTAGAGCTATCACGTTACAAGACTTCACTCTTACACTGCAATGAACATGCAAAGCTTGAAAATGAATTGAAATTATGATCAGAATTTAAATCCTCAGCCACAGGTTTGTCCCAAATGCTAGATTAAAGGTAATAAAAATCTCAATTAAATAGTTTTGGAGAAATAAGAACTAAGATCACTGGGATCTGAAATGAATTGAGAGCCAGAAACCCCCAGAATGTTGCAGGGCAAGAACACAAAATAAACACAATAACCCTGAGTAATAAGTTGTGGTGTTTTCCTAAGTGTTTCTGAAGTGGAAAACTCTGAGGAGGGTTTGGCAGAGGACTGAAAAAATGTAGACTCTCCCATCAGAAATGCTGCCAAGAGAAAAAAGTATAATTGGGGAAAGTGGGTAGAATCTTTGAGGGAGAAAGGGACTGGGAGTCACCCACTGGGCCATGCCTATGCTTTTCTGGATATTGATCACATATACTGAAGTCAGAAACCATCTAGGAGTTTCATCCAAATGGGTCACTCCAGGAGCTACCTCTGCTCCAAATCCCGTGAAGGTGGGGATGAAAGGTCCATCTGTCTTCTTTAGAAAAGGACCATATTCATCTTGTTCTCTCAGACATATTCCTACTTCAATGGATTTCTTGAAGTTATTTCACTGCCACAACAACTTTTATCTTCTCTGGACCAGTTATGAGTCCAGAAGTTTAGTAAAAGGTATATCATCAATATTTCAAGTTATAGGATTTTGTGGACTGAAAAATTCACTTCAGATTGGAGTTACTCTGCTAAATATAGATTGTGGGGAATTCTTGCCAGATGTCTGTTTTGTCAAGTCCTGGATAAGGTGGTACTACTCTGGAAAAAACTCTAGCTCAAAGATTAATGTCCCCCCACCCCCCTGCCGCCCCGCCAGACTGGACTTGAGTAGTACTTTCATAAAAGAAATGCTTAATGTTAGTAATGGTGATAAACTATGGAGAAAACACTGACTGCATTAATTCTTTAAAGGGTTGTTACTGAACTATTCTATATTCTCTACACTAGGATTGCTAAAGTTCCAGAGACATTTGTTTCTAAATGATTCAAGTATTTTCACAGATATTAAGCTATGGATTTGTGAAGAATATATGGCATTTTGCTACACTGACCCCTTGTGAAAGTAGAAAGTAGAAATGAAAAATGGTCTCACGTCATCATACATAGGACAGCACTAAACTTGTGGTATGATATTTTAATATAAAAATATTTCAGTGTTTAATAATTTTCATTTAGAGTAAAAAAATACAGCTTCTGTATTACTTATCAGTTATGTGATTCAATAGCTCATTTTGCACCTGTTGTTTTCCCAAACGTTAGAGACATGGAATCTCCTACTGTTTTGCATTTATGATCAAAATGAATTTCCTACTGGCTCTTTACTGAAAAAAAGGCTGCAGATTAGTATTTGAAAAAAAAGCATTTTTTTCTTTTCTCAAGGTCAACAACATAGCAATCTCATTACCTGTCGTGGATCGTGCTGAGATTTTTTCAACCTCTGGTGTTTTAGATTTGGCAGGTAATGCCAAGGTTTCATTCTTAGCTAAAAAGTCAAAGAACAAACAATTTACCTCATTTGCAGTGTCCAAAAATACATCCCTCAATGCATAATCAAGTAGCAGACTAAAAATCTAATCTTGCACTCCCTTCCCCACCAGCCAGTCAACAACTTTATTGTGTGTCTCTAGCAGGAACTAATATAAGTCTTCAAAATTCTTTCTTATTAACCCTAGATAATTCTTTAAGATCTAAATTGTCATTGACGTGAAGGGAAAAAAGTCACAACCCAATACTTGGATACATCTCAAGTCATCCGATTGATAAATAGAATTTCTGGAAGGCATAGGTTGCATTGCAAACTCCTGGAATTTTATATTCAAGTACTCCCAATTTTAAAAAATTAATCTATAGAAAATTTCCATTATTATACATGGTAAAAAATGTAATAAGTTATGACATTGAGATTTTAGAAAACCACAAACAACACACATAGGAAACTAAGCTATTTGAAAATACTTGTGGCAAAAAATTAAACAGTAAATTGTATTTGAGCCTCATATTGATGTAGATCTTCTCTTTTAATCTCTATGGGAATTCAGTACAAAGAATAAAATATTTTTTTTCCCAATATTCCTCTTTATGCAACTATTTGAGAAACTTCCTTTTAAAATGTGGATGTTCTTTTTCAAAGAAAGAAAAGTAACATTTCTAAG
>NW_012123454.1:237584-240612 GCF_000951035.1 Colobus angolensis palliatus
TTTCATCCAAATGGGTCACTCCAGGAGCTACCTCTGCTCCAAATCCCGTGAAGGTGGGGATGAAAGGTCCATCTGTCTTCTTTAGAAAAGGACCATATTCATCTTGTTCTCTCAGACATATTCCTACTTCAATGGATTTCTTGAAGTTATTTCACTGCCACAACAACTTTTATCTTCTCTGGACCAGTTATGAGTCCAGAAGTTTAGTAAAAGGTATATCATCAATATTTCAAGTTATAGGATTTTGTGGACTGAAAAATTCACTTCAGATTGGAGTTACTCTGCTAAATATAGATTGTGGGGAATTCTTGCCAGATGTCTGTTTTGTCAAGTCCTGGATAAGGTGGTACTACTCTGGAAAAAACTCTAGCTCAAAGATTAATGTCCCCCCACCCCCCTGCCGCCCCGCCAGACTGGACTTGAGTAGTACTTTCATAAAAGAAATGCTTAATGTTAGTAATGGTGATAAACTATGGAGAAAACACTGACTGCATTAATTCTTTAAAGGGTTGTTACTGAACTATTCTATATTCTCTACACTAGGATTGCTAAAGTTCCAGAGACATTTGTTTCTAAATGATTCAAGTATTTTCACAGATATTAAGCTATGGATTTGTGAAGAATATATGGCATTTTGCTACACTGACCCCTTGTGAAAGTAGAAAGTAGAAATGAAAAATGGTCTCACGTCATCATACATAGGACAGCACTAAACTTGTGGTATGATATTTTAATATAAAAATATTTCAGTGTTTAATAATTTTCATTTAGAGTAAAAAAATACAGCTTCTGTATTACTTATCAGTTATGTGATTCAATAGCTCATTTTGCACCTGTTGTTTTCCCAAACGTTAGAGACATGGAATCTCCTACTGTTTTGCATTTATGATCAAAATGAATTTCCTACTGGCTCTTTACTGAAAAAAAGGCTGCAGATTAGTATTTGAAAAAAAAGCATTTTTTTCTTTTCTCAAGGTCAACAACATAGCAATCTCATTACCTGTCGTGGATCGTGCTGAGATTTTTTCAACCTCTGGTGTTTTAGATTTGGCAGGTAATGCCAAGGTTTCATTCTTAGCTAAAAAGTCAAAGAACAAACAATTTACCTCATTTGCAGTGTCCAAAAATACATCCCTCAATGCATAATCAAGTAGCAGACTAAAAATCTAATCTTGCACTCCCTTCCCCACCAGCCAGTCAACAACTTTATTGTGTGTCTCTAGCAGGAACTAATATAAGTCTTCAAAATTCTTTCTTATTAACCCTAGATAATTCTTTAAGATCTAAATTGTCATTGACGTGAAGGGAAAAAAGTCACAACCCAATACTTGGATACATCTCAAGTCATCCGATTGATAAATAGAATTTCTGGAAGGCATAGGTTGCATTGCAAACTCCTGGAATTTTATATTCAAGTACTCCCAATTTTAAAAAATTAATCTATAGAAAATTTCCATTATTATACATGGTAAAAAATGTAATAAGTTATGACATTGAGATTTTAGAAAACCACAAACAACACACATAGGAACCTAAGCTATTTGAAAATACTTGTGGCAAAAAATTAAACAGTAAATTGTATTTGAGCCTCATATTGATGTAGATCTTCTCTTTTAATCTCTATGGGAATTCAGTACAAAGAATAAAATATTTTTTTCCCAATATTCCTCTTTATGCAACTATTTGAGAAACTTCCTTTTAAAATGTGGATGTTCTTTTTCAAAGAAAGAAAAGTAACATTTCTAAGCCTGTGTTCCCCAGCAATTATGGTATTCCCCATTTGAAAGGGTATAATTAGGATTAATTCTATTCAGTTATGATTCCGTGTTGAATCACAATATTACCTGCTCATAATATTTTGAAACAGTCTAGTGGCATGAAAGAATTTATGCCCCTTTGGGATGCCCTGATCATGCCAACTTGAGCCGATTATATAATCCGACAGGGTTTTTCAGAGTCCTAAGGCTATATAAAACTTAGATTTCTCAACTTTGGCACTACTGATATTTGAGGCTAGATTATTTTTTGTATGGGTGGCTGGCCTGTATACTGTAGGATGTTGAACAGTATTCTTGGCTTCTACCCATTGGATTCCAACAGTGCTCTCACAAACTTTTGGAATATTTTGTGCTCTGCAGATACTATTCTACCAACCAAAAGTATCTCCAGGCAATTCTAAATATTCCCTAAGGGACAAAATTGCTCCCTGCTGAAACCTTTAATTGTCACACTCAAAATTCTTTGAACATTCATTTTATAATCTGTAGTTCACTTTATTTTTGTAAAGACCACTTTCTTCTTTTCTGTTAATGTGGGTTCAAAAATATTTATTTAATTCTGATGAGCTTGAAGACAATTAGAAAATCATCTTTTTCCCAATGTTTATAGAAGCAAATCAGTTTTCAATCTCTACTTGATAAAGGCATACAACAGATTTCTAGATAGCTAATTCTCAGGAGTGATTTAAAATGCCACCAATAAGTGTCATAAATGATAATTTGCAACAAATTGTGTGTTTCTGAAGTTGCAAAGCATGTGTGCACAACAAAATATTTAACAGCATTGTTCAAATTAATTTAGCAGGGCATAAAAAGGAATTTTTAAAAAATCTAGCATAATTTTATAAATTCTATTTTTAAAATGTCTAAATTTTATCAATTTTCCTGACATCTTTCATGTGAACAATTCTGATTGTCAACACACAAAGAACATTCAGATCATGAATTTTTCAAGCACTCTGTTCCTATTACTTTCAACATGCACCATAGGAAATTTTTTAAAATGTAAAATTATAAGGTTTCCTTTCACGATCTCTTGTCTTTCAGTGTCCTCTTCTCCTTCCAAGGCTCCTTCCTGATTAAGAATATCCCATGTTCTCAGTGAGTCCCTGGCTGACCTAGGATCTCTTATTATTTGTTTGTTTAATCATCCAGATCCTAGACTTTCACAGGCAATGCTCTCAATTTCTTTATTCAAAACATGTTCTTAGCTGGCAATCACATTAGCCTAAAATCAGGCTGTTAAGGAA
>NW_012123455.1:0-1221 GCF_000951035.1 Colobus angolensis palliatus
TGTTAGCCAGGATGGTCTTGATCTCCTGACCTCGTGATCCACCCGCCTCGGCCTCCCAAAGTGCTGGGATTACAGGCTTGAGCCACCGCGCTGGGCGGTATTCCAGTTTCAACAGTTGTTCAGTCCTTCTGAGATTTTGCCATGTTTCCAGTGTCTCTCATTCCCTTCAGTTCATCACGTCACCCTTACCCAGTTTAAATACCATGAACATTGTCACCATTTCCTTCCTTTCACCTTTCATATCCTTGTCTGTCTCTTGTCTTGTAGGTTTCTCTTGGATAAACCTATTAGTTAAATTCAGTTTTGCCCACTTCACACGTGCCTTACTATAGCTGAATTTGGCTGAAAAAAAAACACTTCAGCTATCCTGACTGGTCTCACTTTAAGTGTTGCCAGAACTATCATATTTCCCTGGTCCTTTTACTGTCCCACTCTGATGATTGCTTTATAAAGTTTCTTCTGTCTTCAAACCTCCAACATCTCTCCCATCCTTTGAATCAGAAGAGAGCTTCTACAGCCTCCCACTACCTCATTTACCCACCTACCAACATGTTTGCTTTCTCTTTTGTTGCTGAGAATGAGTGGCTTCTTGCTCCTAGCTAGAGCCACTCCTTCCATATGTGCTTTAGATCCTTCCTCTTTTGTTCAAGAAGATTGCTCAAGCTATTCTTCCTCCTGTTTCCTACGTCAGCATTTCCCCTCTCTACTAGATCATCTCTGTCAGTAAATGAACATGTTATTTCTCCTAGAAGTACTGTTTCTATGTCTAGATAGTACTCTAGAGTAAAAAAAACCAAAACAAAACCAACAAACTCAAAACTCTGTTCAATGTTACTTCCTCTCTTGCTGTTACTGCATTTCTCTACTGTATGTTATGGCAGAATTCCCTTTAAAAAACTCCATGTTCACTGCTGACTCTAGTTTTTTATTTCTCGTTGTCACTGGAACTCAGTCCAGTCAGGTGCCACTGCTCCACAGAAACTGCTGTTTTAAAAAAATTTTTTTAATTATTTTTTTTTTGAGACAGTCTTGCTCTGTTGCCCAGGCTAGAGTGCAGTGGCACGATCTTGGCTCACTGCAACCTCCGCTTCCCGGATTCAAGCGATTCTCCTGCCTTAGCTTCCCCAGTAGCTGGGATTACAGGCGCCCGCCACCACGCCCGGCTAATTTTTTGTATTTTCAGTGGAGACTGGGTTTCACTATGTTGGCCAGGCTGGTCTC
>NW_012123456.1:0-1258 GCF_000951035.1 Colobus angolensis palliatus
AAAATAAATAAATAAATAAAAATAAAAATACAAAAATGGC
Source organism: Colobus angolensis palliatus (assembly GCF_000951035.1). Classification (NCBI taxonomy): domain Eukaryota; kingdom Metazoa; phylum Chordata; class Mammalia; order Primates; family Cercopithecidae; genus Colobus; species Colobus angolensis. The sequence goes on from NW_012123456.1 coordinate 41, forward strand.
TGGGCATGGTGGCGCACACCTGTAGTCCCAGCTATTTGGGGGCCTGAGACAGAAGAATCACTTGAATCTGGGAGGCAGAGGCTGCAGTGAGCCGAGATCACTGCCACTGCACTCCAGCCTGGGCGACAGAAGGACTCTGTCTCAAAAAACAAAAAAAAGAGTTTGAGACCAGCCTGGCCAACATGGTGAAATCCCCGTCTCTGCTAAAAATATAAAAATCAGTCAGGCGTGCTGGTTCACACCTGTGGTCCCAGCTACTCAGAAGGCTGTAGCAGGAGAATCGCTCGAACCCCAGAGGCAGAGGTTGCAGTGAGCCGAGATTGTGCCACTGCACTGCAGCCTGGGAGACAGAGCAAGACTCCACCTCAAATAAATAAATAAATAAATAAATAAATAAATAAATAAATAAATAAATAAATAAATAAATAAATGTGAATATTTTCAATATGCCAGAATTACATCCTTGAAACAATTTTTATTTATTTATTTATTTTTGGAAGGAGTCTCACTCTTATCACCCAGGCCAGTGTGCAATGGTGCGATCTCGGCTCACTGCAACTGCCTCCAGGGTTCAAGCGATTCTCCTCCTCAGCCTCCGAGTCGCTGAGGCACACAATCAGGTGCCCACCAACTTGCCCAGCTAATTTTTGTATTTTTAGTAGACACAGGGTTTCACCATATTTGCCAGACTGATCTTGAACTCCTGACCTCAGGTGATCCCCCTGCCTCGGCCTCCCAAAGTTCTGGGATTACAGGCGTGAGCCACTGTGCCCGGCCACAATTTTAACTGATGATGAAAATTTTTAGATACCTACTTAAAGATATGTGAAGGAGTATATACTTTTTCAAAATTATTTCCCTGAGTATAGGTGTAGAATTTAAGATTGCTGCCCTGGCCGGGTGCAGTGGCTCGCACCTGTAATCCCAGCACTTTGGGAGGCCAAGGCGGGCAGATCACCTGATGTCAGGGCTCGAGACCAGCCTGACCAACATGGAGAAACCCCGTCTCTACTAAAAATACAAAATTAGCTGGGTGCGGTGGCGCATGCCTGTAATCCCAGCTACTTAGGAGGCTGAGGCAGGAGAATCCCTTGAACTCTGGAGGCAGAGGTTGCAGTGAGCCAGGCCGGGCGCGGTGGCTCAAGCCTGTAATCCCAGCACTTTGGGAGGCCGAGACGGGCAGATCACGAGGTCAGGAGATCAAGACCATCCTGGCTA
>NW_012123457.1:0-1483 GCF_000951035.1 Colobus angolensis palliatus
TAGCCAGGATGGTCTTGATCTCCTGACCTTGTGATCCGCCCACCTCAGCCTCCCAAAGTGCTGGGATTACAGGTGTGAGCCACTGTGCCCGGCCGCCTTCATGGCTTTCTACACCATGCAGGTCAGTAAACTTTCATTATGAAATGTACTCACAAGGCAAAAAGACCCTGAACAACATCTGGGATAGAGTTTAGCTTAATTCTTTTTCAAGCACTACAGGGACCATTCCAAGTCTGGCAGTTACTGGCTCCTAATAAGAAATGTCTACAAGATGGCAACTGTGGAACACTGCTCATGTGTCACGTCCATACGACATACTTCTTGGTAACACACATTAACTAAATAATCAACATCACATGGATAAGGGTCCAAGATTGTAGTCTGTGGTCCTCGATGTACATACGTCTGAGATAGCAGCAGCAGCAGCGGCAGCAGCAGCAGGTTCAACGTACACGACTTCCATGCTAGTATGTCCTCTTTGACCTTGAGAGCTACTATAAATAGGTAAAAAGAGAGATGGTAAGCATATCTCGCTTGCCATTTAAATCAAAATTTTCTATCATACAATAAAAAGGTTCAAATAAAAACTATTTGTTTTATTTTCCCTACTACAGAACATCATTAATCTCTGAGGTATCATTTTTCCCACAAAGTTGTTCTGCACATCTACACACAAAAAAATCATCTGGACCCTCATTAGAATGAAGTTTGCTGCAGTTCTCAATGCCTTTTTAACAGTGGGGAGCAAACCGGTATTTTTAAAGCCAAGGTGTATGAGTGAATATTCTTTTTCAATTTTTAAACCAACTGCAATTACAAAAAAAAATGCCTTTAGGCCCAATTTAATTTTGTTTCTTGTAATTAGAGAAACTCTCCATTCTCGGGGCTCATTAACAATTCATTTCTATCAAAATTAGAATTTCGATGCCCAAGGTGAGATGCAGCTTCACGGCACACTAGAGTCTAAATACTAGCTTACTTTTCACCAATTAAGTATGGGGGGGAGAAAATATGAATGAATGAGAATCTTATTTTTAATACTAATAATAGTGTTTCAAGCCTTAAAAATTTCATAACTGAGATTCTGTTATTGAAATGTATTTTGTTTTCACGAGTTTTTCTTTTGAAAAGCCCCTATTACTCCACAAAATGAGAAATTAAAGTCTGATGATAAATATTATAAAAAACAAGACCTCAGAGCAGCAAGACAGTGGCAAAATGATATCTATAAAACTTTCCAAGCACATTCAGAGACACGTAATTAAGAGAAAACCAGGGCTATTTCACATGGTTTCAAAAAGTGAATTCTGAGCCAATGGAGAGAAATTTTCCATTCTGTATTTCAGAGGACCCTGACAAAAATCTATTTTATTTATATCATTTATTTCTAACACTAAAAAATTAAGAGTTTGAAAAAATTTATTTCGGATATCAAAAATATGTAATATTTAGGAAGTATTTACACAGCATAAAACAACTAGTT
>NW_012123458.1:0-1431 GCF_000951035.1 Colobus angolensis palliatus
CTAGCTTTTTGTATTTTTTAGTAGAGACGGGGTTTCACCGTGTTAGCCAGGATGGTCTCGAACTCCTGACCTTGTGATCCGCCCATCTCGGCCTCCCAAAGTGCTGGGATTACAGGCTTGAGCCACCGCGCCCGGCCGACTGTACTTTCTTTAAAAAGTTTAATACAACTGTTTTTGTATTAAAGTTGTACAGGTTTTGTAAAATGAATCAAGAGCTTCTTCATTTTTTTCTGACTTAGAATCATTTGAGTAACATAGGAACTAGCTGTTCTTCAAAGGTTAGATTTCAGCGATGAAGCAAGTAGGTAACATTTTTAGTGAAAGGTCTTTTTAACCTTTCTAGTGTCTTCTGTGGTAATTGGCTTATTCAAAGTTTTTCATGTTTTTTTCTTCGGTTGATTTTGGTCAATCACATTTTACTAAGAAATTATTCATTTCTTCTAGATTTGCAAATTTGTTGCCATGGAGTTGCATATAATTCCATCTTGTAATTAAAGAAAATTCTACTGTATTGTAGTTTGTCTCTTTTCTCACTCCTGATACTCCACATTTTTACTTTTTCTTTTATCTCCTTATGTAAGTTTGTGATAGGTTATGCATTTTATTGGGTCCTTTGAAATACCAGCATTTGGATTAATTTATCATCTACTAATTTTTGTTGCTCATTTAAATTCAAACTTTATTTCTGTAAATTCTCTCTTCCTAAAGCAGCTTTCCATTTTTCATTAATTTACTGGATAGGTACCAAGTTTCTTCACCTTTTATTTATTTATTTAAATTAAATTAATTAATTAGGTTTTCGTTTGTTTTGGTTTTTTTTTGGCTTTTTTATGGGGGGGGGTGGGGTGAGGGCAGGGTACCGTGTTGTCTCCCAGGCTGGAGTGCAGTGGTGCAATCACAGCTCACTGCAGTCACAACATCCTGAGCTCAAGTGATCCTCTCACCTCAGCCTCCTGAGGAGCTGGGATTAAGGGCATAGGCCACCATACCCGCCTAATTTTCGTATTTTTTGTAGGGACTGGGTTTTACCACAGTGTCCAGGCTTTTAATTTTTTATATTTAAAATCCTAATGGCATTATGACTATTTTTTCAGATCTCTGAGGATATCTTTGGCTGTCTCTCACAAGTTCATCTATGAAATGTTCTTTTTTTTACTTGCTTCTATAGCGTTTATAATTTTAGCTTTGAAATTTTCTTGATCTAATGGCTATTTGGAAATGTCTTTCTTAGTTTCTAAATAGTTAATGCTTTTTATTTTTGGTCAACATTTTATTATTTATTCTTTTTTATTTTGAGACGGAGTCTCGCTCTGTTGCCCAGGCTGGAGTGCAGTGGCCGGATCTCGGCTCACTGCAAGCTCCGCCTCCCGGATTTACGCCATTCTCCTGCCTCAGCCTCCCGAGTAGCTGGGACTACAGGAGCCCGCCACC
>NW_012123459.1:0-2175 GCF_000951035.1 Colobus angolensis palliatus
ATATGGTATACTTTTCTACTTATAGTAATATTTTCCTAATCAATGCATAATTCAATTGTGTATCAAATTTATGGAAATATGCTAGTCTTCAGTTGTGTATCCAAAATTAATGCCTTGAGTTTACATGAGATGCGACACATGATCTATAATACCTATGGATAGCTCCGGCTTTGGACTGGAGCACTTTCACATTAAAGAAAATCCATTTCAATAGAGAGCTTTATAGCACATACATTAAGGCATTGCTCTTTTGCGTCTGCATTGACATGCTGAGTTCTAAATACAAACATGACTTGGTCAGAATTAGTGGTAAAGGTTAATTTTTTAAAATGCTACTTGTAAAACATGGTATTCTTTTGATCATCCTTTTCTTCTTTTTAAAAATAACAATTTATATTTAATATTAAATACTATTTTAATAGAATATTATTCTATGGCAATTTTTAGGATTTTAGTGACAGATTATGGTTTTAAAACTAAATCAATGTGTTGACATGTATAAATACTTATTTTTAAATGTGCAGTTTTAAGTGAGACTTCTCCTTTCTATAAGGGAATATAAATAATATAAACTCTCTCATTCATATGACCTAAGAAAATGTTTCTTCTCTCTTTTCTGTGAGTTATTACCTATTTCAAAATTATGTCAGTCTAAGACCTTGAAGAAGCCATCCACACCTCTGTTGAAACTTTGTACTCTGAAATCCTTTCTGAAGTACTTCCTCTTCTTCCTTTATTGACTTTTTTCCTCTTTAATTTAATACTATCCCCAGTTACCTACCATTTGATCAAGGGTATCTGTGGCAACTAAGTCACTGTGCTGTTTTTTCTCAACTCAGACTGTCTGGAGCCTTGTTCCATCAAGCAGTAACTGTGCACTTAACACGTTAATAGTCTTAACACAAAAAGATAGAGAGAAATAGAGATCTTTTGAGGTGGGAATCATTAAAGACAGACACACAAATGCATTCGGTGCCAGATTTGATTACCTCAAACAAGTTAAATTAAGGTAAACATTTTATCATCTCCAATTACACAGTTTCTCTCCTGGGGATAATTAAGACAAATGAGTAGAAAGCACCAATGGCAATCTTTACTTAGTTCTAGAGACAAATGAACAATGCACAACCAAAATAACATTAGACCAGATGTAGTTACCATTCAGTTATTATATCTAATTATTACATAAACTGGAATCATCCTTTTATTCTCTCCGCTATCTCTTGCAAAATTACAGACAACACTTAAGTCCCACTTTCTACATGAAGTCCTCTTTGAGTATAATGCAGTTTATAGGGGGACACCCTGGGTTAGAAAGAAACAATCAGGTTTGAGATTCAGATAACTTGAAGTCTGCAACTTGTTAACTAGGTGCTGTTGAAACACCCAGTTAACTTCTCTGAACTTAAATATCTTTGTCTAAACTATAGAAAATATGAAAAACATTAACACCATGGATGTTTGTGAATAACAAATGTCATAATGTAAGGGACAGTACTCAGTTAATGGTAAAGCAGTATGTAAAATTTAATCATCAGTTACTGACTTCCCACTTGTCTAATCTCCAGTGTTTTATTATAGAAGAAACACAGAAGAATGTAGAATTATTATTGTAATGATTATAAGTTCATAATTCAACTGAAAAACATTTACTTAGAAAGTATTATATGAAATATACAGTCAAAATCATTTGAGTGCTCACTAGATGCTTTTCACTATTCTGGGGTCATTTACTTGGGTTATATGTACATTATTCATATTTATGTCCCAAATGTTGATTACAGCATGTGTTATTTACTCAGGTGCTCAATAATTTGTTAGAACATAGAATATTAAAGAATAATAAAAATGTGTTTTGTTAATTGATTTCAGCAATAATAATAGGCAAGTAAAACATATTTTAAGTTACTAAGAGGAAAACAAAAATTTGGAGAGGTAAAACAATGTGCTCAAGGTTACAGAGATAGTTCTCAGTAAGAAAGTATTTATTATATCAAATCAACTGAGTAAATTATTTGCCAAGATATTAGTTAAGTTTTTTTTTTTTTTGAGACGGAGTCTCGCTCTGTCGCCCAGGCTGGAGTTCAGTGGCGCGATCTCGGCTCACTACAAGCTCCGCCTCCCGGGTTCCCGCCATTCTCCTGCCTCAGCCTCCCGAGTAGCTGGGACTACAGG
>NW_012123460.1:0-1439 GCF_000951035.1 Colobus angolensis palliatus
AGGATGGTCTCGATCTCCTGACCTCGTGATCCGCCCGTCTCGGCCTCCCAAAGTGCTGGGATTACAGGCTTGAGCCACCGCGCCCGGCCCAATTTTTTCTTTCAAAACTAGGCAATACATAGCTTTTTGTTTGTTTGTTTTTTCGAGAGGGAATTTTGCTCTTGTTGCCCAGGCTGAAGTGAAATGGCGCGATCTCGGCTCACCGCGACCTCCGTCTCCGGGTTCAAGCAATTCTCCTGCCTCAGCCTCCCGAGTAACTGGGATTACAGGCATGCGCCACCACGCCCGGCTAATTTTTGTATTTTTAGTAGAGGTGGGTTTTCTCCATGTTGGTCAGGCTGGCCTCGAACTCCCGAACCCAGGTGATCCGCCCTCTTCCGCCTTCCAAAGTGCTGGGATTACAAGCCTGAGCCACCGCGCCCGGCCTATAAAATTTTAAAAATAGGGCGGGCGCGGTGGCTCACGCCTGTGATCCAGCACCGTGGGAGGCCGAGGCGGCTGGATCACCTGAGGTCAGGAGTTCGTGACCATCCTGGCCAACGAGCGTGGGCGTGGTGGCACTCGCCTGTAATATCCCAGCTACTTGCGAGGCTGAGGCAGGAGAATCGCTTAAACCCGGGAGGCGGAGGTTGCAGTGAGCCTAGATCGCACCATTGCACTCCAGCCTTGGTGACAAGAGTGAAACTCCGACTCAAAATAAAATTAATAAAAATTTAAAAATGCATATATATATATATTTTAAAAGATTATCTGGAATGTGATGGAAGCCAGTACTTTAAACTCTATTTGCATTACTGGCGGATGTTTAGGTATTTCCCAAACTAGTATCAAACTCCTGGCCTCAGGGTATCCTCAGACTCTTGAGTAGTCGAGGTTTGCAGGTGGAAGCCAACCACGCCCAACTTGTAAAATTAGGATGTTGAATTGGTTGCTGGAGACTCTGAACTATATTATTCCTTAGAATGAACTTGATAGTTAGATTCCCCACCCCCAATTTCGTAGGAATGTGGCACATTGTGAAATAACTGCCAGAATGGGTGTACCACCTGATAACTTTTTTCTTGCTGGAAATTTTAAGAACCACATTGTTAGGTTTGAGGTAGGAAAAGTAAAAGAAAACGAGATGATGTCTTTTGTACCAACTTTTATCTTAAATTCCACCAGTCTCAGAGGCAGGGTTAGTAGGTACCTCCTCGTGGGAATACAGTTAGCTTGTGTAAAACAGATAGAGATGGCTGTGTTATCTGAGCAATTACTGTTATCTGAGTAATAAATATCAGGTCAGATTGGAATGTTGGGCTTTTGACCCAAGAAAGTGTTTAATGAACTTCTTTTGAGAAATCTCCTGGGGCCCCGCCCGGCGACTCCCGGCGCGGGCGCGTACGGGAGGGGGCGGGTGGGGAAGGATCGCCGGCGAGATTACGAGGCGAGGCTCGTGC
>NW_012123461.1:0-1261 GCF_000951035.1 Colobus angolensis palliatus
ACTACAGGCGCCCGCCACCACGCCCAGCTAATTTTTGTATTTTTAGTAGAGATGGGGTTTCACCATGTTGGCCAGGCTGGTCTTGAGCTCCTGGCTTCAATGATTTGCCTGCCTTGGCCTCCCAAACTGCTGGGATTACAGGCGTGAGCCACCGTGCCTGGCCCCCTACTTCTCCTATTTTTCCCACAGTCCCTGGGCATGAACGAAAGCCCCAAGCCCACATGATTTCTTCTTATAGCACAGCAACTTACCTATCACCTTCACCCTCAGAACCTCACTTAACATTTCGGCGTGGGAATGGCAGTTATCCGCAACACACTGGTATTCTACGTCTTCAGTGGGGTTGTCTTTGAATACCGCAGGATCATTTGAGTTCTTGGTACTACTCTCCAAAATTTTACTTGTTTTTAAAAGGTGGTAAGAAATAGGTGAAGTTCCACTGATTGATTGGCAACTGACTTCGATGGTCTGTCCTTTTATGACCTCAAACTGGGCGTCATGAGAAATCCTGGGCTGGGAGAGCATTTCTAAAACAGAGGGAGAAACAATCCAAAAGGCACTGAAGGTAAAAGCAAAGCATCCAGCCCAAGTGTTTCTCCTCCAATGCCTGAGCTTTGCTTTCTGTCCCTGCTGTAATTTCAAATGCCTGCCTGCCTTATTTACCTTTATAGGACACCTATGAGACTGACAGTCTGTGTGTGTGTGTGTGTGTGTGTTTGTGTGTGTATTTGAGATGGGGTCTCACTCTGTTACCCAGGCTGGAGTGCAGTGGTGCAATCACAGCTCACTACAACCTTCCGGAATCAAGCAATCCTCCCACCTCAGCCTCCCAAGTAGCTGGGACTATAGGTGCACACCACACCTAACTAATTCTTTATTTTTTGTAGAGACAGGGTCTTGAACTCTTAGACTCAAGTGATCCTCCCACATCAGCTGCCCAAAGTGCTGGGATTATAAGTATGAGCCACCACACCTGGCCGAGGATATGTGTGTGTGTGTGTATGTGTGTGTGTGTGTGTGTGTGTGGAGACGGAGTCTTGCTCTGTCACCCAGGCTGGAGTGCAATGGCGCAATCTCGGCTCACCGCAATCTCTACCTCCTGGGTCCAAGGGATTCTCCTGCCTCAGCCTCCCAAGTAGCTGGGATTACAGGTGCCTGCCACCACACCCTGCTAACTTTTGTATTTTTAGTAGAGAGGGGGTTTCACCATGTTGGCCAGGCTGGTCTCAAACTCCTGACCTCAGGTGATCCACCCACCTTG
>NW_012123462.1:0-1003 GCF_000951035.1 Colobus angolensis palliatus
TTTTTTTTTTTTGAAATGGGTTTTGGCTCTGTTGTCCAGGCTGGAGTGCAGTGGAGAGCCCAGCCCTGACAATTGTGTTCTTATCACCTGTTCAGCAAAGGGTCGTCAGATGCTTCCTCTACTTGGAATGGATTATTTCCTCATTTGTTTTCCCTTCTATCCAAATACAATCCTGCTTTGTCCACAGAAATACTTCCAAATGGTAATGGTTTCTATGTATGTGTTTCAAAAAATTTTACATCAAATTTGAAGTATAATACACATATGGCTGGGCATGATTGCTAATGCCATAATCTCAACACTTTGGGATGCTGAGTAGGGAGGATCACTTGAGCCCAGGAGTTGGAGGCTAGCCTGGGCAACATAGCAAGACCCCCCTGCCTCTATAAATAATAATAATAAATTAGCCAGGCATGGTGGCACATGCCTGTATGTAGTCCCAGCTACTCGGGAGGCTGAGGTGGGAGGATTGCCTGAGCCTCAGGAGATGGAGGCTGCAGTGAGCTGTGATGGTGCCACTGCACTCCAGCCTGGGTGACAAAGACCCCAACTCAAAAGAAAACAAAAACCAAAAAACAGACATCAAAAAATGCACAAAACTCAAGTGTGCCGCTCAACAAATCATTGCAAACAGAACCTCCATGCCCCCAGGACCCAGACGAAGAAATGGAACCCGGCCAGGCTCCCAGAAGTCTTCCCTTTGCCCCTCACCATCACTCACTAGCACCCTCTCCAGGGTAACCACAAGCCTGACTCCTGACACTAGAGATGAGTCTTGTCTGTTAAATGTTAAAGAAACGGAATAACACAGGATGTAGTCTTTTGTGTCTGGCTTATGTTTGTGAAATTCATCCATATTTTTCATAGCTAGAGTTTATTCTTAGTGCTGTATAGTGTTCCGTTGAATGAATACGCCACAGTTTCAAATAGTTTTTTTTTGTTGTTGTTGTTGTTTTTTTTTGAGACAGCGTCTTGCTCTGTTGCCCGGGCTGGAGTGCAGTGG
>NW_012123463.1:0-1067 GCF_000951035.1 Colobus angolensis palliatus
ACTTGAACCCAGGAGGCGGAGGTTGCAGTGAGCTGAGATGGTGCCATTTGCACTCTAGCCTCGGCAATAGAGCAAGACTCCATCTCAAAAAAAATTTTTTTTAAATAAAAAATCAAGCTTAATGTAAAAGATATTTAGTTAGCATTTTTTAAATAAAAAGTTTTGTAGCTGCAAGCAAGTTTGAAAACTACAAGTCTGCTGCTTCAGTTTTCTACAGATTGCTGGTCCTGATCTTCTCTTTATATATATATATAGATATATATATATTATATGCATATACATATATACATACATATAATACATATACATATATATAATTTATTTATTTATTTATTTATTTATAATAGTAGCTGAGATTACAGGCACCAACCACCAAGCCCCGCTAGTTTTTGTATTTTTAGCAGAAATGGGGTTTCACCACATTTGTTAGGCTGGTATCGAACTCCTGACCTCAAGTGATCCACCTGCATCAGCCTCCCAAAGTGCTAGGATTACAGGCATGAGCCACTGCACCCGGCCCCGACATTCTCCTTATGTACACGGAGACATAAGTCTCATTTTGAGAGAACAGAGAGAAATCCGTCCATTCATTCCACAAAATATTTTTTGAGCACTTCCTTTGTGCCAGGTACAACTATGCATCATGAAAAATAAAAAGGTCTAGTAATGACTGCCATTGCCCTTGAGGAGATTGTGCTTGGGGGCACAGGTGACACCACGGCAGCCAGTTCAGAGGAAGCATTCTGAAGTGAAGTCTAGGCTTCTGTCCTTGAATGACTTCATTCCGATCAGATGTAGCTACAGACCCATTCTCTTCAAGACTTCTCTTTCTCGTTTTTTATTTAAACCTATATGTATTTTAATATAGAAAACTTTTTTCATGAAACAACTTGCAGGACTAACTTAGGGTTAATTAGAATATCTTCAACAGGCTGGGAGCAGTGGCTCATACCTGTAATCCCAGCACTTTGGAAGGCCAAGACCAGAGGATCATTTGAGGTCAGGAGCTCGAGACTAGCCTGGCCAGGCTAGTGAAATGCCATCTTTACTAAAAAAAAAAAAAAAAA
>NW_012123464.1:0-1164 GCF_000951035.1 Colobus angolensis palliatus
TGGTGAAACCTTGTCTCTACTAAAATTACAAAAATGAGCCAAGTGGTGGCAGGTGCCTGTAATTCCAGCTACTCAGGAGGCTGAGGCAGGAGAATGGCGTAAAACCCAGGAGGCGGAGCTTGCAGTGAGCTGAGATCCGGCCACTACACTCCAGCCTGGGTGGCAGAGGGACTAAAAAAAAAAAAAAAAAAAAAAAAAAAAATTAGCTGGGCATGGTGGCACACACCTGTCGTCCCAGCTACTCAGAAGGCTGACACAGAGGAATCACGAGGTTAGGCGATTGAGACCATACTAGCCAACATGGTGAAACCCTGTCTCTACTAAAAAAAAAAAAAAAAAAAAAAAAAAAATTAGCTGGGCATGGTGGCACACACCTGTCGTCCCAGCTACTCAGAAGGCTGACACAGAGGAATCGCTTGAACCAGGGAGGCGGAGGTTGCAGTGACCTGAGATTGCACCACTGTGCTTCAGCCTGGTGACAGAGAAAGACTCTGTCCCCCTGCCAAAAAAATATAAAAGAAAAACAAGTTGTGTTGAAGGAGGACATCATTAACAGTATATCTCTTCAATAATGGTTTAGTTTACTATTCTCATTCTTCTCATTCCTCTCTTACTGTGTCCCAAATCTCTTTACAGGCTAAAAGAAACTCTTCAGAATTAATCCTATTCATAAAGAACACCACTTACTGAGTATTGCACTTTCTTCTTCAAATTCTTCAGCATACATTGGGAATACATCCTATGGATCATTTTTATGTGTTTAGTTTTGGGTTTTAAAAATTACACAAAAAATTAACTGAAATCATGTTTTTAAAAATCTTGCAGATGAAAAGATATGATATATAGTAGGTTTAAGTACCTATTTCATTGGTTCCCAAAGTGTGGCCCTCAGACGCCCAGGTCCAAACTATTTTAACAGGAATACTAACATGGTGACATTTGCTGTAAGGGTGCAAATACAATAGCGGGTAAAAATGCTGTACTTTAGCACAAACAAAGGCAGTAACACCAAACTACTAGTAGTCATGGTATTCTTCACTATGCACAGGAAAGGTTTAAAAAGGAAGGGCAGGCCAGGTGTGGTGTCTCACGCCTGTAATCCCAGCACTTTGGGAGGCTGAGGCAGGTGGATCACCTGAGGTCAGGAGTTTGAGACCAGCCTGG
>NW_012123465.1:0-302 GCF_000951035.1 Colobus angolensis palliatus
AACTCTGGAGGAAGAGTTTCCCAAACCGAGGGGACAGCCAGGGCAAAGGTTCTTGGTGTGTTTTTAAGGAATACTTGCAGATTCAGATTATCCTCCCTAAAGACTTTAGAGTATTTCACTCTGTGAATTAGATAACTCGAGGAATCCAGATTTCACCTTGGAATAATTTCTCAACATTGTCTTCCAGTAAAAGGAGATTATCTTTCATTCACCAGAAGGATTGCTGGAGAGTTTCTACCCTACAATTGACTCCAAGCAAGGCGTCTTGGTGCAAAAAGGCTACATTCTTCTGGGACAAACCC
>NW_012123465.1:4932-6331 GCF_000951035.1 Colobus angolensis palliatus
ACACACACACAGAGAACATTTCTGGCAGTGGATCCAAGAAACTACTAGCAGAGTTTGCCTCTGGGGAGAAAGGCAGAAGATACACAATCGTAGGAAGACTGACTTTTCATTGTATTCTTTTCTGTATAATTTTCACTAGGTGCATTTTTACTTTGCAATAATAAAAATAAAGGCAGACACTCACACAGCCCTTACTATGAGCAGATCTTGTTCTTGGTGTTTTGTGTTAACTCATTTCATTTTTGCAACAACCCTACCAGGAACGTATTATTATTGTCCCCATTTCACAGACAAGAAGACCGAGCCATTGAGCTATTAAGTAACTTGCTTAAGCCCACACAAGCCAGTAGATAGCAGAACTGAAATTTGAACCCTGATATCCCAGCCCCCAAGTGCAGACATGTAACCTCTGTATTCATCTGTCACTTCATAAAAACTGCTTGACAACTAAACTGAGACATGAAAAGGTGTGCTCTGGGAAGGAACGGGAAACAGATGCGCAAATGGTGACAGAAGCCTACTTTCAGCTCCAAAGTCTTCAGCAACGGGAGTCTATCGGGCAGGCTAGAGTTGCTTTGGGAGCAGGGAGTGGGGCCAGAGAGAGACCTGCCCATGCATGCGGCATAGCAAGAGGAGGTGCCTCTGGAGTGGTGGGCTCTCGGAGGATGGGGAAGGCATGTCTTCCAGGTTAAGGTCTGATGAAAATCTGTTCATGACCCACCAGCTGACCAGCCACAGAGGAATGGGCAGGAGCCAGGACCCCACCCTAGGCTAAGGAAGAAGCTGATTTTCAGGACCTGCTTCTTCAGCAGGTGCAGTGGGAGGATCTTGGGTCCAGCACTGCTTCTTCAAATTTCTAACCATTGGATAAGAATAAATAATCACAGTTGATCCTTGAACAACCCGGGTTTGAACCGTGTGGGCCCACTGACACATGGACTTTCTTCCACCTCTGCCATCCCTGAGACAGGAAGACCAACCCCTCCTCTTCCTCCTCCTCAGCCTAGTCAATGTGAAGATTAGGAGGATGAAGACCTTTATGATGATCCACTTCCGTCTAATGATTATTAAGTACATTTTCTCTTCCTTATGTTTTTAGTCACATTTTCTTTTCTCTAGCTGACTTTGTTGTAAGAATACAGCACATAATACATCTAACATACAAAATATGTGTTAATTGACTGTTTATGTTATTAGTAAGGCTTCTAGTCAACAGTGGGTTATTAGTAGTTAAGTTCTGAGGGAGTCAAAAGTTACACACAGATTTTCAACTGTGCAGGAGTTGGCACTTTTAGCCCCTGTGTTATTCAAGAGTCAACCTAAACAAATACATACATAGTCATAATAAAAATAGTGTGACGGATTAAAGATGGCCACAGATTCTTTGACATCCTTCCAT
>NW_012123465.1:10331-12207 GCF_000951035.1 Colobus angolensis palliatus
ACCTCCAGGAAGGCAGGGACTATGTCAACCTTGTCCATCAGTATATCTTCAACATCCAGCACACAGTAGTTGGGCAGCATATTTCTGTGGAAGGAAGAGAGGGAGGGAGGGAGGGAGGAAGTAATGAATGAAGGAAGGAAGGAATGGAGGGAAGAAGGAGGAAAAGAAAGAAAGGAGGGAGGGAGAAAGGAAGGGAAAAGGAAAGGGGGGAAGGGAGGGAGAGAGAAAGGAAAAACGAGAGGGAGGGAGGGAGAAGAGAGGAATGTGAAAAATATAGGGAGATGGGTCATTGCCAAGTATTCTTAGAATGAACGCTTAAACCCTGAGTTTGGGAGAACAGGCTTGTCTCCAGGCCATGCTTTGCGATGCCTGCGAAACATGAACTGAGCCAGGATTAAAAATAACTGGAGGGTCTGCCCCTGGTTCCCTGGGGCTCTGAGAACCATCAATGTATCACCCTGTCTGGAACTAGGAACCATTAGCTCGGTGAAACTCTGGATCCTTCATCCAGGAGGGCTCCTTGTTTGTCTATAGCATACAGACCTCAGCTTTGCTTTTCGTTTTTATCCCTGACTCTCTTAGATGCATTTTAGAGCTATAAAGCCCAGCACAGGTCATCTTGTGCAGCCCCTTCCCTGAACAAATGGGGAAACTGAGGCATGCCAGAGCACTATCTGAGATCACCCAGCAAGCCAAAAGGTGGGCTAGAGAACTATCTGAGATCACCCAGCAAGCCAAAAGCGTCCCTAGGACTAGAATCCAGCAGTGCTGGGCCTAAGCATGTGCTGCCTCCCCTGTCTCAGGCAGCCCCTGCACTCTCTCAGGTTGAACTCCTTGAGATCAACCCCACTGAATTTGATCCTGGAAGGAGAACCCAGGGGCAGATGAATTTGGCACTGCAGAGTAGTAGGAGGCATACACAGAAGGTGGGTGGAGGGGCACCCAACTTTCTCCACTGAGGCTTGATGGGCTTCCTCTGCTGAGGATGCCACTATTGAGCCACTGTACTCAGACCATAGGCACAGAGCCACAGACTTCAAGGGAATACCCTTAAAGATCACTGAGCTCAATTCTGTCCTAGTATAAAAAGTAAACTGAGGCCCAGAGAAGGCAGGGATAGGACCCAAAGACACATAGTTGCCCAAAATGCAGAACCAAGGCTAGACTTGAGCTCATCTTGCCTGTTAGTCTGTAGTTTTGCGGCAAGAGCTACCCATTGCCTATTCAAAGCCACCGCTCATGACCCCTTCCCTCCTGCTGATCCAGTCCCAGTCCCTGAGAGGCGAGGAGCAATCTGCTAAGGAACGCTTACCTTAACCAGTACAAAGATGAAATCTCCTTAGGACAAAGCTTTTGCTTTGATCCTCTTTTTTATGCACTGGATTCAGATGTGAAGACTGGAGAGTCAGCAGCCATTTTGGAATTAGGAGGCAAAAATATGTGGTCCAAAGTCAATGTGCTAAGGATGGTGGAACTGAAAGATGAAACAGATCTTAGACCTTGACCACATAATTGAGTAGCTGAACCAATGTCCCAACATGCCATTCTTTAAATATCTTGTGGGAGAAAACCCCTATTAATTTAGATCACAAGTAGTAGGCTTTTCTGTTCCTTGAAGTTGGGAGCATTCCTTACTGACAAAGACATTTTCCACCCTATTTCTTAACTATGCTTTGAGGTGGCCAGATAACATAACAGCATGCCCATTTCATGGGTAGAGAAACTGTAGAAAGTCTGTGCGTTTCCAAGCTATCCTCCCTTGGACCCTTTCAAACTCCAGATTTTTCAGAAAATTCAGGCATTTCATTTGGTCCCAGGCTTGCATTACAAAGTGGGAGGAAATGTCTTTTTCAAACAAACATTGTCCCAGCACATC
>NW_012123465.1:12882-14583 GCF_000951035.1 Colobus angolensis palliatus
GTCTCCTCACTTCCCAGAGCTCCTTAGCCTCCAAGCGTGATATTCTACTGCATTGTTCATCTCATCCATCTCCTGTGCCTGTAAACCTGGCTGTGCTTCCTGTCTCCACGGAGCTCACAAATTACATTATGAGCATCTTGAGGCCAACACAGCACACATCCGTGGTGCTGAGCATGGGCACTGATACTTGAATATTGAACAATGCAGAAAGTATCAATCTGCTGCTGTGACCCGGAATGATGATCCAACATATATGCATTTCTCTCTCCTTGAGAGCTCATGAGGTAATGTGCTCAAGGAGTCTGGGATTCTGAATCCACCCTCCGCCTCTACCACCTAGTGGCTGAGTGATCCTGGGTATATCAATTAGCATACCTAAGACACAGCCTGCTTATCTGTAAAGTGGGGATAAATCTGTAAAGAGATTCCTACCTCGTATGGCTGATGAGAAGGGTTGGGGTGACAATGATACAAAGCATTGCCGTGGTGTCTGGTGCACTTTCAAAAAACACAGTGATTGGCAGGCATTTGCTCCAGATGGTTCCAGCTGTGTTCCATTTGCCCCCTTCAGACCTAGTCTCCACCTTCTATACCTGCTTTCTGACTTGAGAGAATGGAGTCTGTGGACAGCAGCAAGGGCTCCCTCACTCTCTAGCTTCTGGTTGGGTTTGGCCAATACAAGACTCCAAGGGGCTTATGCAGAGTGTAAGGAAAAGCAGGTTGGAATATTTAACCCTCCAGCTCCCCCATACCTGGGTGGCCATGCACTGGTTGTATCCTGTATTGAAGGCAGCCCTCTCTGTACAGCCACATCCTGCTTTCTATAACAGCTGCTCCTTCGATTCTACCTCCATGGATTCCAGCCCCTAGGTACCACCCCTAACTTTTTCAAGGCCCTCAAATCTGTCCATGCCTTTGAAAACAGTCCCTTTATTAACCTCACTTCCCGTTACTCAGTTTGGTGGCACCGTCTGTCTCCTTCAGGGCCCTGACCAATTCAGCATTGCTAATTACTTCTATATAGAATTTTATATTTTTCAAACATTTTTCCCCATTCGCAATCACAGTAAATTTTCTCCAAGGTTCTTCACAAACTACCACTTGACAACAGAACAATCAAAAACCCAGAGAGGGCAAGCACCAGGGAGCCCAGTGGGCAGATGCAAAATCCATTACCAGTTCCTCCGCTCCATTTTCTCCAGGCTGAGCAGCTCTGTGGGGTAACAAGCTCGTTTCCCCCTGGGTCAAGAGAGGAAACTTTCTGACACAGATGATCAGAGGAGCTGGGTTGTGGGAGAGACTTCAGGCGAGAGCCAAAACACAGCAAAGGATTCAGAGCTAGAGATGGAGTTTTTAATAATAAATAAACGCCAAAACTGAGCCTTCACATAGAGGACTTGGGGAGCCTGCAGCCAGCATGGGGTGCTCAGGAAGCCGCCCACCCTCAGCCTACAGATTCTCTGGTCATTGTCCAAATGATTGGTGGGACAGAGTCTTGAGGGATGATCTTCAAACCCCAAAGGGGAGGGGAAGAGAATATTTTGGGATGATCCCTTTTTTCATACAAATAAAGAGGCTCTTAGAAGTCGTATCAAGTGTCTGAATTTCCTGACTGTATATTAATCCGCTTTCATGTGAATTATGCAATATTGTCATGGAAGAGAGGAGCAGCTGGATGTTGGATGGGCAGCCCTGGAATCA
>NW_012123465.1:15723-17415 GCF_000951035.1 Colobus angolensis palliatus
ACAAGCCAGGAAAAGATTCCTCCCCCAGAAACTGCCATGCTGGACTCTGATCTAGAACTTCCAACCTCCAGAACTAGGAACAAATACATTTTTGTTGTTTACGCCCACACACCCATGGTATTTAAGGATGGCAGCTTGAGCTGACTAAGACAGGGTCCAAGCACTTGGTTCCGGTTGCTCATGTCCCAGGGACCCACATTTCCAATCTGCCCTCTGGGGGTCATAGCACCTCTCAGGGCTTGCTGATGGGATCGGTGGTTGTGAATGTTCCTTGTCAGTATGGAGACCCATGATCACGTAAGAGAAGCGGGCAACTTGTGAGGACCTCAGCTATCTGACAGCATGCAGTGGATATGACGATCCGTCTGTGTACTCAGATGTGCAAAGGGGGTACTCTTGTTCTTCCAAAACTAAATGAAGTTTCCATCCTTTCCAGTGGCAGAAACTGATCCTCAGGGTATTTGGATTTTGCCCCCATCTCACTCAATGTTCAGCCAGGGGGACAGGAGCTGCTGTGGATATTTCCAGTAAACAGAGTTTTAATTCAGGAAATTGGAAAATGTGCATTTCTTAAAAGCTAGTGGGTAGGGGTAGTGATGGAAGCCAAGGTTGGGAAGGTTACTGATGACTTTTAAGAAATCTGGAAATTCAGGAATTGTGAGGAAGTCTCTGCCCGTGACCTCAGTTGCCTGTGCTCCCCAGTGCCTGGGCTTCTTGGGGTGGGATTTGGGTATCATGGGAAGCCAGCCCGCTGGTGTTCATGACTGTGTAATTCCTCCTTCCCCTCCCCTCTCTCCTCAGCGGATCATAATACCCCTCAAGGTCTTTCTTTATACCTGAGTCCTGAAGCTGTAAAATGTGTTCTCTTGCAGCAGCTGCAGAGATAAAGTGCCAGGCCCGCAGATGTGGTCCAGTCTCCAGGTCCAGCCAGATTGCCTGTCCCTGAACCAGAACTCTTTTTTTGTCCGGTCTGGGCTTGGACAAAGCCAGCAGGCAGTCTCTGGAGGCCGATCATCTCCTACTGAGCTGAGGACCCTTCTTGCTTTGGAATTCGCAGCCAGATAGTCTCTCTTATTTTACTTTTCAGGTTTCAGCCCTGGGTTCCCCAGCTACCTGCTACTTGAGGTCTCTCACAGGGTCTTTGCAGAACCTCCAGCGGGAGGGGTCTTCTGCCCCTGCTGTTTACTTGTGTGGGTGATTTTCCTGCACAAGCCCCATGCCCCTCCCTTGGCACAATTGCAACTAATCTAAGTGGCTAACTAAAGTGATGCGATCCTTTCTCCCTCCTTTTTTTTTTTTCCTTTTCTTTATTTTTTTTTTCTATCTAGAAGGCAATATCTAGAAGTAGAAGCCATGGAAAGCTGTGGGATCGGCCAGGCCTGGATTGGAATCCTGGCTCTAACTTTGGAGCTGTGTACCTTGGAATTCACTAATCCAAGCTTCAGTTTCTTCACCTATACACTGGGTTCCTGGACCATGAGACCGGAGGGAGAAGAGCTCCTGGATGAAATGCTATCACTTGCACTGGTCTCTTCCTGGGGTTGAGTCTGCTAGGCCAGGTTCTGGACACTGGAAAATGTGGCAAATGCAGAGACAACCTCTCACAGTGGACCTTAACCTTTTTGGCACCAGGAATGGGTTTCATAGAAGACAGTTTTTCCATGGGCCAGGGTGGGGGCGAAATGGCTTTGG
>NW_012123465.1:17465-18849 GCF_000951035.1 Colobus angolensis palliatus
CCTTGGAATTCACTAATCCAAGCTTCAGTTTCTTCACCTATACACTGGGTTCCTGGACCATGAGACCGGAGGGAGAAGAGCTCCTGGATGAAATGCTATCACTTGCACTGGTCTCTTCCTGGGGTTGAGTCTGCTAGGCCAGGTTCTGGACACTGGAAAATGTGGCAAATGCAGAGACAACCTCTCACAGTGGACCTTAACCTTTTTGGCACCAGGAATGGGTTTCATAGAAGACAGTTTTTCCATGGGCCAGGGTGGGGGCGAAATGGCTTTGGGATAAATCAAGTGCATTACATTTATTGTGCACTTTGTTTCTTTTACTATTGCATTGTAACATATAATGAAATAATTATACAACTCTCCATAATGTAGAATCAGTGGAAACCCTGAGCTTGTTTTCCTGCAACTAGACGGTCCCATCTGGGGGTGATGGGAGACAGTGACATTCGGCATTAAATTCTCACAGGGAGCATGAGACCTAGGTCTCTCGCATGTGCAGTTCACAATAGGGTTTGCGCTCCTATGAGACTCTAATGCTACCCTGATCTGAAAGGAGGCAGAGCTCAGGAGTTAATGAGAGCAGTGGGGAGTGGCTGAAAGTACAGATGAAATTTCCCTCGCTCACCTGTGCTCACCTCCTGTGCTGTTTCTGTTCCCACCAGGCCAGGGACTGGAACTAGTCCATGGCCAGGGGACTTGGGACCCCTTGTCTGAGGAACATGTTTAAGCTCCTTGCCTCTTGGCTTGAGTGACATAGAGAAGCTCATGGGCTGGGATTTGGACAACATGCTTGCCCAGGAGCATTACAATTGCTTTATGTGGGCCTAATGCGCTTGCAGAGTAAGCTCCACAAATCCTGCAGCCAGGCAGAGAACCCAGGCTCTTGCAGTAAGATGCGAGAACTGACTTCTCTGGCTCTGAGCTTAAGCTTGTTATTATTGACTGCTCAGACTGGCATCTGCATGATAACTCAAGAGCTAGAATACTGAGGCCAGGAGGAGACAGGAAAATCCCCAACATGTGTCTCTTATCAGATGATGACTAAGCCGCCCTCATCGCCACCAGGCCTTGTCACAGTGGAGTGATGTTTGTCAGACATGGATTGTAACCCTAAGGTTATCACAGAGGGCCAGGGGATAGATGAACGGTGTTTGCACTAACACCTTTGATCACTTCTAGAGGCATGGACATCTTCAGAGGTAAGTCCAGAGACAGACCTTCCCAGCTCCAGCCAACGCAAGAGGCCAGTCCTGAGCAGACCAAAGCTCTGCCACAGTTCTTTTCCACAGAGGCTGATGGATTGAGACATATAATTAATATATGTTTATATATTTATATATAAAAATCCTTACAAATCACATCCCTCGAGCCAGGTCTTTAAATA
>NW_012123465.1:18899-19220 GCF_000951035.1 Colobus angolensis palliatus
GATTGAGACATATAATTAATATATGTTTATATATTTATATATAAAAATCCTTACAAATCACATCCCTCGAGCCAGGTCTTTAAATAATGGAAGACAGTAGATTACTGCTTTATTAGTCCCTTCCAAAAGCTTATAAAAATTATCTTTTGCCACTGGGAAGACATTTTATCAGAATTTATGGCAACTCAGAGAGTCTTGAGATATCAGATTCAGAAACTAAAGGTGTTTTCTGTGGCTGTTTCTGCAGCAGACAGGCCCTGCTCTCCCCTCTCCTTGTAAATTAAAATCTTGAACATTATCTGCTTTATGAAATAAGACACT
>NW_012123465.1:22050-24220 GCF_000951035.1 Colobus angolensis palliatus
ATTTTGCTAAACAGGTAGATGGTAGCTGCGCCAGCCACAAAAAAAGTGGGTAACTATGTTAGGAGATGGACAGGTTAATTTGCTTCACCATAGTTATCATTTTCTATCTATAGGTATCTTACAACATCATGTTCAAGGCTTATATGCATAATACAATTTATTTTTTTAAAAATATATTAACTAGGAATGAACCTGGGTAAAGAGTGTGTGCTTTGCATCATTCTTGCAACTTTTCTGTAAGTACAAAATTGGTTTCAAATAAAAACTAAAAAAAAAAAAAAAATCAATTATTCAGGTTATAAATGACAGATGTGGGATTCAAACCTAGGCCTCCCAGCACAGATTCAACACTAATTCCTAGCTAAGGCGCACTGATATGTGAAGAGGCAGTCATTGGATCTTCTTTCCTAGGAATTTTTCAATGTTTGTTTGTTTGTTTGTTTGTTTTTTGTTTTTTTGGTTTGTGGAGGAAGGTAGGAGTAGGGATTTTTTATTTTTTGGTGGAGACAGGATCTCACTATGTTGCCCAGCCTGGCTGAAACTCTTGGCCTCAAGGAGTCCTTCCACCTTGGCATCCGAAAGTGTTGAGGCATGAATCACCATACCCAGCTGGGTATTTCTGTTTTAAAGGGGGTAGCTGCAGAGACAAAACCTATGTACAAGGCTGGAATTAAGCCTGTGCTTACCAACAAGACAAAAAGCTTAAAGTAAGAATTTTTGGCAGGGCTATAGGAAGTGATTTGGAGGTAACTCCGTGAGTATGAATAAGATGGAGACGATGCTACCTGCTGTGCCACACCAGGAAGGTAGGTCCTATGACACGCATTTGCTGAGCAACCCCTGCCTGGGCCACAGGGGAAGGGTCTCAGGCATGGCTTCTGCTGAGCTGGCTGAGGCCAGGCAGCTGCCCCGTCAGAGAAGCCTCATGCAGGATTACAGGCAAACTCCATCTGACCTTGGCCAGGGCTGCCTGTCTGGTCCCACCTCTTTCCCCAAAAAACGTGTTGGGCAGCCTTCCAGGATGAATCTTTACTCCTTTTCATAGAGAAATAGGAAATGAGCCTTAAGAGAAGGTGAGGAATTATTGCTGCATTTAATGGCTCTAAAAATATCTCACTGGGGTTGGCTGTGAGTTCACTCCTGGGTGCTGATCCAGTGTTCTAGGGAGAAATGGCCAGACCTCAGGTGGGACATAGAAAACCAAAATGACAAACCAAGCTGAGAACTGTGAGAAGGGATGGCTCATGCCAGGTCAGTGCAGTGAGGGCCAAGGCCGAGATCCCCTGGCTGGGCTCAGCCCTGGGCACTGCAAGGCTCTCAGGACTGGATGGGTGTGTAACCCACTCTGGGAGGGGTCTGATGTGAGTCCCAGTTCTGTCTCTCCCCGAATTCACAATGAAGTCCTGGCCACATCCATTTTCATCTTCACTTTAGGCCTCTGCACCCCCATCTCTGAGAAAAAGGAATTTTATCACTTCTAAGCTCCCTTCTGTAGGAGACACCATTGGTTGCCTTCCCAGATCCCATTGCCCTTCTTTTCCTCCCTACGGTTCATGTCTTGTTCAGAAATCCACCCATCCCATTGCCGGCTCCAGGAGTGGACTCCTGCTTATCTGAGCTGATTAGCATGTGGCATTCTGTGGGATTCATGTCACTCTAGAGGTGGACATATGTCCTCACTTGGTCCACCAAGGTCAAGGAACACCTTGTACTAAGAGGAAAATATCTACTCTGTATCCTGGAAAACTTGGGCAAGGAAATGAGGAACTTCACCCAAGACTACTGTCATTCTGAGAAGCCAAGGGGACTCAGCCTCAGTGTGGTGGCCATAAGAATGGGCCTCATAGACCTCCAACTAAAGACAGCTTAATGACCAAGAGCCCTGGCTGCTCTGAAATCCTTTGCCATATTTGTGCCAAAGTCATGCTTCCCACTGACTGCTCCCAGCCAATGTGTGGCAGTGATACTCCATCAGGCCCATTCCACTGAGGACTGTGTGATGGCCTTGTCCAACCCACCAAGGCTGCACAGCCGTCTAGGACACTTCCACCCAACTCTCCTTTCTCCCCTGTCCCTCCCCTGGTTCCCTTGGCATTCATTGTTTGGAGACTATCTCCAGTGGTGCCAGGAGTGGTCTGAGAACAGAAGTGGAAAGATGAGGATTTGAGAC
>NW_012123465.1:25544-27076 GCF_000951035.1 Colobus angolensis palliatus
GCTCTAGAAACAGTGATTTTTCCAAGGGACGGGCCTTTCTTTAGCAAATAACACACAACTCTATAGACAAAAAGCCACTCACTGGTAAAACCAGTGAGTCACCAAGGGCTACTAAGACTTGGTATTTATAAATGAAAATCAGCAGGCTAGGAGAGTTTCCTGAAGGCCCGATTCAGCATCTGGCTGAGAAGTCAGGATGCCATGCAACCCCTAGCAACACACAAAGTGCTGCCACATGTTCCCACAGGCAGAGACGTCAGAGGCGAGATGTTCAGGCAGGATCCTTTCAGACCAGGGCACCATTGGGGCTGCCTTGGGCTGGTCTTGGTTTTCGGTTGCTGCTATTCTTACATTTTAATTATGAATGGCTGTTGGTTTGGTTCCCTCTTCATCAGCTCAGCTTGTGGTGGGTTGTTGGTTAACCCTACAGCATGTAGAGATACATATTTGCACCAACAGAGTGTGGGGCCTATCATTTTCCAATAACTACTAGACTCTGAAACATGTAGGTGTCGTAGTCTGGCTGTGAATCATCCGTGCTCTTATTTCTACAGCAGAGGTGTACATGAAGATTCCCCAAGTGCTTCTGCGAGGCTTTTCAATGTGATCCCTTCCTTCTGGCTGGAGGATAGGGTGAGACTGATGGTCTAAGGACTTTGGTTTGGCCCACATGGGCTGTGGACGCAATGGTTGGAAAATCAGTGCTCTCTAGAAGATCCAGGACTAGGACTGAAGTCCTGGAGGGTTAAGGAGGGAAGGCTGGAAGAAACAGGGCTCTCAACCCTCCACTCCCACTCCCATCAGAGAATCTCCGTGGTAGGTTGTTGTCTGTGACCTAGTCTTATGAGGCTGAGTGGGACAGCGTGGAGTCAGGGCTGGCATTCGGCAGCAAGCCACAAATGTATCATCACTGCTGTCTGCTAGGAAGGTAACCTGATTCTGTATCATTACTGTGACACCCCAAGGTTAGGGCATCCTGGTAGCAAGCAAGAGTAATCAAGCTGGGTTGACTCAAGCAAAAAAAAATCAGTTTATTAAAGGGATACTGAGTAGTTTACAGAACAGACAGGAGGGTGGACAGTTAGTCTTGGAGTTAGGATGAGACCCAAGGTGACTTAGAACACCAGGCAGAGAATTCTACTCCAGGTATCAGTACTATGATGATGATGATGATGATGATAGGCAGTGTTTGTTGAGGTGTCCTAAATACTTGATGTGTCTTTACTATTTAAGCCTCCAACAATCCTGTGAGGTAGGGATCATTATCATTCCCACTTTGCAGATGAGTAAACTGAGGTACAGGTAAGTTAAATAACATGCTGCTGATAGATGGTGGAGCCTACCTTGGATGGGCTGCGTCTTTCCATCTTTCCACTGAAGGTCATTGCTCTCAAGCAGCTCCTCTCTCTCTCAACTCTCTCCCTCAAGGTTCTAGTTACAGAAGGGGCAGGACCAAAAAGAACTTTAAAAAACAAAACAATAAAAGGGTTCTAGTAACCACACCCACCACCTCCTCCTGAGGCCGGAGTCAT
>NW_012123465.1:28291-29509 GCF_000951035.1 Colobus angolensis palliatus
GCACAAACACTCAGACTCACCAACACACACAGCCACATTGTGTACCTGCAGAGCCAGAAATATGTATGTAAGCTCATGTATCAGTGTACACTGCTTCAGACACATGTACCCCCATGAGAACAAAGAGGTACACACTGGCCACATTGCTCATGCACGCAGATGCACACTGCACTCACACCCCCACACACATGCAGCAGCACACATATGCAGAGATCCACATGATTGTGTGTTCTTATCCTTAGAGATGTACACAAATATCCATATGTATCCATAACCACTCATATGCACACACACTCATATGTACATGTCATTATACATGCAAATATCCACACATGTGAGTGCATGCACATCAGCACATGGGCCCAGGCATGTTGTTCCTGGCCCCTTGGGCCTCCCTCACCCTGGGCATGTTCACCCCAGAGGTTGGTGTTCTCTCATCTGAACAAGCATCTGAGGACAGGTTTAAGGGGACTCCGGGACGGGAGGGTCAAGGAGAAGCTGCCAAGAGAGTCCAGGATCTATCCCACCATCTGCTTCTAGCCAATCTCTCTTCCCCTCATTTCTCCTGAGTGGTCCCCAGGCAGTTGTAAATAGTAGACCAATTCTAAGGCCTTCTGGTAGACTGGGCCTGGGCGTGGCCACAGCTTGTTGGTACTACTAACACTGTGGATCTCTGAGCTCTGTGGAGCCAGGAATCAAAGCAGTGACAATCATCCCCTTATTCCCAAAGACCTCTACAGTACCTGGTACTCAGTACATGAATAAATGAAATAGAAGAGCAGTGATTGGCATCCCTACTTAACAGCTAAAAAGACTGAGGTCCAGAGAGGCTAAGCAGGACTTCACCAAAGTCCTATCTGTCTGCCTCCTACCCCTACCCCAGAGCTGCCCCCATCTGTGGAAGCCCTGGTGTCCCCTTCTGACACCTAGGCCAGGACCATAAAACCTAGATAAGGCAAAGAGATAGTAATGTGTCCTGGGAGCCTCTGGCTTATCCACCTGGTGTTTGCCTGGCCCTTGACACATCTGTCCTACCCTGCTC
Organism: Colobus angolensis palliatus; assembly: GCF_000951035.1. NCBI lineage: Eukaryota > Metazoa > Chordata > Mammalia > Primates > Cercopithecidae > Colobus > Colobus angolensis. The sequence goes on from NW_012123465.1 coordinate 29,334, forward strand.
CAGGGCCAGGCAGTAGCTTGAGGCTCCAGGAAAAAAGCCCAGTTCGTCATCACATCCATCCCCTGAAGCACTGGTTGCCAGGTCTTTTCCTAGCCTCAGATTAGCTCCCCATCTCTGCTACACCTGTGACTTCCCCAGACCTAGAGATGGACCATGCTTTTCTGGTCCTGAGATCA
>NW_012123465.1:30003-31373 GCF_000951035.1 Colobus angolensis palliatus
GGGTTCTGAGCCCTGCACACTGAAACCCTCCCTTACTACAGTGGGGGTTCCTGAGTATCTCTTTGGAACCCAGAACTAAGGCCAGGGAGGGGAAGAGCATTGCCCAAGATCACACAGCTCAACAAGAGGGAACAATGGGCAAGACCCAGCCCTCTGTCTGATACCAGTGACTTGTCCTTTCTTGAGCACTATGTCACCACTGGAGGGGAGAGAAGGAAGGTTCTCAAGCCACGTCCCAGGGACCTGCCTAGGGCTGGGTCAAGGACTGAGTTGAGTGCGTCAGCCTCAGGGTTATTCCACGTTGAGAGTTTCCAGTGAGAAAACATGGTCTAGGGGAAATGACAACATCTTTGGGATCATGCAGAGACACACTTTCAAAACCCAGCAGGAATGTTTATTAACCGTGCTGCCCTGGGCAAGTCACTTTACCTCTCTGAACCTCAGTTTTATGAACAATAAAATGAAAAGTCTATCTTACTATTTTGTTGGGTTATCAGATAGACTGCAGCTCATGACATAATTCTTTATTCAATAAATGTATTGAACTCTTTCAGGCCAGACACTGCTCTGGGTGCCAGTGTTATAGCAGTGAACAAGACAGACAAGATCTCTGATCTCAGAGGAGACCAGGGTATTCAGTAATCAAATGTATAATATGTCAGGTGTTGGTATATGGTATGTAGAAAAATGAAATATAAAGCAGAATAACAGTATGTAGAGAGAAATGGGGTACCCTTTTAAATAGAGTTGTCAGGGAAAGCCTCCTTGAGGGGTGCCATTTGAACAGAGACCTGAATAAAGTAAGAAAATCAACCATATGGATACCTGCATTACTCATTAGCTGTGTGTTCTTGAGTAAGTCACCTCTCTGAACCTCAGTTTCTTCATTAAATAGATTTAATTAGAATCCTCCTTACTGGACAGTTGTTAAGTTTCAGTGGGAGAAAGCTGGTAAAGTGCAGCAGCACAATGCCCAATGTACATTTCAGTTAATCTCCTTTCCTCTCCAAAGAATTCGAAGTCTAGCTGGGGGTTACAGTTGTAGGATGGACACATATGACACATATGAAAATAATATAATAGCTCACATATTGTTTGAGCACCTGCAATGTGCCTGGCATGTTCAAAATGTTCTGCCTGTCTTATGATAGATGGAATTGCTTGTCCCAATTCTTTACACTTCCTGTATCCAGGTCTCTTGTCATGTGACTTGGCTGTGTTTCCATCACAGGTGAAATGTGCTCCCCTGCCTTGATTTTGAGCTCAGCCACGTTACTAGCTTTAGCTAAAGGGCTGCTCACAGATGCGACACAAGCAAGAGCTTGAAAGTGTTTGTGTGATTGGGCTTGTTCCCTCATGTTGCTGCTATC
>NW_012123466.1:0-1550 GCF_000951035.1 Colobus angolensis palliatus
AAAGTGCTGGGATTACAGGCTTGAGCCACCGCGCCCAGCAAAAATTAAATTATTATAAAATTTATGGAAATACCATAGTTGTACATATTTTATGTACATATACATATCTAGTTGTACATATATCTATCCTTTTGCCAGTACCACTACACTGTTTTGATTACTGTAGCTTTGTAGTCAGTTTTGAAATCAGGAACTGTGAGTCTTCCAGCTTTGTTCTTCCATTTCAGGATTGTCTTGGTTATCCAGGATCCTTTGAGATTCCATATAAGTTTTTTTATTTATGCAAAAAGGTCCTTGGGATTGTGATAGGAATTGCATTCACTCTGTTGATCTCTTTGGATAGTATTGACATCTTATAATATTAAGTCTTCGGATTCATAAACATAGGATGTCTTTTTATTTATGTCTTCTTCAATTATTTTCAGCAATGTTTTGTAGTTTTCATTGTCCAAGTCTTTCAACTTCTTGGATAATTAATTTCTAAGTATTATATTCTTTTTGATGCTATTGTAAATGGAATAGTTTTCTTAATTTTTTTGCAGATGGCTTATTGTTAGTGTATCAAAATGCAACTGATTTTTGTGTGCTAACTTTGTATCTTGCTACTTTGCTGAATTCATGTATTAGTTCTGACAGGTTTTTATTCTTTAACTTTTTTTGGTGTTTAAGATCAGAGGGTACATGTACAGCTTTGTTACAAAGAAATTTTGCATGATTCTGAGGTTTGAAGTATGAATGAATCTGTCACCCAGATAATGAGCATAGTACCCAATAGGTAGCTTTTCAACCCTTGCTCCACTCCCTCACTTCCTGCTCTTGTATTTCCCAGTGTTTTGTATTTCCCAGTGAACTATATTTCCCATTGTTCCCATCTTTATGTCCAAGTTTACCCAATGTTTAGTTCCCACTTCTAAGTAAAAACATGAGATATTTGGTTTTCTGTTTCTGCATTGGCTTGCTTAGGATAATGGTCTCCAACTGCATCCACTTTGCTGCAAAGGACATGATTTTATTCTTTTTTATGGCAGCATAGTATTCCATTGCATATATGTACCACGTTTTTTAAATCCAATCCACATTGATGGGCACTTGGGTTGATTCAATGTCTTTGCTATTGTGAGTAGCACTGTAATGAACATAGAGGTGCATATGTCTTTTTGGTAGAATTACTTATTTTCCTTTGGGCACATACCCAGTAATGAAATTGATGGGTGTAATGGTAGTTCAATTATTAGTTCATTAAGAAATCTCCAGGCTGGGCATGCTGGCTCATGCCAGCATAATCCCAGCACTTTGGGAGGCCGAGGTGGTTGGATCACTTGAGGTCAGGAGTTTGAGACCAGCCTGGCCAACATGGCAAAACCCTGTCTCTACTAAAAATACAAAAATTAGCCAGGCATGGTCCTGCACACTTGTAGTCCCAGTTACTTTGGAGGCTGAGGCATGAGAATCACTTGAACCCAGGAGGTGAAGGTCGCAGTGAGCCAAGATTGTACCACTGCACTCCAGCCTGGGTGACAGAGCAAGATTCTGTCTCAAAAAAAAAAAAA
>NW_012123467.1:0-1408 GCF_000951035.1 Colobus angolensis palliatus
TAGTTCTTCGAGCTTTATTTGCTCTTCAAGTTGTGCAATCTTTTCTCTAAGCTCCTCTTTTGGGTCTATTACTGCCATAACTGCGGGGGCAGAAGCCTTAATATAGGGAGGAGGATAAGTAAAAGTTTGTGGCCAGTCAGAATTATATTTTGCTGCCCCTTCTTCCAAATTATCCCAGTCTACTTCTGAAGGGTTAAGGTTATTTTTACTTTTGTTTTCATTACTTGTAGGTAAAACTGGGTATTTTCTGGCCTTTTCCTTATTTGATGTTTCTATATTTGTTATTGAGGGGGCCCCAGCCTCCTCTTCGTCACTCTGTAGCGACATCAAGTCTATTTCTTTACTAGGTGTGGGTATTTCGAGGTCGGTTTGGGAGCTGCCTCTTAATATTTCCTCAGTCTGAGTAACCACCGCCATTACCTCAGGATCTTTTTCTCTTTCCTTTTTATCTATTATATCTCTGATTAAGTTCCAATAGGAAAAGGCTATCACCGGGACCTTCTCTGGTCCAAAAGTACTATAATAATCTTGAAAACAGTCTCCCACTCTACACCACCTCTTTATGTCAATGGTTCCCTCTTGTGGAAACCAAGGGCAGGTATCTTTTACAAAATCAAAAAATTTAAATAAATCATTACTTTTAACCTTTACTCCTCATGTTTTTAAAGCCTCTTTTAATTGCCCTACATAAATCTGATGCTGGCTTAATTCTTGTCCCATAATCAGACACTATTACTTACCTCTGGTTCCAGCACAGCAGGTTCCCACGACGTCCGGAGGAGTTTTTCTTCCACTTTCACTTTCGGCCGACTTTAGTGCCTTCTTCCTCACTTCTTCCCCCGGGTCCAGGTCCCTGTTCGGGCGCCAGGTGTCCCGACCCACGGGACAGTCGAACGGGCCCTGAAAGGGGAGTGAGAATGGAGGAGACAAGAAAACACGAGAAATGGAGACAAGACAAATTGCCTGATCAAGTCTCGTTTAATGATGGTGGTGCAATGCCTTATATAGGCTGGCAGGGGAAGGTTGGGCCAGGGCAGTGACGGGGGGCCAGGTCTTCTCAAATTATAATTGCGCATGCACCGGGTTTGTAATTTTCCCGGGCGCGGGATCATGCCTGCGCCATAGGCTGCATATCCTCCTGGGCACGAAAATGTTTGCACGTGCGGGAAGTTTGCATGTGCACGGGAAAGGTTTGTGTGCATGGGAACAGTTTAGGCACGCGCAGGAAAAGTTTTAGGCATGCGGGGGAAAAGCTTTAGGCACGCACAGGAACAGTTTAGAATGAAGAACCCAGAAATGTGCCATCTTGTCTCTGCTTTGCGGAGATCAAGCAATAGAGGTTGGCTAACTCTGGGCCTCATGGCTCCGGACAGGTGACAGAGCGAGACTCATCTCAAAAAAAAAAAAA
>NW_012123468.1:0-1165 GCF_000951035.1 Colobus angolensis palliatus
TCATGATCCTCCCGCCTCGGACTCCCAAAGTGCTGGGATTATAGGAGTGAGCCAACACGCCCAGCCCTTTCCTCTTTTTTTTTGAGACAGAGTCTCACTCTGTTGTCCAGGCTGGAGTACAGTGCTGTGATCTCTGCTCACTACAACCTTTTCCTGGGTTAAAGCGATTATCCTGCCTCAGCCTCCCAAGGACTTGGAATTACAGGGGTGCACCAGCATTCCCAGCTAACTTTTTTGTATTTTTAGTAGAGATGGCGTTTTATCAAGTTGCCTAGACTGGTCTAGAACTCCTGACCTCAGGTGATCTGCCCGCCTAGGCCTCCCAAAGCGCTGGGATTACAGGTGCGAGCCACAGCACCTGGCCCTAATTTTTATATTTTTAGTAGAGATGGGGTTTCACCCTGTTGGCCAGGCTGGTCTTGAACTCCTGACCTCAACCGATCCACCCGCCTAGGCCTCCCAAAGTGCTAGGATTATAGGCGCGAGCCACCATGCTTGGCCTTTATCTGCAGTTTCAGTAAGGTAAATTAATTTTCTTGCTATAGGATTCAAATACTACTTTACTTATGAATATCTAAATCAGCATAAGTTCACATGGTACTAAATATTATATTACAATAGTAAGTGAACAAATTATTTTTAAAAATGTTTTTGAATTCCAAACTTGTTTTCAATTTTTTTCAAAGCTAAAATAAACAGAAAATGACAACATGAAAATAGAATTTGATGACTAGAATTAGTTCAAGCATATGTACTTTTTGGTACTCACAAATTAAAAACAGAAACAAGCATGAACTTTAACTCCAAGTTCCCTTATCAAATATCCAAGGCAGATTAAAAATCATATCCTCTATTTGCTTCTTCCTGTGCACCTTCAACACAATAGAGAGGATCAAAGCTGAAGATTAGTTCTTTGTAAGTCTAACAAAACTGATAGACCTCTGGTGAGAATGGTCAAGAAGTCACAAACTAAATTTGGAAATAAAAAACATCATAACAGATTAACACATTAAAAAGATGTAGTTACCGAGGGCCGGGCGCGGTGGCTCAAGCCTGTAATCCCAGCACTTTAGGAGGCCGTGATGGGCGGATCACGAGGTCAGGAGATCAAGACCATCCTGGCTAACACAGTGAAACCCCGTCTCTACTAAAAAATACAAAAAAA
>NW_012123469.1:0-1168 GCF_000951035.1 Colobus angolensis palliatus
TTTTGTATCCTACTACTTTGCTGAATTTAGTTATTAGCTGTGTGTGTGTGTGTGTGTGTGTGTGTGTGTGTGTGTGTGTGTAGAATCTTTAGGGCAGGGATGTACAATATTTTGGCTTCCCTAGGCCACAGCGAAAGAAGAAATATATTGGGTCACACAGATAATACACTAACACTAGCGATAGCTGATGAGCTACAAAAAAAAAAAAAAAAAAAAAAAAAAAATCCCAAAACATAATCTCATCATGTTTTAAGAAAGTTTATAAATTTGTGTTGGGCTGCATTCAAAGTTGTCCTAGGCTATATGTGGCCTTCGGGTAATAGGTTGGACAAACTTGCTTTAGGATTTTCTACATACAGTGTATTTAAGGAAGAGGAAGATTGTTTAACTTCATATAATAATAATCAGATACTTTAATATGTTTTATTATTTTTACATTATATTTTTCAAATATTAATCAGAGAGCCACCTGAAAGTGATTATCTACTTTCTCAACATAACTTTTTCCCATTATAAATAGGCATTGTTATGCAGCATATATAAAGAACTTCTGAAATCCAACAAGAAAACAAATGATCCGGTTGAAAAAATGTGTAAAGAACTTGAATCAATATTTTTCCAAAGAAGATACACAAATAATCAATAAACACATAAAAATATGGTGAACATCACTAATCATTGGGGAAATGAAAATGAAAACTACAATAATAAACTGCCTTACATTCATTAGGATGGCTACGAGACCAAAAATCTAAAAAATAGCAAATGTTGGTGAGGATGTGGAGAAATTGAAACACTAGTGCACTGTTGGTTGGAAGGCAACGTGGTGCAGCCCAAAATTTCAGTTACACAAAAGAAGCAAGTTCAAGAGATTAATTTTACATCCTAGTAACTATAGTTAATAACAATATATTGTACACTTTAAAATTGCTAAGAGAATACATTTTAAGTGTTGTCTGTACAATAAAATAAGTGAGGTAATACATATGTTAGCTGGCTTGGTTTAACCATTCTACAATACATACACATATCAAAACATCATGTTTTACAAAAGAAATATATACAATTTTTATTAAAAAATTGAAAGTTTAGCCGGGCGCAGTGGCTCAAGCCTGTAATCCCAGCACTTTGGGAGGCCAAGACGGGCGGATCATGAGGTCAGGAGATC
>NW_012123470.1:0-1175 GCF_000951035.1 Colobus angolensis palliatus
CACTTTGGGAGGCCGAGGCAGGTGGATCACCTGAGGTCAGGAGTTCAAGACCAGTCTGGCCAACGTGGCGAAATTCCGTCTCTATAAAAAAAAAAAAAAAAAAAAAAAAGCCGGGTGTGGTCACACACGCCTGTGATCCCAGCTACTCAGGAGGCTGAGGCAGGAGAATTGCTTGAACCCGGGAGGCGGAGGTTGTAGTGGGCTGAGATCACACCACTGCACTCCAGCCTGGGTGATAGAGCGAGACTCAGTCTCAAAAACAAACAAAATTTAACGACTGGCCAGACATGGTGTCCCAGCTACCAGAGAGACTGAGGCAGGAGGACGGCTTGAGCCCAGGGGTTCAAGATCAGCCTGGGCAATATACCAAGACTTCCACCTCTATTAAAAAAAAAAAAAGATAAAGTAAAAAATCTAACTGGCTTCAGAGGGGAAGGGGATGAAACTCTGATTGGTAGCATTTGCCTATCACACTATTATATAAATATTCCCATAGTGGTTAATGTCAAGCTACTAGCGTGATATCAGCTGGTTCACAAAAGTCTTGAAATTTTAAAAATTGGTTCTCATGAGAGGATACAAGCTGGCTTCATCATGTCACTGTGACCACATATGTCCATAGATTAAGTTGTTCAAATATTCTATATCCTTACTAATTATTTGTCTAACTATTTTATCAGTTTCTGTTGAAAAGTATGTTAAAATTTCCCACTATTTTTGGTTTAGCTATTTAGTCTTATAGAGTTGTTGATTTTTGCTTTATGTATTTTAAGACAATATTATTTGGTACATGCAAATTTGAATTATTATATCTTTGTGGTGAATTTAGCTTTTTATTACAATGAAGAGTTACTCTATCTTGCGGAATAATTTCTTTTAACCTTTAAACCTTGATATTTATTTATTTATTTATTTTTGATTTTTGTTATTTTTACTTTTTGAGACGGAGTCTTGCTCTGTCACCCAGGCTGGAGTGCAGTGGTGCAGTCTCGGCTCACTGCAAGCTCCGCCTCCCGGTTTTCCGTCATTCTCCTGCCTCAGCCTCCCAAGTAGCTGGGACTACAGGCGCCCGCCACCTCGCCCGGCTAGTTTTTTGTATTTTTAGTAGAGACGGGGTTTCACCGTGTTAGCCAGGATGGTCTCGATCTCCTGACCTCGTGATCCGCCCGTCTCGG
>NW_012123471.1:0-1041 GCF_000951035.1 Colobus angolensis palliatus
GGTTTCACCATATTAGCCAGGATGATCTCGATCTCCTGACCTCGTGATCCGCCCGTCTCAGCCTCCCAAAGTGCTGGGATTATAGGCTTGAGCCACCGCGCCCGGCGATTTTTTTTTTTTTCTAATGTGGGATCGTAGCCATATTTAGACAGCTGGCTTTAGTACACGTTTGGATGTTTCCGAGGGAAAGACTACGGACAATTTTTACCTGGAAATCCCCTAAGAGTTCATGACTATATTTCTCTTCCCTGGGGAGGGAGAGATAACCCTTGCTAGACAATGGATACCATACTGTGAGACTTAACAAAATGTTAGTTCCAACACCGGCATCACATTTCCCAGTAGCCTTTGAAAACGAAGGCAATAGAGCTTTATGTTTAAGATCACAGGTACTGAAATCACTGGGTTTTGCCATCACTAACTCTGTGACTCTGGGTGAGTAACTAATGTCTCTGGACCTCAGTTTACTATCTGTGAAGTGGGAAGAATAATAGTATCTGACTCAGAGTTGTTTTGTAACAGCTTTATTGAGGTATAACTTATATGCCATAAAATCCACCCATGTTAATTGTACAACTCAAAGATTTTTAGTACATTTCCGAGTAGTGCCACCATCACCACATGCCACTGTGTACCCCTCTGCAGCCACGCCTCTTTCCCATCACTAGCTCCCAGGCAACGACTAACCCACTTGCTGTCTGTATGAATGTGTCTTTTCTGGATATTTCATATAAATGGAATCATGCACTATGTGGTTGGTTGGTAGGTTGGTTGGTTGGTTGGTTGGTTTTGAGGTAGAGTTTTGCTCTTGTTGTCCAGGCTGGAGTGCAATGGTGCAATCTAGGCTCACTGCAACCTCTGCCTCCTGGGTTCAAGTGATTCTCCTATCTCATTCTCCCAAGTAGCTGGCACTTGCTGCCACACCTGGCTAATTTTTGTATTTTTGGTAGAGACAGGGTTTCACCATGTTGGCCAGGCTGGTCTCAAACTCCTGACCTCAGGTGATCCACCCACCTCAGCCTCCCAAAGTGCTGGGATTAC
>NW_012123472.1:0-1139 GCF_000951035.1 Colobus angolensis palliatus
AAAAAAAAAAAAAAAAAAGTACCCTTTAATTAAAGAAAGTTAAAAATGGTATGTACATGTTTGTGAGTGAGAACAACCAAATTCTAGCCAAGTCAGTAGCTTGCACCTGTAGTCCCAGCTATTCAGAGGCTGAGGTGGAAGGATGGCTCGAGCCCAGGGCTTCAAGGCTGCAGTGGGCTACGACTGTGCCACTGCACTCCAGCCTGGGCAACAGAGCAAGATCCTGTCTCTAAAAAGAAAATTAAAAAACATAGCCGAATCCATTTCTCAAAGTGTAATGTGTATTTACTATTTAAGAAAGAAATTGGATGCAAACTGAGGATATTGACAGTTTTTTTCTGGGCTGAGAAAACTCTGGAACCATTTGCTACCCTATCAGAGTGATTTGTCCACTAGATGGTGGCCATCTACATTATCCCTGGCTCCCACCTATCTGGAAACCTTTATTCTAAGCACCCAGTAACATAGTTGGAAGTTGAAGTTTTGTTTTTCAGGTTAACCCAGAAGGTCTCAACTGTGGGATTACTCACGCCAGTACTTGTTTTTGGTAGACTGGTGTTTTGGTATACAAAGCTACTTTTAAGTACTGAAAATATCAGTAATTATATAGTACCATTATTTCAGTATATCTGGAAATCTGAATTGTTTTGTGATTGTTATTTAGTTAATGCAAAAAGACAAACCCTATAGTCTACAGGTCTAGGTGTGAAAGCTGCAATCAGCCACTCCCTTGAGTGACCCGGAGTTCTGTATTAGTTCAGAGACTCTCTAACCAAGTGTAATAGAAACCTGACAGCATTAATATTGTCTAGGCAACAGTATCAGACTCTTCATTTATATATGATGAAACTTAAAAAAATAAAAAAGACAAAACAAATGCTTTCAAAAAGCTATAGTCCCTGACCCCCAAATTAAAGAAGATCTGTTTTAAGAAGTATTAGGATTATTTACATGTAAGAGATAGGAAAGAAAGGATTTTTGTTCAAAATTATACTATTTTATTTTATTAACAGAATCTTGCTCTGTCAATTGGGCTGGAGTGCAGTGGTACGATCTCGGCTCACTGCAACCTTCACCTGCCAGACTCAAGTGATTCTCATGCCTCAGCCTCCTGAGTAGCTGTAATTACAGGCAGGAGC
>NW_012123473.1:0-1154 GCF_000951035.1 Colobus angolensis palliatus
CCCCATGATAAGCCCAGTGTGTGATGTTCTTTTGTATATGGCTTGCCAGTTATCGCATCACCATTTGTTGAACAGAGAGTTCTTTCTCTGTTGCTTTTTTTTTTTTTTTACTTTGTTGAAGATCCGATGGGTGTAGCTGTGCAACTTTATTTCTAGCTTCTCTATTCTGTTCCATTGGTCTATGTGACTATTTTTGTGTAAGCACCATGCTATTTTGGTTATTGAAGCTTTGGGGTATAATTTGAAGTCAGATAATGTCATGCCCCTAGCTTTGTTCTCTTTGCTTAGGACTGCTTTGGCTATTTGGGTTGTTTTATGATTCAATATTTAATTTTTTTTCAAATTCTGTGAAAAAATGGCATTGGTAGTTTGATAGAAATAACACTGAAGCTGTAAATTGCTTCGGACAATATGATAATTTTAATAATATTGATTCTTCCAATTCATGAGCATGGAATTTTTTCCATTTGTTTGTGTCATCTCTGATTTCTTTGTACAATGTTTTTTATTTCTTCTTGTAGACATCTTTCATCTTTTGGTTAGATCTATTCTAAAGTATGTCATTCTTTTTGTGGATATTGTTTAAAAGGTATTATGCTCTTGATTTGGTTCTTAGTTTGAACATTATTAGTGTATAGAAATGCTACTGATTTTTGTATATTGATTTTGTATGCTGAAAGTTTACTGAAGTGGTTTATCAGTTTAAGGAGCCTCTTGGCAGAGTCTTTAGGGCTTTCTATGGATTGAATCATATCACCCATGAAAAGAGGTAGTTGATTTCTTCTTTTCCTATTTGAATGCCTTTTATTTGTTTCTCTTGCCTCATTGCTTTGACTAGGACGTATAGTACGATGTTGCATAGGATGGTAAGAGTGGGCATCTTTGTCCTGTTCCAGTTCTCAAAGGAATGCTTCCAGCTTTTGTCCATTCTGTGTGACATGGACTAAGTTTATCATAAGTGGCTCTTAAGAGATGTTCTTTTGATGCCTAGTCTCTTGAGAGTTCTTATCACGAAGAGTTTTGATTTTATGGAAAGCTTTTTCTGCATCTATTGAGATGATCATATAGTTTATTTTTTTATTTTTTTATTTTTATTTTTTTTTTGAGACGGAGTCTTGCTCTGTCACCCAGGCTGGAGTGCAGTGGCCGGATCT
>NW_012123474.1:0-1105 GCF_000951035.1 Colobus angolensis palliatus
AAAAAAAATACAAAAATTAGCTGGGCATGGTGGCGGGCACCTGTAATCCCAGCTACTTGGGAGGCTGAGGCAAAAGAATTGCTTGAACCCAGGAGGCAGAGGTTACAGTGAGCTGAGATGGTGCCATTGTGCTACAGCCTGGACAAGAGCAAGACTCTGTCTCAAAAAAATTAAATTAAATGTATCAATCATGTTGAGGCTTTCTAAATAAAACGGCATGGTAGATAATTTAGGAGTGTCTTGTTTTTTAAGAGTGATGAAGCAACTGTTCCTCGTAGAGCCAGATTCACAACAGTAGCCATCAACATCTGAGCCAGCCTGGGTACTAAATTCTTTTTTGTTTGTTGTTTTGAGACAGTCTCAAAAAAGAGCCTGCTGCCCAGGCTGGAGTGTAGTGGCGCGGTCTCAGCTCACTGCAACCTCTGCCTCCCGGGTTCAAGCGATTCTCCTGCCTCAGCCTCCCGAGTAGCTGGGATGACAGGCACCCACCACCATGCCTGGCTAACTTTTGTATTTTTAGTAGAAACAGGGTTTCATATCATGTTGGCCAGGCTGCTCTCAACTCCTGACCTCAAGTGATCCACCCGCCTTGGCCTCCCAAAGTGCTGAGATTACAGGCATGAGCCACCACGCCTGGCCATGGGTACTAAATTCTATTCATATAAACACATTTACTTCTTACAGCCCTCTAAGAATATGTATAAATGAGGCCTATATACACATCTCTATACAAACTGAGATCTTATCCACGATTCGATCCCACATCCACTGACCTCAAAACCTAAGTCCTTAACCACCAGGTTCTTCTACCTGTCATCAGAAGCTTTATAGACTGGCAAAATAAAAGGGCTTAAGTGATCCTCCCACCTCAGCCTCCCAAGTAGCTGGGACTACAGGCACATACTACCACACCTGGCTAATTTTTGTAGAGACTGTACTTGGCCTTTGAAGTGAACTTAAAAAAAAAGAGACCAGGCTGGTCTTGAGCTCTGTGATCCGCCTGCCTTGGCCTCCCAAAGTGCTGGGATTACAAGGTGTGAGTCACTAAGCCTGGTCTCTTTTTTTTTTAAGTTCACTTCAAGGCCAAGTACAGTGGCTCATGCCT
>NW_012123475.1:0-1853 GCF_000951035.1 Colobus angolensis palliatus
AATGTTGATGCACACACAGTAGAGCTTTCTAGTCCAATTTCTTTTACAGTTTCTAAATTAGGAGAATAGTGGTTTACTTCTTTGCTTTTAATATCACTAAGAATGTGTGGCTTTTCTTCCATCATCTCAGATGTAGAACATGCTTTTTGATTAAAGTCTCCAGCATGTTCTATTTTTTCTGAATATCCATCAGCAAGCAGCTTGTAGAAAATATTTTCAAGTTGCAGTGGAAGTACTTTAGACGTAATGCCTCTTTTCTCTAGGTCATACTCCATATGAGTTAATTCTCTCATCAATTCAAATAGTCCTGTAATATTTTGGCTCTGTTGATCTTGCTTCAATATATTAAGGAGAAGCTCAGACTTAAGATTTCCAATACAGAAAGGATCATCTCTACTTTCTGCCTTTAGTTCTGATGAGTTACTCATGGGGGAAACTCCAGAAGAGTCACTCATCTGAGAGTCGCTGGGCACAGTAGATGCTTCATTTACCAACTGTGATGTGGTAATCTGTTTAATTAAATTTTGAACTAAAATTTTAGTGTCTGCACAGGCTGAAGGTTCTTCAACCTCTTGAGGGTTCATATGACCTTCTTTCAACCTGCTTTTTAAGATATCCTTTACATCCTCCACAAACACCTGAGACAATTCAGGAATCTCAACCTCCTTTTCTTGGGGTCTTGGAGACAAGGCGTGTTCTTTTGGTAGCTGTTGCTCAATTCTTTCTTTCTTATTACTAATTTCTAAGAATGAATAGTCAGTATTTAAAGTGTTACTGGAGTGATCATTTCCTAATCCATTTGCACACTGGTCTGACTGCAGAAAATCATTTTTCCCAACATCTTCTACATGTTTAAGAGATAATATTGAAAGTGTGGCTTCAATACTTTCTGGTGTGAACTGAGAAATTTCTGTTCCTCCTCCTGAGATGCTTTCCTTACTACAAAGATCATTACTTTGGATCATCTCATTAACAGGTGAGTCTTTTTGGGTACTAGTGGACTTCTCTTTTGTATTATTAACTCCTAATTGTAAATGTTCTTTCATGGGAGGGGCAGTTATTAAAACATGGCTTGGGACATCTTCATTTGGTTTGGCTACATCTTTTGCTTTTATATTTTTAGCACAATGTTTTAAATAAGTAAACAGATCAAGCTCTTTCTCAGGTCCATCAGTGAATGACTCCTCAAAATGCGTATTCCCTTCCCATGATGTAATGTCTGAAGTGATGCCATCACTAATCTCTTTGGAAACTGATGTGTCAAAAATTTCTTCAAGATTCTCAAACTGAACAGGACTTTTACTAACTATAATTTGTAGATTATTTGGTTCATCTTTAAGAGTTACAGTTGCTTTTTTAAGGCTTCCTTTCTGATTAAGTTCTTCATTGTTTGTGATTTGTGAAAATGGAAACTGACTATTAATTAACTTGAAACTATCCCTTGTATTTTCACCAGGCAAAAGTTTGAGATGCCTATTTTCTTCTTCTACTAGACCTTCTACAAGCACTTCTCCTTCAGCCAAGTACATTTTCTGAATTGATGTTTCATCTTCTATTAGAATATCACTTTTGCCATCTCTCCCTTTAATGAGATCACTTCCATTTCCTTGAGGATCTTTGTCAGTTACAGAGGCTACTGATGACAAATGGCTTTCCTCAGCAGGTTTTCCCATCAAATCAGGCTCAGTACATATGATGTGATCAAGAGATGAGTCAATTTTTGGTGCCATATTCTTAAAATACTGATCTTTACCTTTCACAGAGGCTACTGATGACAAATGGCTTTCCTCAGCAGGTTTTCCCATCAAATCAGGCTCAGTACATATGATGTGATCAAGAGATGAGTCAATTTT
>NW_012123476.1:0-2531 GCF_000951035.1 Colobus angolensis palliatus
CCTAGCTCCTTGACATTCAAGATTCAGCTTGAATCAAGTCAGAGTGAGACCTTGTCTCTCTACCTAATGTAAAGTAACCTCTCAGGAATGCTATCACAGCACTCTTATTTTGTTGTTGTTATTTACTGTTTATCTCTGCCTCCTGCCTCAGGCACATTCAGTAATAAAGATCTGTGTTTTTCGTTATGTTTATTGAACACCTACTATGTACCAGGGTCAGGTCTAGTGTTAAGGATACAGAGGTGAAAAGATAGACAGGGATCCTGTCTTCACAGGACTGACAACATGCAGAAAGGTGAGGGCCGACAAATCACTAGGAATAAGGCATATTGTGGTGTATCCAAGAGGTGACACTGGCCAGAATGGGGACAGCAATAGGAAGCCGTTAGAGAGTTGTAAGTAAGGAAGACACGGACTCTGATTTGAGACTGAGGAGAAAAGTCCAGCTTCTCCAAACAAAGTGAGAAAGGAGGGGAGAGAGTGAAAGTGGAGGGTCTAATTAGGAGACAGTAGCTTTGTCCACATGAGAGATGAGGTCTCCAGCAAGTGATGTAGCAGCTGAACTGGAGAAATATGCGTGACCCACACCATGGTGAGTAAGACTAGAGGAAAGAGGTCACTTGGTTGAGGCCCCAAGCTTGTTCCTGTGATAAGAGCCTGACAACATCCTCCTGCTGTTACTGAGTGCCTCAAACACCGTTTATCTTTGGGTATCTCCTGGGACTCAGGACTCATTGCTTCCCTTCTCTCATATTCAATGAGATTTATTTCAAACATGACTTTGCACACCCAGAGAGAGACCTGGCTCCTTTCTATGGAGCACAAGCACTGAGGATCAGGACAGAGCCTTCTACAGCACATGGGACGATGCCTTACACACTAACGGCACTGCTGTTAAAGCTCGTGATCAAACCTCCCCAGAGCTACCTCAGAAACCATGAAAGGGGAGGTGTCAGTGCTGAGGTGCCTGACTTGAGGGTATGCTAATTTGCAGTTTGTCCAGACCCGTCCCAGACATTTTTACCCAGCCTTCTCTTTACCTCCTTTCATCCCTGCCTCCTTCCCGGGGCAGGCTTCCGGGCGTCTGGTGTCTCTGCTGCTCTGTCTCCATCACAAACAGAGTGGTAGGGAGGTTATCTGATATTGAAGTTCCCTCTTCATACTCAGTTGTCTGTTTCCCCTTCGGAATTCTTCTAGATAGTGAGAATGTTCTGTTTTATTTCTCCTCTACCATAAGACCCCAGCCATTTGTGAGGCCAAGGAGATTGACCTCATTCTCTTGAAGCAGGATGATATTTAACATGTGTATTCAAATAACATCATCAACTTTTGAACAAGTCAATCCATTCTTCAGAATTACAGGAATGCGTGTCTCTCAGCTGTCAGCAATGGGCTTCAGATCCCTAGAGTGATGAACTTGTCAGGGTGGGGTCAGCCACATGAACATGTTTCTTTACAATTAGTTACTCTATTCAAGGTGTTCCCCTGCTGAGATCCAACCTCCATGTGATTGTTTATTGTTGTTCTTGTTTTCTGTCTTGTCATTGCTGTAACTACAGAGCCCAAAACACTGCCTGGCACTAAGGACAGACTCAATACATCTTTGTTAAATATGTGAGTTCACCTACATTGGATCCCAAAAAGAGATACAGGCCTGAGGTTAAGATAACAATGTTTTAAAAATTCTGGATATGTTGTGTTTGAGATTTCAAGTTCATTCAATAGAAGATATTAAGTATGAAGTTTTGCCTTTGGATTTGGTTAGCAGGAGAAGAATATGGATATGAAAATACAAATGTATCACACATACCTCCCCATGGCCCAGAGACTTGAGAGCCCAGCTGGTCTCTGCAGCTGCTGATCACGGCCTCTGTTCACTCATTTATGGTCTGATTCCCATGAATCCATAGATGCTGGATCCCATGGGTTCATGTGGAGAAAGTAGAGAGGGCATGATGGTCTTTCCCAGTCCTGCTTAAAAAACCACAGGAAGCAAGTAGATGATGAAGCAAATTCTGGGGACAAAATCTCTCAAGAGCAAATAAACTGCAGAATATGGGTGAGTAGGGAAAATTTCTGGCAATATTTATATAGCTAAGAAGTTTTACATTAGATATCCTTCAACACAATATTCATTACAGAGCTTTCAATCAGGCATACGATCAATGGAATTCAAACATTAAACTCATCAGTCCCAAGTCCCATAATAGACTTTGATGGGGAAATTCTTAAAGGAAGAATGATGGGTTTATGAGCTCTGTGTCCACAGAAGAGATATTTCTGCACTAGGAGGACTGGGTAAAGCCATTAAATAATTATGAATGTAGGTGCCCATCTGTACTTTATTCTAATCCAATATGCAATACTGTGAGTCCTGCATCTGCAAATCGTAGCATTCATTGTACTTCCTTCAGTCTCCCAATTATTATAATAAATTAATTTTAAACATAAATGATTAAAAGACAAATCTATTAATGTGAGAGTCCTTGGAATCTGTTGCTTTAATGCACAATAATTACAGAACACTTCAA
>NW_012123476.1:3531-5301 GCF_000951035.1 Colobus angolensis palliatus
AGGGAGATAATGGCTAATTTCATAAAATAGTGAAATATGTCACACTGCTCACTGGTAAAGGTAAGTCTAGCAAATCTATTAGTTTTCCTGTATCACAAAATTGAGTCAAATTCTATAAAATGTATGAAACAGTTGTAAATATAACTTTTGCTGAATTGCTGCCTTTAACATGTTTTGGATCCTTTATTTTTCCTGGAAAATTTTCATCATTCACTGTCTTTTTGAACAGCCCCTAGCTGCCCTTCAACCTGGCTCCTTAGCTGGCCCCTTTTCCATGATGCCCACTCTGATGGCACATGTGGGCAAATAGATTTTTCTAAAATGCCCTTTTGGGGTGCTGACACCTTTAAAAGTTATGTATGTACAGGTCTGCACATCCCACACATGAAGACTGCTTCTGGGAGTGAGAAATCACAGTAATAATGAATAGGATGAGAGAAGCAGTGTCTAGGAATGAGACCATGGATATGCGAATACAGACAGTGACTGGAGAGCTGCAGAGACCAGCGGGGTTCTGAGGTCTCTGAGCCGTGGGAAAATGCGTGTCCTGGGACCAGCGTCGGATGTTGTGGGGCTGCCCTGTTGTTGCTACATGGCTGCTCAGTGAGGACCATTCAATCAAAGAACTCCAGGCCTGGAAGCTGGGACCTGTGCTCACTGATGGGGACTCAGCAGCTGTGTCCCCTCTGGCCTGGCAGAGTTCCCTCAGCAGGGACCTCTGTATGGTCTCAACAGGTGCTTCCTCCCAGGGCCTTGGAAAAAGAAAAGCAAATCTTCCTCCCGCTCAGTCTGCAGAGCCAGCTGAGCTGCATCCCCAGGGCTCAGGGAGGGGCTGGGCAGTCCCTGGGTGGAAACACATTTGCATGAGCAGCCCCTCCTCTGCAGAGGGTGGGAAGAAAAGGAGGCCTGGGGAAGCCCAGCCCCACTGCGGGGAAAGAGGCTGTGTCCACCATGGCCTGGACTCCTCTCCTCCTCCTGCTCCTCTCTCACTCTACAGGTAGGAATAGACTTCAGAGACCAGGGTCAGCCACCCAGCCTGATTCTGACTCTTCTGGCAAAGATCCCTGAAAAACTTGACCCTGGTTTCTGCCTTAGCACCCATTAATGTCTGTGTTTGCAGGTTCCCTCTCCCAGCCTGTGCTGACTCAGCCGGCCTCCCTGTCAGCATCTCCTGGAGCATCAGCCAGTCTCACATGCACCTTGCGCAGTGGCATCAATGTTGGTGGCTACACTATACACTGGTACCAGCAGAAGCCAGGGAGTCCTCCCCGGTATCTTCTGAAGTACAAATCAGACTCAGATAAGCACCAGGGCTCTGGAGTCCCCAGCCGCTTCTCTGGATCCAAAGATGCTTCAGCGAACACGGGGATTTTACGCATCTCTGGGCTCCAGTCTAAGGATGAGGCTGACTATTACTGTTCCATTTGGCACAACAGTGCTTCTCACAGTGACACACACAGATGGGGAAGTGGGACAAAATCTCACCCTGCTCTGGGTCTTGCTCAAACAATTTTTAAATTTTAAAATAACCAGCCTAGGCACAAACTACATTTGGAAGTACTTTCTGGTTGTCAAAGGCTCTTCTCTCTGTTTCCCATCTGTCCTTCTGAAGTCTCAGTAAAACAAAACAAAACCAAAGCAGCTGATGACCCTGAAGTGTTGGCTGCGTGTCCATGTGTGCTGACACCAGTGCCTGTGGAGCTGGGCTTTTGTTTTGAAAGAAGCAAAATGAGGCTTTCCTACTTCGCATCATGGTCAGAGCCTGGGGAC
>NW_012123476.1:6044-10360 GCF_000951035.1 Colobus angolensis palliatus
ACTGCCCAATATTTGCTTCAAGTGACTCCTCCCTGGGAAACTCTTAAGGAGCCGCCCATCTCAATATCATCTTTTTCTGCATGGGGAGAAGCAGAAACATTGGCATTTCCATGGAAATGGCTACGGAGGTCTCCCAGAGACAGCCCTTACGTTTATGACCTAGGACAGCAGTGATGGTGATTCAGTGGTCCCAGCCTGATGCTCCTGCTCTGGGTTTATTCACACAGCCTCTTAGACCACCTCTGGGCTCCAGTCTGAGGACCCGTCTGGTTATCAGTGTCACACAGCTGCACCTTGACTCTATGTTACCAAGGGTTCCTGTTCCATGAAGAAGTAAGAGAAGATCTGCCCCACTCATCCTCTCTGCCCATCCCTCCTTTATCCCTGCCTGTGACCAACACCAGTTCATGCCAAGGCTTCTGCTGTCGGTTATATTACTGAAAGTGGAGCAAGAGTTCAGTGACAATAACTCCTTTTCTTACTAGTCTTCCCAGTGGACAGAGAATTAGTTTGCTTCAAGAAGCAAAATAAGCTGCCTACACATGGTGGGTGGGATGAGGTGGAAATGACAAGAAAGAATCCAGCCTGGCTGGGCACGGCGGCTCACGCCTGTAATCCCAGCACCTTGGGAGGCTGAGGTGGGTGGATCAACCTAGGTCAGGAGTTTGAGACCACCCTGGCCAACATAGTACAACCTTGTCTCTACTAAAAATGCAAAAACTACTTGGCTGGTGCTTGTAATCCCAGCTACTTGAGTGACTGAGCAGGAGAATCACTTCAACCCGGGAAGCGGAGGTTGTGATGAGCTGAGACCATGACACTGCACTCCAGCCTGGGCAACAGAGAGAGACTCTGTCTCAAAATAAAGAAAGAAAGAAAGAAAGAAAGAAAAGAAAAGAAAAAAAGAAAGAATCCAGGCTGTGTGACCCAAAAGTCCAGGAGCCCTTGGCCTGGTCCCACAGGTGTCCCCTCCTTTTGGTGCGGGTATGCTGGCCATTTCCTGAGCTCTGAAACTGTGGGAGCGATGACAGCAAAGGAGAGTCCAGCCTGTGGGACCCAGAGATGTGAGAGAGGAAGTCAGATGCTTAAGAAAATGTGGGCTCAGCATTCTGAAAGGGCTGGATCTGACTTGGCCTAGAGCTGGTATAGAAGAGAAGCAAGAGAGATACTCAGCCTTAGGTGACCCAGGCACAGCGATCCTGTCAAAGCGCTGAGCTCTCTGCAACATGGATATCCTGCAGAGACATCCTTGGGGAGGCTCTGATCCCAGAATGATGCAAAAATGCTAATGGAAGTGAGCAGGGCATGGTTTATGGGGGAGGAGGAGACGGGTGTGGGGTCAGATATGGTAAGGAGGGTGCAGCCTGAAGAGGAGACTGTCCATTGCGACTCATAGGAGGAGAAGGCCCAGGGCCTAGAGCAGTGACAAAAGGAGGACCTGGAAGGACCTGGGCCCTCAAGACACACAGGGACTGGGGTTTTGTTCTGTCTCTGAGGGTCCCTGAGGAGGATCACATACAAAATCCATGGTTAGTGTCCTCTGTCCTGGGTTCACTCTCCCAGCTGTTGTCCCTCCTGGATCATCTGGGTGTCCAGGTTCCTTAGCTGTGGACCTGTTCTTTTCTCTGCCCTCAGCCTAAGAGCTGGTGGGGCATCCACCAGGAAGCGCATCCGAGGGCAGGGAGGAGTCCCTGGGCAGCCTTGTCCTGTATGTGACACACCGCTCAGCCTCGGTGACCCCGTGTTCATTAGAGTGGGAGGAAAGGAAAACAAAATTCACTGTGGACATCTATGCATCAGCAAAGAAACAGTAATGAGAAGGAAACAGGAAGCGAAGCCCAGATCTAATAGCTCATTTCTACTTGGAAATAAATAAAACTTAATATGCCTGATGTGCTATGTAAACACAACAAACACATTTTAAAAACTATAAAAATTACGTAACGGAACATGGCTTACACTAAAAGGAACATTTAAAATAATGACACACTTGAAATGTGATCCCAAAACACAGCATACATTTTATTTCAGTTCCATGTATGGACTGGTTTTATTTAAATGTCTGTATTAGGTTTCTCTATTGCATTGTTTAAATGGAGCATTTAAAATCTTATTGTATTGCAACTTATATTAACATAACCATCCTGCTGTTTTTCTGTATCCCCTTAAAATTCCCTAAACAAATATTTATTAAGATCCCAGGGTGTATCATGCCAGAACTCATGCAGTCACAGACATAACCATTTCATTATTCATTTTCATCAACAGAATTATGTTTTTTGTTAAGCTTGTTGTTTTTAGTTTATTAGATTCTAGATGTCATTACAGATCAAAGATGAACAATTTCTATCATCTTTAAGCCACCCCCACAACACTCACTACTGAATTTGAACCATAATTTTCCCGTAGAAACCCTAGTTGGGGGCTCGATTGTAAGAGCTGCCATGTATCAGGCTCACCTGAGGACAGACGCTGGTTAAACCAAGTTGAAGTTTTAATTCTTCTCATCTTCAAAGACTGAGCATCTTTGCTCTTTTTGCTCATAAGTGACTCCAGAGTCATTTGCCAGCATCCGCTGCAGATGGGAACTCAGTGCTTTGGGTACAGATTCCTAAGCAAGATCCCTGATCACAGTATCCAAATGATTATGACTGCAAAGCTGGGGAATTAGAGAGAGAACAAAGATTTACCAGAAAACCCTCTGGGAATGTCTCCACAGGGTATCCTAGAGGGAAGAGCTTCCTTTCTCCTCAGCGCTGCAGGATCCACAGAGGAAGGAGAGCTCTGGCCACCAGGACGGAGCCATATGAGAAGAGAGGACCTGGTGTCCAACACAGGTGGGAAAGTGAGTCCATGGGGCCGGTCCCCGCTCTGGGCTTGATCCTGAAATAAAAGGACTTTGTGTAGACATCACCTGAGCCCTCTACAATGTACAGCCAAAGAGTCATGGACAGATCCACTCCTGAGGAATCCGGTAGAGTGTGAAGACTGCCCTGAGGTCACAGGAGGGAGACAGGGGAGCCACCTTACTAAGTCTGGACTTGTGAGTAGGGGCAGTGGACAGAACGGGAGGTAGGGGGAGGCAGTGGTGTATCTCAGAGGCTCTGGTCACCTTATCATATAACAGTTTGCCTTAGTCTGGACACTAGGGGGCGCTTGGGGACCGTTTCTGAGAAGACGGGGGGTAATCAGAACAGAACCAGACACCCGCCCTGCCTGATGTCCTCTGCTCAGGGCTGACAGCTGTGTCCTGTGTCCTCCCCACCCCCGATACCACAAAGCTCCACCCCTGCCACCCCCTGGCATCCTCAAGCCCAGGAGCCTGACCCAGGGTTCAGGGTGGGGTCCCAAAACTGGGGGGTCTGATTTGCATGGATGGACCTCCCCCTCTCAGAGTATGAAGACAGGGAGAGATGTGGGGGAAGCTCAGCTGCAGCTGTGGGTAGAGAAGACAGGACTCAGGACAATCTCCAGCATGGCCTGCTTCCCTCTCCTCCTGATCCTCCTCACTCACTGTGCAGGTGACAGGATAGGGGACCAAGAGAGGGGCCCTGGGAAGTCCTGGGACCCTGCTTTCTCCTCTTTTCTCCTTTTGTCTCTTGTCAAATAATGCACATCTAATAAAACACCCAGATTTATAATAGGAAAGTATACACATTTTGACATTTTTTTGATCCTTGAATACATCACCACCAACAGGGAACTATGCAACCTGTGACCAACCCCAGCAACCCCTCATGACCCTTTGTCATCTCCCTCCCTCCCTTCCCCAGTGCTCCCCTGTGCAGCCACAGATCCGCCTCTGTCACTATTGTTTGGTTTCCATTTTTTGGAATGTGTCAGTGTTATCAAACATTATCTTCCCATTTGTTCTGGCTTTTTTCATCTGCAAACTTCTTTTGAGATTCTTCCTGTTCTTGCTGAATTGCACCCATCCCATAGAGGGCTCATTACTACTTTTGAGGGCTGTTAGGTTGATTATTCCTTATTTTCTTTATTTATTGTAAAGTTTGAATTTTTCATCCATCAGAAAGAAACTCTTGGAGTGATGTTCATCTCAGGGGACAGGAGAGTCTGTGATGGCTTGTCGGGATTCTTCCTTCCTCATCTCTTGCCTCTGGTTCTCTCTATACCGGAAGAGGTTCTCATATTTGATTTATTTACTTATTTATTTCTTTGGGTTTTTAAGGATTTTAGTGGTTTTTTCTCTTTAATTATAATTTTTTTTTTATTTTAATAGGTTTTTAGGGAACCGGTGGTGTTTGGTTACATGAATAAGTTCTTTAGTTGTGATTTCTAAGATATTGGTGCACTCG
>NW_012123476.1:13116-13496 GCF_000951035.1 Colobus angolensis palliatus
TTTCAATGTCTGATAGAATTCAAATGTGAATATCTGTGGTCCTGAACTTTTTTGGGGGGTTGACTTTTTAAAATTATTATTTCAATCTCACTGCCTCTTTTTGGTTTGTTCAGAGTTTCTATATTTTCTAGGTTTAATCAAAGAGAGTTGTATATATTCAGATATTTGTCCATCTTCTCTAGGTTTTTCAGTTTATGTGCATATTATCTTTTGTATTGTTTGTTTCAGTTTTATTTAGTTCTGGGCTAATCTTTGTTATTTCTTTTTTCTTTTGAATTTGGGTTTGTATTGTTCTTGATCCTCCAGTTCCACGAGGTGTGACTTTAGATTGTTTGTGCACTTTCTGGATTTTTGATGTAAGTATTTAATGCCAAACTTTT
>NW_012123476.1:14316-16888 GCF_000951035.1 Colobus angolensis palliatus
TAGGTTCTATTGAGATTTAGTACAACTGCAACCTTACTACTGACCAACAGCTTTTTAATTCCTGAGAGTGTGACCTCATTGAATCCTGACAACGGCTTTGTGATTGCTTTTCATGCAGTAGGCCCTTGTTAGAGAGGGCATGCTTGTGGCCTGGAGGTAGGGTTCTTCAATTTATCAAATAAAAACACTGGAGGTGGATTAAATTTGAATTCAGTAAAGCAGTGACAAAGACTTAGTATGTGTTAGTATCTCCCACACAATATTTTTCATTTGAAATACAAACTTACCTGGGTGCCCTGTAGTTTATCTACCAACTCCTCCCAGGGTTCAAGGTCTGTAAGAGGCAGCGTTGGGGCTGGCCTCCTCTTACTGATGCTGGTTCTATGAGATGACCCTCAAAGACAGAGCTTCTCTAACACAGCTACCCTCTAGAAAGCACATCAGTTAGCACTAAATACACGATATAAGATTCCCAATAATGCCTACTCACTTCCCTAATTCTTCTTTCTACTATTCTTCAAGTGTGCAGACTCAGGACTTCTGCTGGGATTGCTGCAGCCAGAGTTCTGGAGGAGGGACCTCATAAGCCTTTCAAAACCAGATGCAAGGTTCCCATACAGTGTGGGTTAAGCCAGGTGTAAATAAGTAAGAAATAGAAGAGCTCAGCCTGGTTCTCCCTCTGTCCAGTGACACACTAAACTCCAGGGTCCTTTCGATGCCGAAGGTGGGTGGGCTGAGAGCAGGCAGAGATCCACCCTGAGAGTCCAGATCTTCCAGGAAAGGACTTGGGAGTCTGAAAAGGGGCCACACTCTTGAGTGGGGAAGAAGGAAGCATCTCTGGCCACAGGCCTGCATTTCTGGTGACTTCCCTTCACCATACTGGGCTCTCTGCTCTGATATCTATCAGAGAATCTCCTTCAGTTAGACTAAGAGCCCAGGACTTTACTAAAAATAGCAGCACGGACCAGACAGATATGAAATGGTACAAGAATTCTGTGCAGAGCAACAAGTACAAATTTAGCTTAACAAGGGCCCTCACAGTCATATCTTTGGTGCAGAAGAAAAAGACAAAGGCAGAGAGAAACTGAAGGGCTCTGTAGGTCTAGGACTGGGGCAGCACTGGGTGCTGTAGGCTTATCCTTGAGGCATCTACAGGTAAGAACAACTGGGAAATCATCCTCCTGTGACCCTGTATCATCTGCTCACTGGACTCAGCAGCTGTGTTCTCACAGGGAACCAGATTCAGCCAACCTGACCGTCTTCATCCCACCTGGGAAATGTATTCCAGTGACTGTCTGGACTGAGGTTCTATGAAGGGGCTGGCAGACAAGAAGAGGGGGCTGATTTGTATGAAGAAACCATTGCACACTTTTTCTTTTCAACTAAAACCCATTAATGGATACTCTGGGGCCACCCATAGAAGTCTAGCTGGTCTCCTAAATTTGGGAGTTATGGAAGAGTCATTCATGATCAATTTGTAGGAAGAGGGGCCATCAGCAGCAGAGGGTCAGAGTGAGGGAGAAACTGGCTTATTTGAGAGACTCATCAACATTGCCACCAACTCTGGGACAAATGGGGCACTTGCTATAACAGTCACCCCAAGCTACTCACAGGAGTCTGATCCTAGTCCCCTCACCTTACTGCTTCTGATTCTGGTCCATGCCTCTGTTTTCCCTGGACCCTCCGCCCATGTCTAGGTCCAGGGTGGCAGGGGTAGCTCCATCTCAGTCAACATCTATAGAGGTGTAACAACTATTACGGCTTTGAGCAGTGTCCACAGTTCTACCTATGAGGGCCTCTCCTCCTCCCCCATCCCCTTACACAGGTGACCACTGCTGTATTTCTGATGGCCTGACCCTTTTTCCCTGGAAAACACAGCGTATTTATTCCTCTCTAACACCAGGCATATAGTGGAGGGGGTAGGGGTAGGTGTGAAGCAGAGGGGCTTTTCCAGATGTAATGCAATAAGACCCCGGCTACAGAAAATCATTTCACAAAACTCCACACCCTTTCATGGTAAAAACACTCAACAATCTATGAGTAGAAGGAAACTACCTCAACATAGTAAAGACCATCTATGAAAATCCTACAACTAACATCATATGCAATCTGAAAAATCGAAGATATATTTCTGTAATGTCTATCAGCAACAAAGCAACAACACATATTTTCACAGCTTCTATTAAAAACAGTATTGGAAGAAAAGGCAGAGTAATTAGGCAAGAGAAAGAAATAAACAGGATAAAAATTAGAAATAAAAAGTAAAATTATCTGTGCTTTCATTTGATTCAATGTCATATGTAGAATAACCTTAAAAGTCCCACAAAAGAAAACTTTGTCAGAATGATTGAATGTATTCAGTAATGTTTCAGAATACAAAAATCACCATGTAAAATTATCTCATGACTGGGAATGGTGACACACGCATATAATCTTAGCACTTTGAGAGGCTGAGGTGGGAGGTTTGCTTGGGGTCAGGAGTTCAAGAGCAGTCTAGGCAACAAAGCAAGACCCTATCTCTACAAAAAGAAAGAAAGAGAGAGAGGAAAGAAAGAAAGAAGAAAGAGAGAGA
>NW_012123476.1:17068-19871 GCF_000951035.1 Colobus angolensis palliatus
AAGAAAGAAAGAAAGAAAAAAGAAAGAAAGGAAGGAAGAAGAAAGGAAGGAAGGAAGAGAAAGAAAGAAAGAAAGAAAAGAAAGAAAGAAAAAGAAAGAAAGAAAAAAAGAAAGAAAATATCTTATATTTCAATACTTAAGCAAACTGGAAACAACCCAACAAAATTAAGAAAAACAAGTCAAATTACAACACCATTGAAAAGAGGAAAATACAGCTGGGCACAGTGGCTCATGCCTGTAATACCAGCACTTTGGGAGGCCGATTTGGAGGGATCCCCTGAGGTTAGAAGTTCAAGTCCAGCCTAGCCAATATGGTGAAAACCAGTCTTTACTAAAAAAAATTAAATTAAAAATAAAAAGCTACATGTGGTGGCACATGCCTGCAATCCCACCTACTCAGGAGTCTGAGGCACAAGAATCACTTGAGATTGGGAGGCAGATGTTACAATGAGCCAAGATCCTGCTTCTGTACACCAGCCTGGACAACAGAGTGAGATACTACCTCAAATAAACAAATAAATGAAAATAAAAGGGTAAAATACTTAACAATAAAGTTAATCAAAGAGGTGAAAGACTTTACATTGAAAAGCACATAACATTGCTAAAAGAAATTAAAGAATACATAAATAAATGGAAAAAAATCTTTTGGTTATGTATTGGAAAACTCAATATTGTTAAGCTAGCAATACAAACTAGAAGGATTCTGCAGATTCTTTGTAATCTTTATCAAAATTCCAATATTTTTGGAAGAATAGAAAAAATTAATTCTAAGATTTATATAGTATATGAAGAGAACCTAAATATTCAAAATCATCTTGTAAAGGAACAGTGTTGGAGGTCTCACACTTACTGATTTCAAAACATTGCACAAAGCTACACTAATCAAAACAGAGTGGTACATATAAGCAGACACACCAACAAATAAAAAAGAACTGAGTGGCTATAAAGAAACTCTTAGTTACATGGTCAAATAATTTTAAGTAAGATTGTCAAGACCATTCAGTGGAAAAAGGACAGTCTTTTTCACAAATGTGCTTGAGAAAAATGGATATCCACCTGGAATCTGGAAATGGATCAAAGACCCAATGGAAGAACCAAAACTGTCAAAATCTGAAAAGAAAACCTTAAGGAGAAGCTTCAGAATATAGGGTTTGTAAATAATTTCTTAAATATGACTTTAGAAGCACAGAAAACATAGAAAAAGAAGAATATAGATAGACTGGATTTTATCAAATTTTAAAAGCTATGTGTATCAAAGAACACTATCAAAAGATCTAAAATTCAAACCATACAATAGTAAAATTGCACACCCTTGTTCATAGCAGCATCATTCACAATAGCTAAAAGGTGGAAGCAGCCCAAGCGTCATCTAATGGATAAACGAGATATCGTATACACACACAGGGGACTATTATTCAGCCCCGAAAAAGAGAGTTCTGACCCATGCAATGGCATAGATAAACCCTAAAGACATCATTCCAGCAGAAATAAGCTGGTTTCAAAAGAACAAAAGTTGTTTGCTTGCCCTTATATGGGGTATCTAATTTAGTGAAATCCATAGAGACAAGAAGTAGAATGCTGTGTTCCAAGTGTGAAGTTTTGGTTTGGGAAGATGAAAAATTCCTGGAGATGAATGGTGGTACTGTGCTTATACAACAATGTTAATTTACTTAATGACACTGAGGCATACACTTGAAAATGATTAAAATCATGTATATTGTGTTTAAATAATTTACCACAGTCAAAAAGAAAAAGATTTATATTCGGTGCAGTTTCTCTACTTCCAAGAACAATAAAAACATACAGGAATGGGAGGGTGTGCCTGAGAATCCAGGGCACCCTTCCTTTTGTGCCAGCCCCACAGCACCCTAACAGATCAATAGAGTTGGAGGTGCCTCATTACAGGTGACACAAAATAACATAATAAAGTCTGGGAGTGACCATAATGGTAGTGGTGGGTGCCTGACCCAGTCCAGGAGCAGCCACTAATGCAACAATGGCCAAAGAAGAGGAGATGAAGCTGGTGGCAGTGGTAGCAGCCTCTCCAGCTGGAGAGGGGCATCTGCTATCCTATGAAAATGGTTCATAGTTGATATATCTGACAAATATACATCATCCTCTCTACCTTTCATGACCAACCACCGTTTTCATTGCAATGTATGCTACAGTTTTCATTGTAATGTATGTCATCATAGTGGCGTATTTCATCCAGAAGCAAGCAAACATGAAAGAAATGTCCCTCAGTGCTTTGGTCAACCTGGAATGGCAGTCTCCAGCACAGGATGAATATTATACCATTTGTTGATAAATACTGGAAGTGCATGATGAGCATTCAGACACCTGGAAAATGACTAGGCTGATTAACATTGTTAAAACAATGAGGAAAGAAGGAGATTCATTCTTGGTAAAGAAACACCTGGATCCAGGGAGTAAAGACCTGAAAGATGATTGCCCAAGATGTGGACTTTTGGGTCAGGACCTTGGTAACACTGATCCTGTTTACGGCAACCAAAAGCAAAGCAGTGCCCTGTCTATGAGTGGGAACTGGAATGGGGGAACTCAACAGGAAGCAGCAGAAAAGAGGAAGAGGAGCTTAGTGCTAACAGCAGGATGAGATCTCAGAGAACATCAAGAAGGCCCAGAGGGAACCTTTGGCTTTCTGCTCAGTGCCTTCCCCCTTATACCTTTTAGAACACCCATTTAACAAAGATGGCTACTGGTATATTCTAACTGAGTCTGATCTACACACCCTTGGTCCTCAGAAGGTTGAAGACTTCCAGGCAGGAGAACTTATTCCTGGAGA
>NW_012123476.1:21072-25693 GCF_000951035.1 Colobus angolensis palliatus
AGAACACCTGAAATCAGTGGCTGTCCCTTCCAAACCAATCAAAAAGTGATTGCCTTTTGGTGTGGGTTTGGTTTTGTTATTGATTTTAAAACATATCTTTGAACACTGACATCTCTGAAACTACTAGATCTCTAGAAGTATAATTGTGAAAGAAGCTTGCCTGCAGCTTTGACAAAATGAGAAACTCTTCCCGAATAAAACTTGTTTTGAAGTTAAAAAAAAGAATAATGTGAGATTGGAACCTGAGAGGTGTGAAGATTCCCAAGGGCACTCTCAATTCTGAAGCTGATTGTAAGATAAGGGCTAACAACAGTCCTTCGCTTCTCATGATTCCCTGGAAGAACTCACATAACTCACTGAAAACTGTGACATTCATTAATATAATGTTTCTGCAGCAAAATAATACAGATTAAAATAACTCAAAGGAAGAGGCACATGAGCAGAGTTCAGGAGAATTCCAAGCACAAGCATCCAGTTTTCCTCTCCCAGTGGAGTAATAGACAATGCTCCATTCTGCTGGCAACAATGTGTGATTCTATGTAGGAAGCATTGTCAACCAGCAAAGCTCACCCAGGCTTGGTGTCCAGAGGACTTTTGAGTGATGGGGTGGGTGACAGTGGGGTTGTCATGTAGACCTTGATGATTATCCTCATGGCTCAGTTGAGTTTCCACTGAATTGACAATGAAACTCCAACCTTCCCTCTTTGGTCATTTTCTTTTTAAAAATTCTCTAAAGTAAATTATTTAAAAAATTCTCACTTAAACCAGCTGTTCATTTAATATAATGCTCAACACAAATAGTTTCAAAAAGTCAGTTATGTCATTAAAACAATTGTTTAGTCATTCAAACCATTCAGATAACAATGAACACCATATAGCACTAAAGTCGAATTGTAGTCACAGGGGCAGGATTTCAGCAACAGCAAGAGAAAGTAGAACAAATAGGAATGAGCAAAAAATAGACAAGTAATGGGTGTGAATTGACCTGGAAAATATTGTGGTGATGTCCAAAGATAAATCAATAGTTATTTGTTAAACAAGTGAAAGATCACGCATTCTCAGTCCAGGAAAGCCACCAGGGGGTGGTCGGGGTCTCTTGGATTGTAAGAAGCTCAAGAGGGTCAAACTGAATGAACCCTGCGCAGTTGCTCACTGACTCATGTAAATGTTAGAGCAGCTGCTTCCTCCCACAGGGCAAATCCACAGCACACAGCCACCCTGGGCTGGCCCCTCACAGTGTAGCTGCTCTCAGGACTGTGGACCTAGGTGATAAAGGCAGTAAAGATTTGCATACAGCAGCACACAACACACCCCCTCCCTGCACAGAGCTCAATAGGAGATAAAGAGCCATCAGAATCCAGCCCCAGCTCTGGAGCCAGGGGTCTCTTCCATTATCAGCACCATGGCCTGGACTCTGCTCCTCCTCCATTTCCTCCTCACTTGCTGCCCAGGTTAAGAGAGATTTCAAATACCAGCCTCTGGAGGGATCCCTTTTTCTCCCTTTCTAATTTCTAACATGTGTCTGTTTTTTTGTTTCAGGGTCCAGTTCTCAGGCTGTGGTGACTCAGGAGCCCTCACTGACTGTGTCCCCAGGAGGGACAGTCACTCTCACCTGTGGCTCCAGCACTGGAGCAGTCACCAGTGGTCACTATCCACACTGGTTCCAGCAGAAGCCTGGACAAGCCCCCAAGACACTGATTTATGATACAAGCAACAAGCTCTCCTGGACCCCTGCCCGGTTCTCAGGCTCCCTCGCTGGGGGCAAAGCTGCCCTGACACTGTCAGGTGCACAGCCTGAGGACGAGGCTGAGTATTACTGCTTGCTGTACTATAGTGATGCTCAACACAGTGACAGACTCATAAGAGGAACCAAGACATAAACCCCCCTAGGCCCTTGTGATGTGGAGATCACTTGATCAGACATGCCAGCTCTCATGGCAGCTTACATGTGGACCAGTCATAGGGGAAGGGAAGGGTATGAATTGATTCCTATTTCTGCTTAAGCCCTGAAGTGCAGGAAATGTGAGAATGATTTGGGAGTTACTGGATCCAGAAAAAAAAAAAGAAGAGTTAATTGTTTTATATTCCAAAAGGAACACTAACAGCTGAATCAGATCTAAAGGTTGAGCCTAAATATATTTCCTCTGGAAAGAAGCTTCTTCAAAGTATGGGCTTTCTGGGCTAAGAGCAAAGACAAGAAACTGTTCTTTTTGTATATTACCAAAGTTTGTTTTATTGAGTTACTTTCAAAGCAATACATGCCTATT
Source organism: Colobus angolensis palliatus (assembly GCF_000951035.1). Lineage (NCBI taxonomy): Eukaryota > Metazoa > Chordata > Mammalia > Primates > Cercopithecidae > Colobus > Colobus angolensis. Next base: position 23,340 of record NW_012123476.1, read on the forward strand.
ATATAAAATAAAAGTATTAAAAACCACCAAGTTCACTGCAAAACTCTCTCATCACAAACAATCAACATTAGTACATTTCTTCATTTGGAAGCATTCTTTCATTTTTGTTCTCAATATTTCCACAAAGGTGATCAAATCTTGTGCTTTTTTTTTTGTGATTTTACACATTTTTATGCTCTTGTCTTTTAAGGTTAATGTGAGTAGTGTTCCGTTCTTCAAAAGGATAAAATATTTGAATGATTTTTAATTTTTAAAAATTTTTTATTATACTTTAAGTTCCGGGGTACATGTGCACAATGTGCAGGTTTGTTAATTTTATTTTGATTTGAGTACCAATGAAAAAAATACAGTTATATAGGTAATTCCAATTGTTAAATTTTCAGACAAAGATATGACATTATGTTTTTATTAAAACATGCCTGGTTATTTCTATAGGTTTAGTGCGGTTAGGGAAAATGCCTGCAATTTTCAGTGGAAAGCCTGGAGTACATTATGCCTGACTCCACAACACACAACCTAGAGAAACAAGGGCTTCCAGCTCATGTTTGCAGGAGCATAATAGATTCAGTTACGAGGAACAATTAATATGCAAAACTATTTCAGTGTCTTCATGCATGTGTTGGAACAGTACATCTCAAACTCTGCTGTGCATACAAATTATCCGGGGATCTTACAAAATGCAGTTTCTGATTGAATGAGTTTGAATTGTTGATTCAGTCTCTGCATTTCCAAAGTGTGCCTGCCACAGAAAATCCACATATATGTTTCAATAGTAACAAGTCCAGGCAGGAGCAGAGGCTCACGTGTGTAATCCTAGTACTTTGGGAGGCTGAGGCAGGAAGATTACTTGAGGCCAGGAGTTTGAGACCAGCCAAGGTCAACAGAGCAAGATCTTTTCTCCAAGGTTGTATTTTTTTAATATGAAAAAGGAATTAGCTGAGTATTGTGCTACAGGCTTGTAGTCCTACATACTAAGGAAGCTGAGGCAGGAGAAGAGCTTTAGCCCAGGAGTCAAAAGCTGCAGTGAGCCATGATCATGACACTGCACTCCAGCCTGGGTGGCAGAGTGAGATCTTGTCTCTAGTAATAATAATAAGTCCATAAGAACAGTATAAAATAAAGAGAACCCTTGGCAGACAAGAACTTAAGGAAAATCTCTGACATAGGGAATTAATGAGCTTGGATGATAGAAGCACCCACACTCCATGGAGGGAGATGACCAGGAAGGACAGCTGCAAAGCTGGGAGAGGCTCCCCTTTCTTTACAAACAAAAACAAAAGCAAACAGACAACAAACCTGACCTCCCCTCTGGCTCCCGTCCAACATTCTTACTGGCTTCTCTTCCATTCTTTTCTATAGTGTAGCCCATCCATAGGCTCTCCCCTTCCGCATCTCTGATTCCCGAATTCCCTTCTTGGGTCTCTCTCCTTTTCCTACCACCACTTCTCCCCTCTGACTTCCTGAGCTAATTATCAAGCGTTTTATAACAGAAAACTCATTGCATTTTTCTAGATCTGTCCTTGAAAGATGACACTCATATTTTTATTCTTTTTCTTGAATGTCTCTGATACCTTTAGTTCTGAAGAACCCCGAAGTTTTGGTTGATTCTCTTTCTTCACCTCCGCCGGGTCCTCCTTCTCCTTCCTGGGCTTCTCGGTATTTCCAGTGAATCCAGTGAACCACAGAAATATGCTAATCAGTTCTGCCCAGCCTCCACCACTCTGTCTTGTGTGCTGATCTAGCGAGGAATTAAATAGGAAGAGAGACCCTTGGGTTTCTGTGCAGCCTAGGAAGTGAGTTCACAGCTGGACTCACCTGGGACACCAGACACCTGGTGCCTGTTGATGGTTAGTGGTCCCCAGGTCATGCAGCAGCTGTGCCCTCTCAGGGTGCCTTGAGAGTCACTGACCACGCTCTCCTACCTCCCACTCTCCTCTCCTCAAGGAGGACAACCAGACTCAGCATCCTTTGTGAGGGGAACAGCCAGAGATCAGCATAGATTTGCATTCAGACCTTTCCTCTAGAAGATGCCATGGAAAAGGGGCTGTCCCCCCTAATCTGTGTGGCTCAGGAAGCAGAGCTCCAGAGACATCTCTACCATGAAGTAGACCCCTCCTCCTCTCCCTCCTCATTCTGTGCACAGGTGGCTAGGCACTGAAAAGCAGGGACTGGCACTGGGAGGACCAGGGCTCTGTCTTGCTCCCCTGGCTCATGGAACCACCTCCAACATGCTGTGTCTCTCTCCTGACTCTCAGGGTCCTGGGCAGTCAGGGCTCACTTGGTAGCCTGCACAGTCTGTCTGTGATGAAACCAGTCACCATCTCCTGGAAGCAGCAGCAAAAAGGTTCTTGGAA
>NW_012123476.1:30335-30687 GCF_000951035.1 Colobus angolensis palliatus
AGAGGGTGGGAAGAAAAGGAGGCCTGGGGCAGCCCAGTCCCACTGCAGGGAAAGAGGCTGTGTCCACCATGGCCTGGACTCCTCTCCTCCTCCTGTTCCTCTCTCACTGCACAGGTACGAAAAGACCTCAGAGACAAGGGCCAGCACCTCAGCCCGATTGTGATTCTTCTGGCAAAGATCCCCGAGAAACTTGACCCTGGTTTCTGCCTTAGCACCCATTAATGTCTGTGTTTGCAGGTTCCCTCTCCCAGCCTGCACTGACTCAGCCAGCCTCCCTCTCAGCATCTCCTGGAGCATCAGTCAGACTCACCTGCACCTTGCGCAGTGGTATCAGTGTTGGTGGCTACAATAT
>NW_012123476.1:31432-32188 GCF_000951035.1 Colobus angolensis palliatus
GTTCCCTCTCCCAGCCTGCACTGACTCAGCCAGCCTCCCTCTCAGCATCTCCTGGAGCATCAGCCAGTCTCACATGCACCTTCAGTGGTGGCATCATTGTTGCTGGCTACTACATACACTGGTACCAGCAGAAGCCAGGGAGTCCTCCCCGGTATCTTCTCAGGTACAAATCAGACTCAGATAAGCACCAGGGCTCTGGAGTCCCCAGCCGCTTCTCTGGATCCAAAGATGCTTCAGCGAATACGGGGATTTCACGCATCTCTGGGCTCCAGTCTGAGGATAAGGCTCACTATTACTGTGCCATCTGGCACAGCAGCGGTTCTCACAGTGACACACACAGATGGGGAAGCGGGACAAAATCTCACCCTGCTCTGGGTCTTGCTCTCTAACAATTTTTAAATTTTAAAATAACTGGCCTAGGCACAAACTACATTTGGATGTACTTTCTAGTTTTTAAAGCTCTTCTGTCAATTTCCCATCCATTTTTCGGATGTCTCAGTAAAACAAAAACAGAACAAAAGAAAACCACCTGATGACCCTGAAGTGTTGGCTGCGTGTCCATGTGTGCTAACATCAGTACCAGTGGAGCTGGACTTTTTTCTTGAAAGAAGCAAAAGGAGGCTTTCCAAGCTCACAGCATGGTCAGAGCCTGGGGACATCATAGCAGGTGAACAGTCCCCTGCAGTATGAACTCTGCTTTTCCGGCGTACAATCAGAGACCTCCCCTTCAATCCCCAGTGGTCTGTTCTCTGAGGC
>NW_012123477.1:0-1174 GCF_000951035.1 Colobus angolensis palliatus
AAAAAAAAAAAAAAAAAAAAAGACTTAGGAATGTTTGGGTTAAGATAAAGGGGTCGTGGAGACCAAGGTTTTATCACACAGGTGAAGCCTCCAGGTAACAGGCTTCAGAGAGAATAGACTGTAAATGTTTCTTTTTTTTTCTTTTTTCTTTGTTTTTTGAGACGGAGTCTCGCTCTGTTGCCCAGGCTAGAGTGCAGTGGCACGATCTGGGCTCACTGCAAACTCTGCCTCCCGGGTTCACGCCATTTTCCGGCCTCAGCCTCCTGAGTAGCTGGGACTATAAGCCCAGCTTATTTTTTGTATTTTTAGTAGAGACAGGGTTTCACCGTGTTAGCCAGGATGGTCTCCATCTCCTGACGGTCTCCGAAAGTGCTGGGATTACAGGCGTGAGCCACCGCGCCCGGCTGATTGTAAATGTTTCCTATCAGACTTAAAGAGTTTGTTGGAATTATCAGTAATTCCAAAAGGGAGGAGTGTATAAAGAGGTATGTTCCACTCCCTCCCATTTCCCATCTTGAGCTAGTTTTTCAGCTTAGCTTTAGAATGCCCTTGTTGAGAGGAAGGGTCCTTTCAGATGGTCAGGGGGCTTAGAATTCTATTTTTGGTTTACACTTCTACCCCTATCTATTTCTTCACTCCCTCTTTTAGGTCAGTGACTCTTAGATTTACCATTTTGAGGCTATTTTCTGTATCTCATAAGCATTTAAACATTTTTTTCTTTTTTTTCCCTCTGACTATTTTCGAGTAGCCTGACTTTGAGCCAACAAATTTTCTTCTGCTTGATCAATTCTTCTGTTGAGACAGTTGATGCATTTTTTAGTTTGTCAATTGCATTTTTCCGCTCCAGGATTTCTGTTTGACTTAAACACTCACTCCTCATTGCTCACTAATGTCTTGGAGAGAAAATTTCCTTTGTGGGGGAATTGCGCAAAGGTCTCAACCCTATTTCCATAATGTTTAAGAGAAAATAGCTCTTACTACATACTATGCACTTTACACACATGAACTCACTTCAGTTTTGCAACGACTTTAGCAGGACAGTGCTATTAGCATCATCTCCGGTTTTCAGATTAAGAAATGGAGGGGGCCGGGTGCGGTGGCTCAAGCCTGTAATCCCAGCACTTTGGGAGGCCGAGACGGGCGGATCACGAGGTCAGGAGATCGAGACCATCCT
>NW_012123478.1:0-1709 GCF_000951035.1 Colobus angolensis palliatus
AACTCATCCTTTTTTATGGCTGCATAGTATTCCATGGTGTATATGTGCCACATTTTCTTAATCCAGTCTGTCACTGATGGACATTGGGTTGATTCCAAGTCTTAGCAATTGTGAATAGTGCCGCAATAAACATACGTGTGCATGTGTCTTTATAGTAGTAAGACTTACAATCCTTTGGGTATATACCCAGTAATGGGATGGCAAATTTGAAATTTTTAATTTTTTTTTAGAAACAGTGTATTAGTCTGTTCTCACGCTGCTAATAAAGACATACCTGAGACTCTGAGGAAAAAATTTATAAAGGAAAGAGGTTTAATTGACTCACAGTTCCACATGGCTGGAGAGGCCTCACAGTCGTGGCAGAAGGCAACTGAGGAGCAAAGTCACATCTTACATGGCAGTAGGCAAGAGAGTGTGTGCAGGGGAACTGCCCTTCATAAAACCATCAGATCTCACGAGACTTATTCACTATCACGAGAACAGCGTGGGAAAGACCCGCCCCTCATGATTCAATTACCTGCCACCAGGTCCCTCCCACAGCACGTGGGAATTGTGGGAGCTACAATTCAAGATGGGATTTGGGTGAGGACACAGGCACACCACATCAGACAGGGTCTCACTCTGTTGCCCACGCTGGAGTGCAGTAGTGCAATCATGGCTCACTGCTGCCTTGAATTTTTGGGCTCAAGGATTCTCCCACCTCAGCATCCCAAGTGCTGGTACTACAGGCACACACCACCATGCCTGGTTAATTTTTTCAAAAATTATTTTTTGCAGAGATGGGGGTCTCACTATGTTGCCCAAGCCAGTCTTGAACTCCTGGCCTTGAGTGGTCCTCCTGCCTCAGCCTCCCAAAGCGCTGGAATTGCATGTGCGAGCCACCATGCCCAACACAAACAACGTCAGCTTAGCAGTAATAATCTTTCCCAAAAAACCACTTTTAAAAACAATGTGCACTTTGGGAGACTGAGGTGAGGTGAGTGGATCACGAGATCGGGGGATCGAGACCATCCTGGCCAACATGGTGAAACCCCGTCTCTACTAAAAATACAAAAGTTGGCTGCACGTAGTACCTATAATCCCAGCTACTCAGGAGACTGAGACAGGAGAATTGCTTGAACCCTAGAGGCGGAGGTTGCAGTAAGCCGAGATCGTGCCACTGCACCCCAGCCTGGCAACAGAGCTAGACTCCGTCTCAAAAAAAAAAAAAAAGAGTGATTTTTTTTTAACTGCATTTACCAGTGCAGTGCCTGACAAATACAGTTTTGTCTCATGCCATTCATTCATATTTTTACCCTGCCTGAAAGTACTCTAGAATGTTATTTCTTCACAGATTTATTTCTGCACCCCTGGAATAATATGGTACTTTTCATACTATATTATAAGTAATTGTTTGACTGGCTATTTTTCTTCTAAATAATGAACTTACTGACGTTAGGGACAATGTCTTACTCATCACTGTAAACAGATCCTGAATCACAGAACCTTTGACACAATGAAGCTTTCCCAAGCATTTGTTAAATAAATGGATATTTCCTAATAAAATCCATACACGATTCTTGCTGCCTTTTTAATGAATTCTCCCATCTCTCTTAAGATGGGAAAAAAGCCCCATCACACGATTATGGATGCTGGCAAGTCCAAAATCCGCAGGGAAAGCCACAAAAATAAAGACCTGGAGAAAAGTCGATGTTGCAGTTCGAGTTCAA
>NW_012123479.1:0-1137 GCF_000951035.1 Colobus angolensis palliatus
TAAATAGATAAAAGAGCTATATATTCCCAGTATATATGAGGAAACTGGAATTAGTCTTACATTAATTTTTATATCCTTGGTAAACTGTACTCCATGTATACAATTCATTACTTTACCCAAAAGATTAAACCTAACTAAAAAATGAATACATTTCTCCAAAACATCCCATATCACGCCCTGAATTATTAGGGGTAAACAGTTGAGAAAACCAAGATCTTCCAATTAAAAGTGCATTCACTGGCTAAAAAATCGTTTCTTGAGGAATAAGGTATTTGGATATACTGCTAAGTCCTATCTGTAGGAACTAAGTACCATGACCTATACTCTGCAGAATTAAATGCCACCCTCTTCTTTTCAGTCTTTGACAAAGGATCCTCACACAGAGAAAGTATTTTTCTAAGTCTTTATTTCTATAGAATTACCAATGGAAAGGCAGGGGTAAATCCACCCATCACTATTACAAATGGACTAACAAAAATAGACTAGAGAAAATTCAGTTGCTGCCAATCTCATGAATATGAACATGTTCATCTCCTAGATATAAAGAACAATACCTTGTGGATGTTCCAGTGTTTCCCCAAGATTACTCCAAAACAAACCCCAAATCTCCTTCCTTCAACGGTCTTGCACACTAACAAAAATCTGCTAGTTATATGTCAAGTGCCATTTTTACTACTTTCTCAGTGAAGGGAAATGCAAGAGAAAAAGAAATACTATCTAATCAATGCCACTTATACGTACTTTGGTCCCAAAAATATGTTAAAGAAGAAAATACAATTCTGAGCTTCTGTATCAAACAAAAAGAACATACAACAGCATCCTTGAAGTCACATAAGCTATTGTTCCACTACATCTCATCATATATTAACAGTCTTTATTACAAAATAAGACCAGAATTACGTTAAACTTTGCCCCATTTTGCCTAAATTAAAACTACTGCTTTCAAAATAACATTACATTTTGAGACCAGCCTGGGAAACATGGAGAAACCTCATCTCTACAAAAAATACAAAAAATTAGCTGGGCCTGGTGACGCGGGGTGGAAGGATCACCAGAGCCCAGGAGGTTGAGGCTGCAGTGAGCCAAGATCAAGCCACTGCACTACATCCTGGGCAAGAGAGCAAAACTCTGTCTTAA
>NW_012123480.1:0-1091 GCF_000951035.1 Colobus angolensis palliatus
GTGGGAGGATCACTTGAGCCCAGGAGGTTGAGGCTGCAGTGAGCCATGATCACGCCACTACCCTCCAGCCTGGGTGACAGTGAGACCCTGTCTCAGAAAAAAAAAAAAAAAAAAAAGAGAGAGAGAGGGACAACAAAACAAAACAAACCTCCCAAATTTCAAGTGATCTGTCTTCACCTGTGTGAAGTTGGAAATAAAATTCAATGAGAAGACTGTCTTATCCACATAGGACAGAGAGATCAAGCAGGACGTAAGACAAACTGCTGATTTTTTCTTTTTCTTTGAGCCAACAGAATTCAGCACCCCATCTGCTGGCTTAGGTGTAGTGGCCTCTGTGATGCCTGGGTAAGTTTAGCTATGGGAAGGTATCATTAACAATGTTCAAAGACTTTTGACTCATCACTGTGAGAATGCACTGGGCAGCCAGCCAAGAACCACTACAGGGCCAGCACAACTGTTTCCATGTCGAAATGTACCCCATCACTTTCAGGGGGCTGAGGTTCTTTGAGAGAGGGTTAGGATGACCCACTGATACTGGCCTTAGCAAAGAGAACCACCTCTGGAATTGAGCAGACCCCCATACTAGTTCTTCCGCCGTTGGGGAAAAAAAAAGTCCCAGTAGCAGAGGGTTTATCCAGACTCGGTGAGTTTCAGTGTTTGTCAACTCTAAGATGGTATCAGAAGGCCTGATTGCCCTGATTATAACAAGACATGTAATGAGTGAGGCACCAGGGTGCCTGGAGCAGGAATATTTGAGTATTCATCATCCCTCCTTCAACATTTAACAATTTTTTTTTTTTTTTTTTTGAGACGGAGTTTCGCTCTGTGTCCAGGCTGGAGTGTAGTGGTGCCATCTAGGCTCACTGCAACCTCCACCTCCCAGGTTCAAACGACTTCTTGTGCCTCAGCCTCCAAAGGAGTTGGGACTAAGGCGTGTGCCACCACACCTGGCTAATTTTTGTATTTTTCATAGAGAGAGGGGCTCACCATGTTGGTCAGCTTGGTCTCGAACTTCTGACCTCAGGTGATCCGCCTGACTCGGCCTCTCAAAGAGCTGGGATTACAGGCGTGAGCCACTTCACATTCTTTTC
>NW_012123481.1:0-1244 GCF_000951035.1 Colobus angolensis palliatus
CCCAGGCTGGAGTGCAGTGGCTTGATCTTGGCTCACTGAAACCTCCACCTCCCAAGTTCAAGTGGTGCCTCCCACCACGCCCGGCTAATTTTTGTATTTTAGTAGAGATGGGTTTTCACCATGTTGGCCAGGCTGACTCAAATGATCTCAAGTGATCCTGACCTCAAGTGATCCACCCACCTCAGCCTCCCAAAGTGCTGGGATTACAGGTATGAGCCATCGCGCCCGGCCATTTTAGGTATGTTTTGACCAGGGGTGAATACATACACATAGGCCCCTGGTTTTGTGATGAGGAACCATTTGGTTATGATAATTTTCTCATAATAGTCAGAGACTAGAGTGAATTCTATAGGATGACTCAGAGGCTAGTTGGTGGTGGACTGAAGTCACAGAATATTTTCTGCTGTTAATCAGATTTTGATATGTGTCTAGCTGCACCCTGTTCCAGGATCTTTACAGAAAAGCGCTGGGAACTCTAAGGTATTTATCTTTAGAATGGCAACTAATTACTGAGAAACACTTGCTTTCATTCTCCAAACTATCCCTCTTGGTATAGTTTTAAAAACTTTCCTTCATACTTTTGTTTAAAATTATATTTTAAAACAGGCAGGTTCCAGGTTCTAGTTGCAAACTGATAATTACACATGTAGACAATGTAATTATCTGAGGGAAAGACAGAGTTTATCCCTTGCACCTTCTCCACCAAAAACTTAATTACAGTTTGTGGGTGAGCTTTAACTTGTTAGAATTATCTTAGATGAAGTTCTGAGTTTTTATTCTAAACACTTAAAATGTATAGAATTGAAACATTTTAAAAGTTCTGGTCCTCATTATAATTTAGTTTTAGTTTTGCAGTTGCCATTTGTTTTTACGTATTTGAAGGGAAAGGTACCGATATTAATTATTAGACTTTGATTTTGGTTGATCAGTAATCTTGTGCTTACGACTGGTTTGTGGCTAGGCATGGTGGCTCATGCCTGTAATCCCAGCACTTTGGGAGGTTGAGGCGGGTAGATCGCTTGAGCTCAGCAGTTCAAAACCAGCCTGGGGATCATGGCAAACCTTGTCTCTACCAAAAATACAAAAAATTAGCCAGGCGTGGTGGCACACTTCTGTGGTTCCAGCTACTTGAGAGGCTGAGGTGGCAGGATTGTTTGAACCTGGGAGGCCAAGGTTAGAGTGAGCCATGATTGGTCTACTGCATTCCAGCCTGGGTAATAGAGTGAGACTCTTATCTGAAAAAA